>NC_137797.1:11229053-11593733 GCF_963383645.1 Muscardinus avellanarius | reverse complement strand
GCCAGGAGCTAGACTGGATCAGCTCCCTGGGAAATTCCCCTCTTCTCCTCCATGCCGGAGTGCAGGAGTTCCAGCCTGGCCATCGAGGCCGAAAGGTCCTGGAGGTCACTGAGCTGGCCAGCAGTGGGGACAGAGACCTGGGGGGCAGCCTGGGCCAGGGCCCCACCAACTTAGGCTCTCTTTCACCTGGGGCTCCAGTCCTGCCCCCAGCATCTCTCGTGTCCCTGACTCTGCGCCCAGAAAGCCCAGGCCTTCCTTGGTTTATCCCTCTGAGGGCCAAGATCCAGGTTCATCCCAGAATCTCTGAGGCAGGCCAGCCTGCGCCCATCCCCTTGACCTGGGCCGCGCTCAGATAGGCTGGCCCTTGGCAGTGCCTTCTAGACCTCTCCCTCTGGTAGAACTTGTCCAGGCTAATTCCTCCCATCCCTGAGTCAGAAAAGAAAATGAGGCCCAGAGGGGGCAAGTGACCTGCTAAGGTCACCCAGCAATGGAATCACCGCCAGGACCCTGAGCAGCCCATCATGGACCTCTGACAGCTCAGGCAGGGTGCCCTGGGCACACCCACAGCCTCTGCCCTCCTGGGGTCGGGGTTAGGCCTTCCCAGGCCTCTACAGATAGCTGATGTGCGTGGCGCCGGACTTCTCCCCCGTGGAGGGCTCCTGGGGTAGAAACTGCTGCTCCTTGCTGGCCGCCGCGCTGGGCGGTCGCTCCTGTCTGCCCGTGCCCGGCCGTGTGACCTGGCTGACCCCACCGTTCACCTCCTGCCCCCTCCTCCCCTTTCCCTCCTCCTCCTTGTCCTCCCTACCCTCCTCCCCATCCTCTTCCTCGTCCTCCTCCTCCGTCTTCTCAGGGGCAGTGGGCTCCTGGCTGCCCACACGGCGGGACGGCCGCAGCAGGATCCGGCGGAAGCCCTGCTTGAAGCGGTAGGAGAGGAAGCCGTAAAGGATGGGGTTGGCACAGCTGTTGGCATAGGGCAGCGCCACCACCAAGAAGTAGAGGCCGAAGAAGGCGGGCTCCTCGGGCAGCGGGCACACCACGTTGACGATGTTGAGCACGTAGAAGGGCATCCAGCAGAGGACAAAGAGCGCCACCACAGCCACCACCATGCGCGTGACCCTGCGCTCGGAGCGCAGCCGCCGCTGGCTGGAGGGCGCCGGCACGCGCCGGCTTGAGGGCGCCCGCACCCGCCGCGCGGCCGAGCGCACCTTGACCACGATGAGCAGGTAGCAGAGACAGATGACCAGCAGCGGCCCGAAGAAGCCGAGAGCGGCTGTGTAGATGATGAAGCCCGCCCGCCAGGCCGCCTCCGGCTCGGGCCACTGCATGTGACAGGTGCTCATGCCCCGGGGCACGCCCGAGAAGACCACCACGGGCAGCACCACCACGGCCGAGGCCACCCACACGGCCGCACTGACGGTGCGCGCCACCGGGGCCGTGCGCCAGCGGGCCGAGCGCGTGGGGTGCACCACGGCCAGGTAGCGGTCCACGCTCATGACCGTGAGGCAGAAGATGCTGGTGAACTGGTTGATGCCGTCCACGGCCATCACCAGGCGGCACATGAGGGAGCCGAAGGGCCAGTAGGACAGGGCGTTCTGGGCGGCCAGGAAGGGCAGTCCCAGCATGAAGAGCTCGTCCGCCAGAGCCAGGTTGAGGATGTAGATGCTGGTGACCGAGGGGCTGGCCGTGTGTCGCAGGACCACGTAGATGACCAGCGAGTTGCCCAGCAGGCCCACCACGCACACCACCAGGTAGACCAGAGGGATGAGGATGCTACTGACGGCCAGCCCGGCCGGGCTCGCGCCCACAGATGCGTTTCCCAGGGTGCCATCTGGGGGCCAGGTGGAGGAGGCGTTCCCAGGTTCCGGGGTTGCGGGAGCCAAGGAGGGATAGCCAGGGGTGTCCATAGCCAAGGGAGGCTGGTCAGCAGTCAGCTACTGAGCTGGAGGAGGAAGGACACGGCTCAGTCACAGGCGAGGATGGCGTCTCTGTCCCCCATGGAATTTAGGGACCCCCCCCCGCCAGCCCAGACCTTGACACACCATCTCATTGACTACACAGCCTGCGAGGTTAAGCGGGATTATCTGCATTCTTCAAGCAAGAAACTGGGTCCCAGGAGGTTAAGGGTCCCTGTGTCTTGGAGCTGGGGTGCTGCATGGGACATGAGGTCATTTTGTTTCATAAAAGGATACTTGACCTTTCTCATATGTCCCCGGCTGTACCCCCCATTCCACCACCAAATGGACCGCACGGGCCACCAGCGGGTCTCAGCTTCACCTTTGAAATCCCCTGCTTCACCTTCCAGTGTTTAACCCAGAACCGGGGTCCCCAGAGGAACCTCGGAGGACCCAGGAGCCCTGCAGACTGCAGCGGAAGGTCACGTGCTGCGTCCTCCGTGGGAGAATCCAGAGCTGTCATCAGATCCCCAGTTCCCAATGGGCTGAAGAGCCACAGGTCGGGGTGCCCTCCGTTGGGCCTCAGAGCCCTTGGCTCCTCCCCCAGCTGGCCATTCCACCATGGCTGCCCCCCCCCCAGCCCTGCCCAGGAGGTGGCTGTGAACCGGGGATGGGCTCTGTCAGGTGACTGTGCACATCTCTGGCACACACATGGGGGCTGTATAAGGACACCCGTCCCCCGGCCGCAGGGCGGGAGGAGAGGACTTCAGATGGGTGTGATGGGGAGCCCGCAGGAGCCGGCCATCCCAGGGCCTCCCTCGGCCTCAACAGCTGGGCTCCTCTAGCTCCTGCTAGCCTTTAATCTTCTTAAGCATGAAGACCCTCTTCTCCCGCTTGGACCTTTTCCTGCTGTCCCACCTGTCCCTTCCCACAAGCATATCAGAGGGACCTGGAATGGACAGTTCTTGACACCAAGGAGCCGGGGCTGGACTGCCGACTGCGGGACCACAGGCCCTCGGAGAGGCAAAGCACCGGCCTCCCAGCCTCCTCCTCTGCATGTCCTGCTCCGGGAGGCGCAGGCCCAGAGCTGGGGGACCCTGCATGCTCCTTGTCCTTGGCCCTGGCTGCATGATTCTCTCTGCAGTAAACCCAGAGGGGGAAGGCACCTCTTGCAGAAAAGTCCTTTCTCCTGCATCCTGTGGCTGACCAGCACAGGCCTGAGATCTCCAGTGTGGCCCACCCAGGTAAAACTGGGAAGGTGCAGCTCCTGGGGGGGTCAGCTCCCCAGCAAATATCCCTGGGCGGGGAGCAGGCCCCACGCTCCGGGTGCCAGCAAAGGACCCCAGGCTGGGCTTCTCCTAGCCACATCCCCAAATGCCTGCGAGAGAAGACGAGAGCCCAAATCTAGGGGTGTGGGGCTCCAACCCGTCCCACACCCCAAGCTGTCGTGGGCTGTCCCAAGCCTGGCCCTGGGGATCTGGGCCGTGAGCCGCAGGCATCTGACAGTTCCGCTGACTGTGGGTCACCGAGCCTGGCTACACCGGGCAGAGGCGGTGACTGTGGTGCCAGGCAGTGCCCTGTGAGGAAGTCTCTGCTGTCCCCTGACAGATGGAGAAGGAAGGTGAGGCTGTCGGCCCAGCCTGCACAGCTGGGGTGGGCACTTCGGGACAGGACCACCCCAGCTCCATCTTCCAGGCCAGTGCTGATCCTCCGGGAACCTCTCCTGTCTGTTCTCGGGCTCTTGTACTCATAGGACGGTGGGCCACAACCTTAGACTCCTAGAGGCTTGGAAATAGAACTTTAAACTCTCACAACAGGGAGTCATAGATTCTCTTTTAAACTCTTGGAACCTGAGAGTTGTAGATGTTTAGGCTGAGTGTCTTGGAATCAGAATGTTAGAATTCCAGAATGCCGAAATCTTTCTTGGGCCTGGAGCCACAGAACCTTCGAGTCTGCTTCCTAGGCCGGCGGAGAGAGGTGCCCTACATCACCCGTCCACCTCCCCGTTGCCGCCTGCCGCGCTTCTTTATGAACCCCACTGCATGGACAATCGCAGCCAGGGCTGCAGGAGGGAGGGGTACAGCCCTCTGCGAGCAGGGAGCCAGGCAAACCTCATTTCCAGGCCTTGGGGACAAATGCCCTGCGGGAAGCGGCACACATGTGACCCGCACACACAGCCTGCCGGAGCACCGCATGCATACCGGCCAGACCCTCCTTAGTAACCGGTGAAACAGCCCCTCCCTGAGCCGAGCTGGGCCCCCTCCAAGACTCCCAGCCTCCACCCCTATCTCCAGCCATCCTTTGTCAAAGTTTAACAGCCCAGCACCCACCGGGAATGGAGTGGGAGCAGGGAAATTACAGCTTTCCACCAGGGTGGGCCAGACCTGTAATTTAGGAGCCGTCTTTTCTTAAAGGAGCTGGAATCCTGGCATGATTTAGTTCATCCTCAGGAAGGAGGGACTTTTCCTCTCTGTCTGGTTTATCTTTGGCACAAGCTTGCCTGAAAGCTGGGGGCGGACTCCCTGAGGACTGTTCGGTAGGAGAGAGAAGCAGACGGGGTGAGTGGCCATCCCGAGCCCCAAAGCAATTAAGGACCGCCTCTGGGGGATGCCAGACACCCAGTCACGCTCACTTGCCCGTCCCCAGCCCCAACCCCTCCAAGTACTGACACCCAGTACCTAGCTGGTCATCCAGGAGGCAGAGGACGCCCGTGGAGTCAAGGGCTTCAACCATGTGCAGAGGCCTCGGGCTCCCAGGGTAAAATCCTCAGGAAGCCCAGGAGGGAGGGCTCGGTTGGAGGAAGCTGAGGCCCAGAGAGGCCCAGTAGCTTGCACAAGGTCACCCAGCTGGCAAGTGGGAGGCAGAATTCAGACCCAGCTCTGGCTACTCCTCAATCAGCAGTAACTCCTGTTCACGCTGGCTCCTTACTGGCTCAGTCTAGAAGGGATCGAGCCTGGGATAGCCCTGGGCACCACAGGCTGATGGCCCTGGCTGTCTCCGCCTGTCCTCTGTATCCCGGTCTTTCTCCAAAGCGGCCTGGATTATGCTGGTGGGTCCCTTAGGCCCCTGGCCTGGCTCCTAGGAGCACACCCCTCAAGCCCCGCCAGGTTGCCGTGTGACCCTGGACAAGTCACTTCTCTCTGGACCTAGTTTCTTCCTATTGGAATGAAGACACCACCTCCCAGGGTTGTAAAGATTAAACAGGAGGGAGCCCAGCTCGGTGCCCAGCATAGATGAGAGGCTCAGGAGGCCGTGTACATGGAGGAGGCCGGGCTGGCTTCACCAGCACCCAGGCCCTGTGCCCTGCAAAACCAAGATCCCCAAGAATCGTGGCCCAGGATTCTGAGGGTAACACCTCAGCCCCCAGGAACCCCCACCAGGTCACAGGAAGACCCCTCTCCCTTCTCCCTGGGACCCCCCACCCTCTGCCACACCCGCCAGCCTCCCAAGCTCCTCCTGGGCAGAGGGTGGCCCGGGCACCCCCTCCAGGACCCCCGGCGCAGCCTCCTTACCTGCCCACGGGTCCAGGGCGCCCCTCCTCAACACCAGGCTGCTCACCATCCTGCCGCCCGGCCCAAAACCCCAGTGGGGCCCCCACTTCTAGACCTTGGCAGCTCAGCCCCCAGGCCCTCAGCGGCCACATCTGCCCACCGAGCCTCTCCCATCTGGTCTCCGGCCCTGACTTTCCACGGGTGCCCGGTGCGTCACCCCCATCTCCAGGACGCCCGTGGGGGGCGCAGGTGGGGTCTGCAGGGAGAAGCTGCCCACGGTGAAGAAGAGGAAAGGGGCCGGGGGACTGTAAGAAGCCAGTGGGAAAGGAGGAGCCGGAGGGTCAGCCAGAGTGGAGGGAAAGAGAGTGCGAGGGAGAGGACAGTGAGTGGGAGGGAAGCCAGATGGGGGAGCGATGGGGGAGGTGACAGGGAAAAGAAAAGGAGGAGGAAGGCGCGGAGAGAAGGGTGAGAGCCAGGGACAGCGCACAGGAGCAGGAGGAAGGCGAGCGAGGGGGTGGTGGGAGTGACAGCGAGGGCCGTGGTACAGATGGAGAGCCCGAGGGGGGCGGGGCGGGGCGGGGGAGGGGCAGGTCAAGGGCCCAAGGGGCTGGCCCGTGCCCACGCCCCGGCCACCCACGCCTTGGCTCTGCGGCTCTGCGGGCGTTGGAGAGGAGACCGAGGAACCTGGGGAGCCGAGGGGGAGGCTGCCAGCCTGCAGCCGGACGCCCCCAGCCACCGCCGCACATGCTCCGGGTGACAGCTGTGTCCTGAGGGGAGACAGGGTCCAGGCAGCGCGGAGGGGAGGGTCGGCGCAGGACGGGCAGGCCCAGCTGGGAGTCTGCAGTCTTGTGGCGCAGACAGGCAGCCAGGCGGGCAGGTGGGCGGGAGGCGGGAGGGCGCGGGCTGGAGGCCGGCCACAGCGGTCCCGGCGGGGGTCTCTGTCCCATGGTGGGTCGAATCTCCAGCACCCCAGGCTGTGAAGAGTGGAAGGATTGGGCAGAAAATAATTATTTTAGACTTTGGGAACCAAGAGGCAAAACCAGAAATCTCATACAGTAAGAAAACAGATTTCCACTATTTTTAATTAATAAAATTAAAATAAAACTTTAATTGGAGATTTTTTTGTGAGATCCCTTTAAGAGCTCTTCTTAGGGGAGAGAACATTTTGCTTATAATCAGAGCACAAAGTTACCATTTTCTATCCTCAGACCGATCGCCAGTGGTCATCTGTGAAGTCCATTCATAGTCATAGGCAAGAAAGTGGGACCAGATTTGGCCCGTGACCGTATTTGCCGAGCCCTGGTCCAAAGCACCCTGCCCTTGGCCACTCTGAACAGGGCGCCTACGCCTGCCTCCGGGAGGGTCCGGGAGGAGCAGAGAGCGGGACGGGTGCCGAGTCTGTGCTGAGCACCAGCGGGGCTGGCGCAGAGTAAGTGCTCTGAGAGAACTGGGAACTGAGTTCTAGAGGTGTTTCTGCCGTGCAGCACACAGTAGGACCGGAGGACACACCTCCTCTGGCAGGAGCCCGTGCTACACGCTGCCCCTCCAGAGCCCCGGGCCCCCCAGGACCGCCCCTAAGCCGCAGTCGCCCACAGGTGCCAGCGCAGGGCACACAGGTGGCTCCGGGTGGCTCTGGGCGCGTGTCCCCAGCACAGAGGGTGCTTGTTCTAGGTTCTCAGGGTAACTTGGTGACCTGGATGGGGCCTGTCTCCTGGAACTCACACAGGGAGACAGCAGTCAACAGACACGCAAATAAAGACCTCGTCCAACGTGGTGTGGATGAGGGCAAGGAGACGGGATGGGAGCCATGTTGGACCTATGTGCGGGGCCGGCCTTTCTGAGGATGCCAGAAAACCCGCAAAGCCCCAGGGTGGCAGCTGAGGCCAGGCTGCGGCGTGGCCTCCTGGTCGGCCCCGGGACTTGTCTTCTCAGCTCGGGTAAATGGGCCCCTCAGGGTGGGAGCAGAGGAACTCCGTGGCCTGGTTTAGGTTTCTGGAAGGCTCTAGAAGGATGGCTCCCTGGCCGCTCCGAGGGTCGTGTCCGGGCGAGAGCAGAGGTACGAGATCCACTGGGAGGGCTATGGAGAGTGCTGGTCCCCTCAGGGCCTTGGCACAGGCTGTGGCCCCCCAGGACCCCGTCCTCACCCACCTGCCTTCAGCACTGGACCGAGTTCCCGAGGGCCGGCTCTGTGCAGGACCCATGGGTGTCAGGGCAGACCTGCTCCCTCACTCCGCTCCCTAGAGCTGACCACAGGGCTGGGGGGCTCAGCTCCTAAGACTGGGGTCTGTCCCCTCAGATAACAGGAGCTGGCAAAGTGTCCTCTCAGCCGCGCTTGGGGCTTCTGCGCCACAGTCCCCACCAAAGGGCGTCCTCTGGCTCGTCAGCTCTGCCTGAGGCGGCTCTCATCACCCTGTGGGTGCATCTCACCTGTGCCATTACTGGCTGTGTGACCTCAGATATGTGACTTAACCTCTCTGAGCTTCTGTCCCTCCGCTTCAACACCTACTGCAGCGTTGCCATGACGACGGGATGAGTCAACCTCTCTGCACAGTGGTGGTTCCCAGGGGAGCCAAGAACTATGGGTTAGTGTGATCCTGGCCGCTTCTCAGCTCCCGTGGGCGGGTGGACAGGGGCTGGACACTGGGCAGGGGTCAGGGGTCCCAGTCCCCACCCCGAGTGTCAAGCTGCGTGAGGGAAACCCCTCTGCGACCTTCATCCTCCTCCTGCAGGAGCCTGTGCCCACCCTGCCCAGCCAGAGGCCGCTGGCCCTGAACTCCTCTCTCAGCAGGAGCCCCCCACCCCTGGAGGATCCGGGCCTGCCATCCCCCAGGCCGCCAAGGTATATTGACTTTTTCTTTTTTTAACTAAAGACACTAAAAGCAAGGACATCTTGACCTTCCCTTTTCTTTCCGAAGGCGGAGCTGAACGGCGCCTGTGCCAGGCGGCCCCCTGCACAACAACGTGGCCAACTCCCGGGTAGGCCCGCCCCGCCGCCTAGGCGCAGCGGCCTTCGGTCTTGGGAGGCTCCGGCTCTCCTCTGCACCTGTCTTATGTCAGTGGAATTCCTGGCCCCAGCCAGAGACTCTCAGAAGGCAGAGGGAGACGCCGCCTCCCCTGTACCACAGCCTCTCTTGGCCCCAGTCTCTGCCCCATACTCAGCAGGGAGAGAGAGTCTGTTAAAAACTCAATCTCAGCCAGGCTTGGTGGTCCAGGCCTGTAATCCCAGTATGTAGGAGGCTGCGGCAAGGATCGCAGGTTCCAGGCCAGCCTCAGCACTGAGAAAGACCCTGAACAACTTAGCGACACTGTTTAAAAAAAAAAAAAAAAAAAGGACTGAGATTTGGCTCAGTAGTGGAGCACCCCTAAGTTCAATCCCCAGTATCTACCCCCCAAAAAACCCTAAATTCACACCAGTTGCCCCCTTGAGACTCCTCGGCCACTTGTTGCTTGTTAAGTAAGATCGACTGTCTCTCCTGTGGCTCGAGTCCCCATCTAACCTGGCCAGCCTGCTCCTCCCTCACTCACGCGGTCCGCTCATTCTAAAGCACGGGTCTTCAGTCTGAACCTCTGGCATGCCCTTTGCACAGGCTTCCCCCGTCCCTCCCTCACCACCAGAAGGTTCATACATCACCTCCTCTGGAAAGCCTCTCCCAGGCCCTCCCATTCTCTGATACTCCCTCCTCTGGACTTCCTTCTTATCTACAATGGAATTTTTTAATTGGCTTGGATTTTATCAAAACATTATTTGCAAATAAGTTTTAAAAACCAGTTGTGCTAAAGATGCTTATAATAGCAAAAACAACAACAACAACAACAACAACAAAAGTCATTCTCATGTGACCCTGGACCTACCTCACCCAAGAGGCAACTCTGCCTGCTTGGCTGTGTACCCCCATTTTGCTGGACCTCACGTTCGTTTTGGATCTCTCAAAATTTAACCCCTCTCCTGGCTTTCTCGATGGTAGACCAGCACTCCAGATCTCTCCCTCTGGTTCCTCCTCCCCACCCTCTGCACATGATTTTATGCTAAATGCATGTTCAGTGTTCCCATTATTAATGCAATGCAAATATTATTTCCTGATCAGCCAGGAGTTAATAATTACCTTGTTTGTTTCATTTGCTTAGCTGATTTTTTTTATTTTTATTTTTATTTTTGGTGGTACTGGGGTTCCTGGAAACCCTTTTATTTCTGGACTACACTCCCAGACCTAATTTTACTAATTTTATACTTTTTTATTTGGAAACAGGGTCTCTTAAGGCAGCGCGGCTGGCTTCAAACCTGCATGATCCTCCTGTCTCTGTCTCCCGAGCGCAGGGATTACAAGCGTGCGCCACCACGCCTGGCTTAGCTGATTTTTTTTTTTTTAATCTTAGTTTTCCGGGACTATTTCTACTCACTTATACAGTTTCATAAAAACATCCCAGTGGGTCTTCCAAAAACTCCAAGTGCAGTGGGAATTTTTTCTTAAAGACCGTCCAGGATCTCTCCTCTGGACTGTCTGCATGTTAGGCTTGCACATGGCGGCTGCCCTGGGACCTTCTCTTCATCACGGCAGCAGGGAATCCTTCCAGCTTTTCCATGCTAGATCCATGTCTTCTTCTTCAATGGTTCAGGCTCTCATTTTGATGGCACATAGACTCTGATAACTTCCCCAGAAAGTGTTCATGTTTGAACAAAGTTAATTTTCCATTCACACTGGTGGCTATCCTTGCTGGGTATAAAAACTCTGTGTGTGTGTGTGTGTGTGTGTGTGTGTGTGTGTGTGTGTGTGACTAAGGATGGAACCCAGGGGCATTCTACCTCTGAGCCACACCCCCATCCCTATTTTTTTAATTTTGAAATAGGGTCTCATTAAATTGCTGAGACTGCCTTGACCCTGTGATCCTCCTGTCTCAGCCTCCCAAGTATTGAGATTACACATATGTGCCACGATGCCCAGCTGAGTATAGAATTCAAGGTTGAGACTCCCTGGGGCATAACTGCTAGAGGGTGTACATCCATGCGCTTTCTCCCAGCGCTGTGCTTATTCCCAGGCCATTGGCTGTAAGTTCAGAAAACTCTCCTTCATTCTGGAAGCTTTGGGGAGCTTTGCTTTATCCCAGAGTTCCTGGGGTTACCACTGCACGTGGACTCTTTGGAAGCCCCACTGGAATGTTTTTATGAATCTGTATGAGTGAGCAGAAATAGTCCCAGAAAACAAAGATTAAAGAAAAAACAGCTAAGCAAATGAAACAAACGAGGTAATTACTAACTCCTGGTTGATCAGGAAATAATATTAGCATTGCATTAATGCAATCCAAACACCGAACATGCATTTAGCATAATCCTGGGATTTTGTGAGAACATACTTTGGCTGGATTTTTTTTTCCCAATTCATTGTTTCATGTACTGAGTGGCATGTTTCAGTCTGGGAATTTGTGTTCTTTAGTTCTGGGGAAAGTTTTCAGATAATTTCCTTTTGGTACTCGGGTTATTTGAATATTGACCCCTGGATTAACCCCTTACGTGCCTTGTTCACCTTCACTCTTTGTTCTACTTCCTGGGAGGTTTTGTTGGTTTTTTTCCTTAACTCTGCCTTTATCTTCCTCCCTTTATTTTTTTAAAATTTTTTATTGGTGCACTGTATTCATACATCATAATGGGATAAAAAAAAAACTTGTGTAGTCATACATGCACACATCGCCCAGTTAGCCCCTACCCAACCCCCACCCCATTCCCTCCCCATCCCTCCTTCCCATGCTTGGCTTAGTGGTTGACATCTAATAATATAGCACTTTATCCAAAATTAACAATGATAATCTCACATAACAGATTCATTTGTCTGATATCAAACTTTTGATCACTTAGAGATAACATTTCAATATTTTTTTTTGCTTTCTTTCTTACCGGAGGATTTTTTTTCTTTTTTTTTTTAAGGTGAAACTATCATATATTTATTTAGTTATTTTTCAGAAAAAATCTATCCTAACATGAAATATGAACTCTAAATACCCAAAAAATCTCAAAAAAGAACAAAACTAGAAGATGTACATTTTCTGATTTCAAACCTTATAAAGCTACAATAATTGAAACAGTGTAGTACTGCTATAAAGGCAGATATATAAACCTGTGGAGTAAAATTAAAAGCCTAGAAATAAATTCTTCCATATATGGTCAAGTTACTTTTGACAAGGTTTTCAAGAACATTTGGTGAATGAAATATAATCTTTTCACTAAATATTGTTGAAAAATAATAATTACATGAAAAAGAATAAAATTGGACCCTCACCTAACACCATATACAAATATTAACTCAAATAGATAAAAGACCTAAATGGAAATCTTAAGACTATAAACTTTTAGAAGAAAACCTGGGTCATAAAACTTCACAACATTGAAATTGGCAGTGATTTCTTGGATATGATTTCAAAGGCACAGGCAACAAAATAATAAACAAACTTCCTAAAAATAAAAAATATTGTACATCCAAAGACAATGCAAACAGAGTTAAAAGTTACTGATAGAATGGGATAAAATATTTCCAAATGCTATATCTGAAGGTATATTAATATTCCAAATAGAAATCCTAAAATTTAGCAATAATAAAAGCAAACAATACAATTTAGAAATAGGTAAAAGACTAAAATAAATAATGAATCTCCAATGATTTTCATATAACCAATAAACACATGAATATCACTCATCATTATCATAATATAAATAATCATTAAGGAAATACAAATAAAAACAATAGGATGGCTACTTAACATGAATTACTTTGCTCCAGCCCTTTACCTTGAGTTTATTACTATCTTTACTTGTAAAGTGTGTTTCTTGTAAGCAGCAGAAGGATGGATTCTGGTTTTTAATCCATTTTGCCACTTTATGTCTTTTTATTGGAGAATTGAGGCCATTTACATTCAGTGTGATTATTGAGAGATAACTTTTAATTCCTAACAAGATTTCATTTCTATTTGAAATACTGTTTATTCTTCTTTGCTTAGTTGTCTGCTGGATGGAAAATCTTGTTTCTCTGGTTCTGGTGTGTGTTACCTATTTCTTCTTTGTAGTTAATCTCTTTGAGTATTTTCTCTAGCACTGGTTTTGAGACATAAATTCCTTCAGTTTCTGTTTGTCATGGAAGCTTCTTATTTCTCCATCTAATTTGATAGATAGTTTTGCTGGGTAAGAAAATTTTGGCTGGAAGTTGTTTTCTTTCTGAGTTTGGAATATGTTACTCCAAGCCCTTCTGGCTTTCATGACTTGGTTTGGGAAGTCTGGAGTGATTCTAACTGGTTTGCCTCTGAATGTCACTTGGCCTTTTGTTTTTGTTGCCTTTAATATTCTCTGCTTGGCTTCCACATTGATCATTTTGACAATTATGTGACATGGGGAACCTCTTCTCTGATCCTGCCTAAAGAGAGTTCTGTAAGTTTCCTGGACTTGTGTATCGACCTCTTGCTCTATGTTTGGAAATTTTTCTGCTATTATTTCTTTCAAGAGATTATTAATCCCTTTGGTTTCACCTTCTTTTCCCTCCTCTATTCCAGTTATTCTTAGGTTAGCTCTCTTAAAATGGGCCCATATTTCTTCAGTGTCAGATTCCTGTTGTCTGGATTTTTTTTCTAAGTTATAAATTATGTGTTCGTTTTTGGAGTGATCATCTTCTAGGAGCAATATTCTATTCTCCATGTGGTCTAACCTATTGTTTATACTTTGAATTGATGCCTTTACTTCAATGATTGCATCCTTTATTTCTTTTAGACTCTCTCTAAATTCTTTTTGAAGGTCCTGTATTATTTCTATAGTTATATTCCTGATTTGATCTTCTGGAGATCTCTGAATTTCCATGTTATCAGGTTCTGATAATATGGGGTTGTGGGCATTCATTGCTGTATTTTTGTTCCTCTTTCCCATGATTTCAGAATTTTGTGCCTTCCCTGGGTCACTACGACTGCACTTAGGGTGCTCTGTATCTCGAGTCTGTGGTAATCTCAGCCACCGCTACTCCTTTACTGGGTTGTATCGCAAAGTCTCAGACCCAGGGAGTTAATCGAGGCTGTGCGAGACCGTGGGGGTGCCGGGCTGGGCGTTTTCCCACAGGGAGCTGCGGCTAGGGTGTGGTATCTCTGCCACTGCTACTCCTTCACTGGGTTGGACTGCAAAATATCCGACCCAAGGAGATTATCAAAGCTGCGCAAGTCCTTGGGAGTGCAGTACAGGGATTTCTCCTTTAGGGGTCGCAATTTGACTCACGGTTATTGTGCATGCTGATCAGGAGCTGTCGCAGGGTGCTGTGAACTTGCTGTCTCTGCTGACAATATGGTGCCATTGCCACGCCCTCGGCCGTGCGGCTGCCGCATTTTCTGGTTTTGGGCTCCGTTCTGAGTCCCTGGAAGGCGTGATGAGCTTGGCCACTGGGAGTTTTAGACGTTCTTTTCACTGAAAGAACTGCTGAATTACACCTGAATGATCCGTAGCTGCTCACTTCAGCTCCTTGTTTACTTTTTCTCTCTGGAGCCTGGTGCTGTGAGGGAAGATGGTTCCGGCGCAGCTCCACCGCCGCATTGCGGGCTTGATTTCTGGTCTCTGGTTGTTCTTCTAGTCTTTTTTTCTCTGTCCCTTGTGTTTACATTTTTTTTTTATTTCTCTGTTGCTAGTGTTTTCTGGCTATGAAAAGTGCTGATTTTGTGGCAATAGAGATGGAGTTATAGCAGGACTCGTAAATGCTGCTTTTCTCGGTGGCCATCTTCCCGTAAGTCCTTCTTCCCTTTTTTTAATCAGCTTATTTTTAATTTCCAAGGGCTCTTTTCTGCTTCCAGGCGGCCCCTCTGCCACAGCTTGTCTGTGGTAGTCTGTGGGCCTAGGCGGCCCGCCCTCCCTCCAAGGACAGCGAGGATGTTTCTGGAGGTTCTCCTCTGCATTCCGCAGTGTCTCTATTTCTCCACAGTCCCGTTTTTGCTGTTGGCTTCACTGGCTCTCACTCATGCCCACGAAGGAGAGAACTTTCTTCAGCTCATCCTCCTGTTGTCCACTCCTGCCTCTGAACAATGTGCTAAGATTCCTGCTGGAGATCAGGAGCGCAGTGGTGAGCGCATCTGAGGACAGCGGGGGGCTTTTTCCAAGGACACCCTCATGTCAGCATTGCTAAGACCTCCCTCTGGGGTGGCCAGGTCCCCCAGTTTCCTGTCTGGGGTGAGTGTACACCAGGGATTAGCAACCCTACACCTGCCAGAGAAGGGAGCTAAGAACTTTACAAAGCCACTGTACCAGTCAGATACTGCTGTGTAACAAACCCCACAAGCTCTCTGTGGCGAGAACGGTACCCGTTGGTTCCACTCCCATCTCAACTGGGCTGGGCTGATCTAGACAGGCTCACTGGGCCGATGAGCATCGGGTCACAGCCCTGGCGGCTGTACAGCTCTACCCGTGTTCCCTACTCCTCTGGGGTTTGCCCAGAGCACACTCTTTTTTGTCAGCACAAGAGAGCAGACCCAAGGGCACGGGCACACTTGAGCATCTCCTTGCACCTGAGGGCTAATGTCCTGGTGGCCAAGCACGTCTCTTGGCCAAGCCGGGCATGGGGAGTGGCAGGGGAGGTAGTGCTTATTTGCTACTTGGAATCAAATCTACCAAGTCAGCCAGGTGCCTGCCCCCACCCTGCCGCAGAGCAGGTGCCTCTGGTCCAGAGCACTCTGGCTGACCTTCCCTGCCTGGCTGCAGAGCATGGGGTGGGGGCAGCGAGACCCAGGGGACCCAGCTGCTCCTTTACCAGCAGGGCCTGGTTGGTTTCAGCTTCCCACATCAGGTTCTGCAAGGCTGGGCGGTCTCACTCCCACACACGCTGTGGCTGGGGTAGCAGGTGTCTCCGGTTTTCTTTGAAGACAGCGTTTGTGTTTCTGTTTCTTGTTCTGGGCATGGCGGGCGGGGCTGCTTTTCAGCAGGGGTTGGAGAAGAACCATCTCTACTGCGGCCCCTGGGACCAGAGCCTCCTCCTGCCGCTACTGAAGATGCACCTTGCTCTGTGGGCCAGGGGTGACTTGGGAGGCCCCAGGGACCACGGAGCCCTGCCTTCCCTCTGCACCCCAGCCCAC
This sequence comes from Muscardinus avellanarius, assembly GCF_963383645.1. Classification (NCBI taxonomy): domain Eukaryota; kingdom Metazoa; phylum Chordata; class Mammalia; order Rodentia; family Gliridae; genus Muscardinus; species Muscardinus avellanarius. The sequence continues at coordinate 11,578,276 of NC_137797.1, read as the reverse complement.
CTCACAGAGCTTGGGGTGCAGCGTGTGGCGGCCTGCGCGAGGAGGAACAGAACTGAATGGGGTTTGCGCCCTCCCTCTTCAAGGTCCTTTCCAGAAGTCTTAGAGACGTCCCAGATCGGCCTCCCCCTCCCCAGGGCCCTTCTGTCTCACATCCATGGCCAGGTTGGAGTCTGATGTTGGGTTGGGGGCGCAAAGGGAGGGAGGAGAAGGCAGAGATGAAGGAGCAGACAGCAAGACTGCCAGCCCAGAACGGCCACTACTGGGCAGCAGCTTAGCACAGCAACCATGCTGCTCTCCTGTGAGCACGGGAAAAGCCAGGCTCGTTCCCGTGGCTCTTTTCCACATGCTGGGGCCAAGGAGGCCAGAGAGACTCAGGGAGGCCAGGGAGGCCAGGGAGGCTCAGGAGGCCAGGGAGGCTCAGGAGGCCAGGGAGGCTCAGGGAGGCCAGGGAGGCCAAGGAAGCCAGAGAGGCCAGGGAGGCTCAGGAGGCCAGGGAGGCCAAGGAGGCCAGGGAGGCTCAGGAGGCCAGGGAGGCTCAGGAGGCCAGGGAGGCCAGGGAGGCTCAGGAGGCCAGGGAGGCTCAGGAGGCCAGGGATGCCAGGGAGGTTTAGGAGGCCAGAGAGGCTCAGGGAGGCCAGGGAGGCCAAGGAGGCCAGGGAGGCTAGGGAGGCTCAGGAGGCCAGGGAGGTCAGGGAGGCTCAGGAGGCCAGGGAGGCCAAGGAGGCCAGGGAGGCTCAGGAGGCCAGGGAGGCTCAGGGAGGCCAGGGAGGCTCAGGAGGCTAGGGAAGCCAGGGAGGCTCAGGAGGCCAGGGATGCTCAGGAGGCCAGGGAGGCTCAGGAGGCCAGGGAGGCCAAGGAGGCCAGGGAGGCCAGGGAGGCTCAGGAGGCCAGGGAGGCCAGGGAGGCCAGGGAGGCCAGGAAAGCTCAGGAGGCCAAGGAGGCCAGAGAGGCTCAGGGAGGCCAGGGAGGCCAGGGAGGCTCAGGAGGCCAAGGAGGCCAGGGAGGCCAGGGAGGCTCAGGAGGTCAGGGAGGCCAAGGAGGCTCAGGAGGCCAGGGAGGCTCAGGAGGCCAGGGATGCCAGGGAGGTTTAGGAGGCCAGAGAGGCTCAGGGAGGCCAAGGAGACCAAGGAGGCCAGGGAGGCTAGGGAGGCTCAGGAGGCCAGGGAGGTCAGGGAGGCTCAGGAGGCCAGGGAGGTCAGGGAGGCTCAGGAGGCCAGGGAGGCCAAGGAGGCCAGGGAGGCTCAGGAGGCCAGAGAGGCTCAGGGAGGCTCAGGAGGCCAGGGATGCCAGGGAGGTTTAGGAGGCCAGAGAGGCTCAGGGAGGCCAAGGAGACCAAGGAGGCCAGGGAGGCTAGGGAGGCTCAGGAGGCCAGGGAGGTCAGGGAGGCTCAGGAGGCCAGGGAGGTCAGGGAGGCTCAGGAGGCCAGGGAGGCCAAGGAGGCCAGGGAGGCTCAGGAGGCCAGAGAGGCTCAGGGAGGCTCAGGAGGCCAGGGAGGCCAAGGAGGCCAGGGAGGCTCAGGAGGCCAGGGAGGCCAGGGAGGCTCAGGAGGCCAGGGACGCTCAGGAGGCCAGGGAGGCTCAGGAGGCCAGGGAGGCTCAGGAGGCCAGGGAGGCCAAGGAGGCCAGGGAGGCCAGGGAAGCTCAGGAGGCCAGGGACGCTCAGGAGGCCAGGGAGGCCAAGGAGGCCAGGGAGGCTCCGGGAGGCCAAGGAGGTCCAGTGCCAGCTCCTGCCCACGCCCAGCTGCGCTTCCGGTTTCTAAACAGGTTCTTGCTGACTCCCTTCTGGGTTTCCATTTCCGATCCTCAGCTCCTTTGAAAATCAAGTGAATCACCCCACATCCAAGAACAACTGGGCAAAACAATATGGTGGCGAGAGCACTGGGCCAGGAGTCCTGAAGCCAGGCTGCAAAGGCTCTGCGCTAACTGTCACAGAGACCTGGCCAAAAGCCGTGTAAACAAGCAAGAGGTTCCATTCCCGCCCCACCCTCCCCCGCAGCAAGGCCGTCGTCGTGTCTTCGTCACTGGTCAGCCGCCCACCCAGGCCCTGTTTCTCTTCTTCCCCGTTCTGAGCATGTTGGCTAGTCCTGCATCTTCACGCTCCCGTCTTCGAGCTCACACGCTGGCTGCAGCAGCTCCAGCTCTCCCAGCCAGCAGTCCAGGCAGGGGAAGGGATAAGACAAAGCACGTTGTCTGGGGTCTTTTTTTTTTTTTTTTTTTTTTTAAGGAAACACAAACTTGGGCAGACACCAGCTCTCCCGCTGACTCTCACATGGGCCCAGAATCATGTGGCCTTGGAGCCCAGAGGCAAAGCCTGCTGGGAAAACAAGTATTTTGTCCAGTGTTAGTGCATTGCCACCTTTACGCAAAACTAGAATTCTACTGACGCGCTGGATGGGGTGGGTTAGAGGTGGAAGACAGGCCTGCCTTCTCAAGTAGAGCTCTAACGCCTGTGAAACTCCTGAACCGCCATTTCTCCCTCTACAATCCGGGCTACTAGTACCAATGGAGAAAGTAGGTTAGAGGTTTTTTGTTTGTTTGTTTGTTTGTTTTTGCGGGTCTGGGGATGGAACCCAGGGGCATTCTACCTCCGAGCTACACTTCCTGCCCTATTTTTTTATTCTTTATTTTGAAATCGGGTCTCACTGAGTTGCAGAGGGCCTCACTAAGTAACTGAGGCTGTCCGCGAACCGCGATCCTCCAGATCTCAGCCTCCCGAATGCTGGGATGACAAGCATGCGCAACCACGCCCGGCTGAGATGATGCCTTTTTTTTTTTTTTTTTTTTTTTTTTGGTAGTACTGGAATTCCTGGAAGCCCTTCTACCTCCGGGCTACACTCCCAGACCTATTTTATTTTTTGAAACAGGGTCTCTTACGCCAGCACGGCTGGCTTCGAACCTGCGCGATCATCCTGTCTCCGCCTCCCAAGCGCGGGGATTACAAGCGTGCGCCACCACGCCCGATGTTGGGTCAGAGGTTTAGATGAGATTGTGCAGTCAGCAGAAGGGGCAGGAGGATCCATGTGCTGACAGTATTGTTGGTATAAACATAGGGACTGTCTCCCCGAGGGCAGGCTCAGGGGGCTGACCACCCAGGGAAGGAGCCCCAGCCCACCCTGACACTCAAGGAAGTGTGTGGAGCCGAGGAAAGGGTTCCAGGAAAGGTGCAGAGGCCTGGGAGGGGAAGAAGAGGAGCAGGGGCTTGAGGATGTGGTTGTGTCTGAGCCTGGAGGTGTGCGCCCAGGAGAGGGTGGGAGGGGAGGAGGCCGCAGGGGCCACTGGGAAGCGCATCCTCTTCCTGGAACCTGCCAGGCCCCGGAAGAGCAGGGAGCAGAGAGGCCCCGTTCTCTGCCTACATGGAGGGGTCTTGGGGCTTTTTAAACACTGACCCGTTGGGGCGCCGGGTCCTCCTCAGCCATGTCTGTGTTTTACGTGTGTGAGTTTTAATGTTACTTCAGAGAGAAGTAACTTTAAAAGCACACCAGCCTTGTCTGAGCCACACTAAGGAGAGCAGAGGGTCCCCAGCACACATGACCTTTCCAGGGGTGTGGAGCTCAGGGGAGGTGAAGAAGCAGGGGTCCTGCTTGGGAACCTGGGGACTTAGGAGGGCAGCGAAGAGAGGGCGTTTCCTCCACTGGGAGCTTGGCTGAGAGTGCCCCAGACCCATGCATCCCTCATCTCGCACACATGAAACAGTGTCTGGCACAGAGACGGTGGACAGTGGATGTGCTGGGTGCATGGATGAAGTCTGGGTAAAGGGCAGTACTGTCCACAGGAGGATGAAGTCTGGGTAAAGGGCAGTACCATCCACAGGAGTGAGGAGTCTGGCATCTCGCCCTCCGCTGGGGGCATTAAGGCTCTGGCTTCAGAACCCTCTGCCCTCTACCTGGGTTTCCCCCTGTCCCTCTCCTCCCGTATGTTCTAGGCTTGGTCAATCAGAGCCCAGCATCCTTCTGACAACTACGATTGGTTGAAGGGGCCTCTTGTGTGTGTGTGTGTGTGTGTGTGTGTGTGTGTGTGTGTGTGTGTGTACTGGGGTTCCTGGAAGCCCTTCTACCTCCCGGCTACGCTCCCAGACCTATTTTTATACATTTTTATTTGGAAACAGAGTCTCTTAAGCCAGCACGGCTGGCTCCAAACCTGCACGATCCTCCTGTCTCCGCCTCCCAAGCGTGGGGATTACAAGCGTGCGCCACCACGCCTGGCTGAAGGGGCCTAACTCTAAAGCTGGTCCAATCAGAGTCAACCTTCACTGGAACTTTGTCTGGAACAGACGCTTGCTGTGTGTGGCTGGCCTTGAACCTGAAAAGATGACATCCTAGAAGTCACCTGCCTGAGACTGAACCAGCCAGCAGGAAGCGGAGCCGAGAGGTACAGGAAAACAAGCCCTGGTGATATCACTCGACTCTCTTGATCAAGCTGTACCTGAAGTCATGCTAGTGACGAATATGAATCAAAGTTATTTTCTATATTTATTTTCTGTATTGGATTTTCTATTTGCAGCAGCAGGCATCCTGACTGGCAGTCTGAAGGGCCGTAAACTCTCCCAGGAAGACACAGCTCAGAATCCTGGGGAGGGAGAGGGGTCAGCTGAGACCGAGGGTGAGGCAGATGCTCCAGAGATTCAGAGAAATTGACCTGTTTAATGTTGTCCCAAAAAAGAAGGCCTAAGAGCAGAGATGCAGACTTCTGAGATGCTCGCTCCTGCTCAGGAGAAGGAGAAGATTCAGACGGACAGGCCAGAGCCCAGATCCTGGCAGTGACGCTGCGGTGGCAGAGCCCAGATCCTGGAGGGGGCGCGGAGTGAGACTGGAGGAATGTGGTGCCTGCCATGTGACAGGTGGCTCCTGGGTCCTGGGCCCCTCCAGTCCTGGGGGGCGATCGGGGTCAGAACGGGAAGTCAGAGCCTGCAAGCTCTCCCCTCCCCCCGGGGGCCCGCAGTGCACAGGAAACAGTCAACCATCTGCTAAGAAAGCCCCCCCCCCGGGGAGGGGACTCGTGCCTAGCCGGGGAGCCATCAGGCTTTGGGTGGGGGCCTCAGAGGGTCAGGACCACCCGGGAGGGGGCTGGGAGCCACCTGGAAGGGAAACACACGGGTGAGGCTTTGGGGACACCAGAGCCCACAGACACGCTGTCCTGGTCCAGGCTCCTCCAGCCTCTGGCCTCTGCCTGAGCTCCCCTGTCCCGGTGACCGTGCACTCCGTCCTCCTGCCCCGAGCCCCGAAAGCAGCCCAAGCTGTGTCTAGCCCACCCCTCCAGCGCCCCTCCTGCCCCGGCTACTAGGTCGCTCTCCCTCCTCCGCCTGTGTGTGGCTGTCCTCTGGGCTCCCCTGGGGACAGGGACCCGGGCATATTCTGTCACACCCTTGCTGCAAGAGTGGGGGTGGAGGCCCAGCAGCCTGTGCCTTGACTCAGGCTACGCGGCATTTTCTGATACCCTGGCCTCCCTGGGAATAGCCTCCTTGGGGCCGGAGGGCTGGGCAGAAGAGGCTGGATGAGCAACCTCCAGGCCTCTGTCCAGGGCCTGGCCGCCCCTCCAGCCCGAGCCACAGGTGTGAGCCAGGTCTTACCTAGAGGAGGCTGCAGCGGTGCTTCTGCTGCCGCGCGGGCTGGGGGCACAGGACGGCACGGATGGCCTCATCGAAGACGGTTTTCAGGCCCCTCTGCGTGAGGGCCGAGCACTCCAGGTATTTCACGGAGTCTGAAGGGTGGGCAGCAAACAGAGGCCTAAGCCAGGGGTGGGGGCTCCGGACAGGCGCCCCTCCCAGGCCACAGGTCTGAGCACCAGGCTGGGGTTCCCAGTCTGCTCCCATCTCCCGTGGCCTTGAGCCAGGAATTCGCCCTGCTGGGCCTCAGTTTCCCCACATTTGGAATTTGTGGGTGAGGGCAGGACCCACAGGGGCTGGGCCTTTCTTGGACACCCTGGGGGGAGCAGCCAGGGTGGCACACTCTGGCCTTGGTGACTCCAGTCCCCAGGTTCAAATTCCACTCTGCCGCATACTGGCTGGGCAGTCTCAAGCCAAAGACCCCATCCCCGCCGTCCTCGGCAGGTGTCCTTCACTAGAAAGTGGGGTGACATCTGTCTCTCACTCACAATGGCTTGAGGGCAAAGTGGGAGGTGCTGGGGCTCTACCCACATTACCCATGGCTATCAGTGGGGTCAGAGCGGCTGGGGAGCCCCTAGGCAGGGCAGCTGCTGCCCCCTCACAAGGCCTGCAGGCCCCCAGGGGCCCCCAAGGCCCGAGCTGCGACCCTGTGTTATCTCATTCTGGAGGAGAAAGGGCCTTTGGGGGTTGTCCAGGCCATAGGTGCAGACAGGGAGCCTGAGGCCCAGAGAGGGGGAGCCACTAGCCCAAGGTCACACAGCCAGTGAGTGCCAGAGCTGGGACAGGACCCCAGCTCCTAGGACCCTCTGCGCCATGGTCATCGTCATCCATCACGGGCTCTGAAAAGGACAGAGAGTCTACAGCGGGGACCCAGGAGGCCAGGGAGCAGGCCTCAGCTGCCCAGGAGGCTCAGAAGACGGTCAGTCCCGGGAGTTACTGAGGCGTCCAGGGACCTGGGTGGGGCAGGAGCCCGGGGTGTGAGCAGCAGGGGCTTGGGGAAGAGGCCCTGGGGTCACCAAGTCACGGGAAGGAGGGAGGTGGCTGCGGTTTCTCTTCCTGTGGAGAGTGAGTCCCGCCCACTTCCCGCAGGAGGAAGAGTGAGGGCCTGGGGTGGGGCGGGCGGGGGCCGGCCGGGTGGACAGAGGGCAGCCAGTGCCAGGCAGGCACCGGGCTCCGTGGACGCACTGGCCGTCCCCAGGGGCCTGCAGAGACCTCCCCCGGCCGACTAGGGATGTCACCCTCTGCTTTCTTCTCTCACTGGGCCAAGAAGGGAGGTGAGAGGGGGTGTGGGGGACCCTGTCCCCCTTCAATCTATGCAGGGTGCCTCATCTAGGAAGCCTGCCCAGCACAGCCCGTCCTCCAGGTGACCGCAGCCATGCACCACCCTGCTTCTGTCTGCTCAGCCACACCCCTTATTTTCGAGGTCTTCCTAGGATACCGTCACTACCAACTCACAGCTGCCCCAGGGGACTGAATTAACCTAGTTTTCCCAGCCACCTAAAGAGGCAGGAGCCATCTCTATCCTCATGCCTTACTGGTGAAGGAACACGGACACAGAGAGGCTAAGTAATTAGCCCAAGGTCACACAGCTGGTGCACAGCAGAGCCAGGATCGGAGCCTGGGGCCTGGCCCTGGGGCGAGGCGGTGTTGGGGTTCCCCTCGCTCCCCTCCGAGCCCGAGCCCCGTACCGATCTCCTTGGCCAGGGCCAGGCCCTGCGGGTACGTGATGGGCGCCAGCTTCTTCTCCTTCAGCTTCTCGATGGTGTCCTTGTCATCTCGCAGGTCCAGCTTGGTGCCCACCAGGATAATGGGCGTGCTGGGACAGTGGTGTCGCACCTCGGGGAACCACTGGGCAGGTGGCAGGCACGGGCAGAGGGGGCAGGGGCAGGAGGGGTGAGGGAGCCATGAGATTTCACGTGGAGATCGGAGGACAAGGTCACGGGAGGCCGGGAGCAGAGGTCACGGCCTCACACCCCACCCCATCCTCCTGTCAGTGCCCCCACTCACGCTGGACAGCCCCTCTGCCGCCCCGGGCCGCCTGCCTGCTCACCTTGGCACGGACGTTCTCATAGGAAGCCGGGCTGACGAGGGAGAAGCAGATGAGGAACACGTCCTGAGGACAGAGCAGACCAGGTTGCCCGTGGAAGTGTGGGCAGGGCTGCCACGGGACCCTCCACGCCTGGGCCACCACTGTGGCTTAGGATGGGGGGGCAGGTCTCCCTGGGCCTCACCCTCTACCAGCACAGGAGGCCCGGGCCTCCTCTGAGCACGGGTGGGGCCTCGGGCCAGGTCTGGGGGCGGTGTTACCCCATTCTGAAGGCACACTCCCTGAGCTGGGCCTTGAGGCCACTGTCCAAAGGGCGCGGGAAGGGGGTGGGGCAGGCCAGAGAGGTACCCACCGTCTGGGGATAGGAGAGCGGCCGGAGGCGGTCGTAGTCCTCCTGGCCCGCAGTGTCCCACAGCCCCAGGTTCACAGGCTTGCTGTCCACCATCACATTGGCCGAATAATTGTCAAACCTGTGGGGAGCGGGCAAGGCAGGACCAGGTCAGAGAACCCCAGAGCACGGGACCCCAGCCCAGCCCAGAGACCCAGAGAGGGATTGCCAGTTGCCCAAAGACACACAGCGCTCTACAGTTGGGTTTTCTTTATTGTTTTCATTACTGATTGTTTGTTTGGGGGTTTGGGGTGTGTGTGTCTGTGTGTGTGTGTCACTAGTGACTGGCATTCTGCCTCTGAGATACACCCCCAACCCTATTTTTTATTTTATTTTCTTTATTTGTTTATTTTTGGTGGTACTGGGAATGGAACCTTCTACCTCCAGGCTACACTCCCAAACCTATTTTATATTTTATTTGGAAACAGGGTCTCTTAAGCTAGGGAAGCTGGCTTCGAACCTGCGCGATCCTCCTGTCTCTGCCTCCCAAGCACGGGGATACAGGCCTGTGCCACCACGCCCGGCTTGATTCGTTATATGTAAAAATTTTTAAATGCAAGTAAACACAGGCAAACGTTACCTCTTGGCCACTTTTCTGCCATCAGCGCTTGTCTAGAGAGCCTTTGACTGAGGCTGTACAAATTCCCTCCAAGGCTCGATGATCAGAGGAATCACTACCCACCTCCTGTGCCAGACAGCTAGGCTGCCCCGTGTTGAATGAGTGTCTGCCCCCATTTTAAGCTGGGTTTCCAGGAAACAAATCCTGAGACAAGGTGGGGAGGGGGTTTGGGGGAGGAGAGAGCAGGAAGCCAGGAGGGACACAGAGACAGCTGCTGCTCCTGCCGAGGGCCTCCTGCTCAGGGCCGAGGGACACCTGGGAGAGCGCAGGAAGCTGGGGTTTTCGTCCACACCCCCTATGGCTGGATGGTGGCCTTCCCGCCAGCCCCAGGTGTGCACAGAAAGCCAGTCACAGCCCAGGGAGATGCGTGGGCCCTCACAGCCAACTGGGAGGCAGACACTGGGCCTGCGAGCAGTGGGAGGGGAGCCAAGGCACTGAAAGCTAATTTAGAAGCAGGTTCCCATAACACACCCACAGGCCCTGCTCCTTAGCTCCTGACCTTGTCCACTGAGGCCTCAGGCTCCCCACGTAGAGCAGGCAAGCCAGGCAAGGCCACTGGGCCACCTGCCGGTGCTGTCCAGGCGTCACCCCACCCAGAGGTCCCCCACCTCAGCTTGTCCAGTCCCGCCCATGGCCGCATCCCACTCCAGGCCCCTTTCCCAGCTGGCCTCTACCCACCCCCTCGGGCCTGCCTCCTACTCAAGCCTCAAAGCCCAGTGCCTGCCTGCCCGACCCTGAAAGTGCTCTCTGCTGACCTTGACCAAGAGCCACAATTGTGAGTCAGCTCCGTGACTCTGCACGGGCCAGCCCTGCGCCTGCGCCATCTCCACAGTCTCCGGGTGCCCAGGGAACATAGGTAGATTGGAATTAAACCTAACCGGACTGAAACTCTTCCAACGCGCGCTCCCCTCTGCAGCCCTTGCAGAATGGGGCTCAGTATCTGGCTGCTGAAGCCCTAGGCCTTCAAGGTAACCCCAAAGACATTTCTGTGGCAGAAGAACACCCCCCCCCCCAGATCCCCAAATGCGGGCAGAGGCATGTTAATAAAAGATGATGCTTCAGCTCCTCAGAGGTACCTGGTCACCTCCTAGCGCCCCCACTCCCGCTCCCTGATGCCTGGAAAGCCCCCCATTCCCCACTTGCCCTCCTGCCTCCCCTCCAGGGAGCCTCCCCAGATCCTATCAGGTCCAGGCTGCCACGATCCGGAGCAGCACTCCTTGGGGCACTCAGCCTGCTGGATCCTCACTGCACCCGGATGCTAGCACAAGCTCTGGCGCACAGTAGGTCTGCTGTGTACCTACTCTGGGTACCCCTGACACCACCATTGTGGGTTTCAGGAACAAGAGAGAGACTGCTGGGCATGACGGGAAAATAAGTGCTGCTTTGGGCTCCAACCAGGAACCGCGGCCGCCTTTGGGACAGGCTTGGGGTGCTAGGTCACTGTCCCCAAATGTCCAGCCTGAAAGCCTAGTGCCCAAAGGTCCAGGATCCTGAGACAAAGGTGTCTGTGTCTTCCAGGTCACCCCCTGGGTCGCAGGGCTCTGGCGACGGAGGAAGGGCTGGACCTTTACCGAGCACCTACTCTGGGGCCAGGCAGGGGCGGGGCGAGGCGCCTTCTTACAGTAGGGCTGAAAGTCCCATGGACAAGAGGACCTTAAGTTAGTCTCATCAGACAGATAAAGAAACGGACACCCCAGGAGGCTCCAGGAGCTCTTCCCGGCCACCAGCTCCAGCTCCTAAGCAGAGGAGCCGGGTCCAAGCCTGCTCTTCCCGTGACCCCCCTTGTGAGCACACCTCTTGAACTGCAGGGTGTTGGTTCCATGGGGGACCGTCACCCAGGCTCAGCTGCCCAGGCTGGCAAGGAAGACAGTTCCTTGTGACGCCGCATCCTGGCTGTGTGGCTCAGGGTGAGTGACTTAGCTTCTCTGAGCCTTGTTTTCTTCACTATAAATATCTCTTGGGAGCAACAGAAGGACCCAAAGAGACAGAGTGTTCAAGTGTTCCTGCCGGGAGATGCTCGGAGATGGCGCGCGTCAATCCCGCTCCTGATGTCCCTGCGTGGTGCCCCTCCCTGGAGGACCAGCTGTCAGAGCTCCAGGGACAGCTGGCTGTGGCGATGATGTGAAGTTCCCGGGGTGGGGTCCCCTTACTCGTGAGGTTCACAGGAGCCAGAAGCAGAGGAGCCTCAGCACCAGGGCCAAGCCCCACCCTGTTTTCCAGGGGGAGAAACTGAGGCTTGTAGAAAGAGACACGCCCAAGATCTCCCAGCCAGCTGGCACTGGAGCAAGGCTACATCCTGTCACCCAGTTCGGAAAAGCCTGTGTGGGGAGCAACAGAGTTGGGGACGGTGGAGGCCGCAGGGACAGTTTTCTCCTGACCCTGGTCTCTTGAGCCTACCTTGGATACGGAGTGGAGAAGGGGTAGGTGGAAGGGGTCTCTGCACCCAGGGGTCACTTCACCACCACCCAGGCTCTTCCCCAGGGACCAACAATGCATTCAAGATGTGCAGAGGCCCTGGGGCACTGTGGCTGGTGACTTGGGGCCGAGGGAGGATCGGCCGGGCAGGAAGTCTCTATCCTCAGGGAGCACCATCCCAGCAGGGGAGCACAGTGCATGAGCAGAGAGATCAGGTCCCATCAGGACAGCCAGGAAGAAAGGCAAACAGATGGTGGGAGGCCGCGTCAGACAGAGGCTAGGGAGGCAGGAGGGAGGAGCGTCCAGGCGTCAGAAGCCAGGGCCAGAGGTCTGGGGAGGCTGGCCTGCCTGGGACTGTCAGGACACCTGCATCTCTGGAGAGCTCAGGGTGTATGGCCAACGAGGCTATTGTTCAGGTCAGGACTCTGAACACCATGACGGGGGGTGGGCTTAATGTGAACAGGCCACAGGAGGGATCAGGGCTAGGATGTGGCTTCACCGAATGCTTTTTTTTTTTTTTTTTTTTTTTTGCAGTACTGGGAATGGAACCCAGGGGCATTCTACCTCCGAGCTACACCCCTAGCCCAAATTTTATTCTTTATTTTTGAAACAGGGTCTCACTGAGTTGCAAAGGGCCTCACTAAGTAGTAGCTGAGGCTGTCCAAGAACCGCAATCCTCCTGTTTCAGCCTCCCAAAATGCTGGGATTACAAGGGTTCACCACCATGCCCAGCTCTTTTTTGGGGGAGGAGTGCTAGGGATTGAACCCTGGGGCTTTCTACCTCTGAGCTATACCCTCCTTTTTGTTGTTTTTTTGTTTTGTTTTGTTTTGAAACAGGGTCTCTAGGTTGCTGAGGCTCTAAGTTTCTGAGTCTGTCCTTGAACCTATGATCCCCCTGTCTCAGCCTCCTAAGTACCAGGTGCCACCATACCCATCTAACTGGCACCTTCAAAAACTCGCCTCGAGCAGGGCGTGGTGGCGCACGCTTGTAATCCCAGCATTTGGGAGGCTGAGACAGGAGGATTGTGGTTCACAGACAGCCTCAGCTACTTAGTGAGGCCCTTTGCATATCAGTGAGACCCTGTTTCAAAATAAAGAAAAAAAATACAGCTGAGAGTGTCGATCAGAGATAGAATGCCCTTGGGTTCCATTCTCAATACCTCAAATAAATAAACAAATAAATAAAAGCTCCCCTGGGCTTCAGTTTTAGTGTTATTATAAGAAGGGCAGATGGAAGAGGGGACCCCTAGGTCACAGGCCTCTGAAAGCAGGGCCTTCCTGCCTGGTCTTTGTACCCCCAATACCCAGCATGGCCCATCCCCAGAATAGGTTTTAGTTTCCCCATCTGTGAAAATGCAAAAAGATCTCATAGGGCCCTACTGGCTCTGAGATCTGGTGTAGGGTCTAGGTCTTCAGGCTATGAATTCCATGGCTGTGAAGAGGAGAAAGCCCTTGCTACCCCTTGATGCCTCTGCATCCCCATTCATACACTAATGCTGATGGGTTAGCGGCTAAGAGGATGCAGAGGAGGATGGTGAGAGCCAATCAGGAAACAGCTCCACCGGCCTCTGTTCCTGATTGGCCAGAGGCAGTACAGCTTCCCCTAGGGAAAGTGGCAGCCACTGGGCAGCAGGTTCAGCCCCACCGCCCTAAACTGTTAACCCTCCAACCTCTGTGTATCTGATCTTGTGTCTCCAGGCCCAGAAGTTCTCCAACTTTATTTACCAGGAGTGCCAGGGCTCCAGGGATACCTGCCTTCTACACCCACCTCTCTCCTTCTATGCAGAGCCAAATACAAAATAAAAACCCGGGGCCCCGGGTCCAGAAATGATAAAGATGGCAAGTTCAAGCATTAACCAGGAGCAGGACCCTTCTGAGCACCGGGTCAGAGCCCCTTGGACCCCACACCAGTAGGATGCTCTGATCCCAGGTTCCTGAGAGACCTGAACAACCACGTCACCAGAGACCAGCAGGGACAAACAGCTGAGAGCAACTGGCCCTGGGCTGGCCGCGGCGGCCAAACCTCCCCTTGCACAGGGGAGAGTGCCCGGCCGGCCCTGCCTCCTCTTGATGGGGAACCTGAGGCTTCTAGGCTCAGAGAGGGCAAGTCATTGGTCCAAGGTCCTTCCACAAGTAAGCTCTGCAATCCAGCAGGACAGGCAGAGGCGGGAGCCAGTGTCCCCAGCCTCAGGGGCACAGGCGGTGAGGACACCCTGGTGACAGTGGCCTGCGGTAAGAGCCACCTTACCAACACAGCACCTGCCTCCCTGCTCAGGGCCTGATGCAAACTGCACTTGTATGCAGATTCCCATTCTGCGTACAAGGAAGAATGGGATGAGGGACACTCAGAGAACCAGAAGTCCGTTCTCCAGGCTCTGGCCCAGCTTTCTCTGCCCTCCCCTGGCTGAGCTGGCATCCAGGGAGGGGCAGCGTAGAGGGAGCTGCTCCCCCGCAGTGGAGGCGGGGCTGGAGAGAGTCAGGGTTGGGACTGAGGGGTCCTCTGACGCCATGTTGGCCCTGGGCACTGTTTCCCCTTCTGCCCGTACCCCTCCTTCCCAGGAGAACCAGAAATCTGCTCCTGAAAAGGGTTCCCATTAAGATAAAGAAGTAAGGACCCGCAGGGCTGGACATGGCCCTGGGCTCTGGCCAGACAGGCCCCAGTGGCCCCGCTGGCAAGTCCCTTAGGAACGCAAGTCTCAGCTTCCCTGTGGGCATGTCGAGTGTCCCAACACCCACCTCCAAGAGGGTCGCATGAGGTCATCTATGGGCGACACCTTGAGCAGGGCCCGCACACAGTAGGCCCGCAGCAGGTAACAGACGAATGACCCTCCTAGGCCTCCCGGGGACGCTCCGTGCAGGCAGCTGACAGCACGTGCACTGGGCTACAACACTACAGAGCACTACACCTCTTACACCGGGTGTGAGACAGTGTGGGGCCCAAAGAGAACCAAGAGGTGCCCGTCCTCCGAGGGCCGGCGGCCGGGGGACAGCTCGGGGAGGTCGCCCTGGGGAGCAAGGCCCTGCGAAGGGGGGAGGCCTCCTGGAGGGGCTCGAGCTGGGCCTGGAGGCCTTAGACACGTGGGTGTGGCAGGGAGAGAGCCAGGGAAGAGCGTGGGCAAGGGCCCTGCGGCAAAAGCTCCCAGGAACATTGCCCACAGCAGAGAAGGGAGGGAAGGCTGGGGAGGCATCAAGGCCTTGACCGCCATGCCCACACGGGGCCCACTGAGGCTCGGCCCCCCAGCATCCTTAGAGTCGGGTGCACGCTCCTTCCTGGGAGTCAAATGACAGCTCTGTCTCCACATGGGGTGACAGAGGCCAGGGTCTCCACTGGCACCACCCAGTCGCCAGCACAGCCAGGCCCGGCAGATGCTGCCCCTGGGTCCCCCTTCTCCTTTCTCCTCCACCCTCCTCCTCCTCTGACCTGCTACTCTTCCTCCTCCTTCCCCTGTCCTCCTCCTTCTTTTCCTCTTCCTCAATCCTCCTCCTCCTCCTCCTTCCCCTGTCCTCCTCCTCCTTTTCCTCTTCCTCCATCCTCCTCCTCCTCCTTCCCCTGTCCTCCTCCTCCTTTTCCTCTTCCTCCATCCTCCTCCTCCTTCTTCCCCTGTCCTCTTCCTTCTTTTCCTCTTCCTCCATCCTCCTCCTCCTTCCCCTCTGTCCTCCTCCTTTTCCTCTTCCTCCGTCCTCCTCCTCCTCTGTCCTCCCCTCCCCTCCACTTTCCTACCATGGCCCTCGCCTGCGTCCTGCCCAGCCCAGCCTCTCCTCCACCTCCCTCTTAGAGGCTTGAAGGCCCCCTCCCCGCACTCCACCAGCTCACCCCTACCCCTTGTGTCTCCCTTGCTGGGTCACCATGTCCCCGGCTGGACCATGGGGCAGCCCTGCCAGGTCAGAGATGGGCTCTGGTGCCACCGACTGCCCGACCCCTAGGTGCCCATGGGGGCGGCTGGACTCACACGGTGGGGATGTACTCTCCCGGGAAGGCGTTGGTGGTGTAGCTGATGAGCAGGCAGGTCTTGCCCACGGCTCTGAAAGACAGAAGTGCGGAGGACACGGTCACAGCTCCGCTGAGAGCTGAGACGGGGTGGTCTCGAGGCGTCTCCCCAGGCCCATGCCTCTGGGCCTCAGTCTCCCCACCTGAGATGCCCAGCGCCAGTGTTCTCAGCCCCAAGAGCTTGTGAGAGTCACCGGGGCTGCCCAAGATTGTGCAGACCTCGGGGTCCTGCCCCAGAGACTCTGGCCCACAGTGTGGGCAGAATGGGAATCTGTCTTTTCCAGTATACCTGGGTGTGACGGGCAACCCAGGGTTAAGAGTGAGGTTTCTAGACAATGCCACGGAGCACCTGGGGCCAGCCCCGGGCTCGCCGTCACTCCTGGGCTTCAAATCCCAGCTCCACCCCTGCCAGTGGCACAACCTCGGGCAAGTCACTTAGCCTCCTTCTGCCTCAGTTTCCCCATCTAGGAGACAGGCTTGAGTCCATCGTCCTGGGAGTATGCAGAGCAGCACATGAGATGATGCCATGAAAGCCTGCGCCTGGCACTGCGGCCACCGGTGTCCGCCCTCTTCCCTGCCCACCTCGCCATGGAGTGCACAGAGTTTTTTTTGTTTTGTTTTGTTTTGTTTTTTGTGGTGGTGCTAGGGGTGGAACTCAGAAGCTTTCTACCTCCAGGCTATGCTCCCAGACCTATTTTTATGTATTATTTGGAAACAGGGTCTCACTAAGTTGCTGAGGGCCTCATTAAGTAGCTGAGGCTGGCTTCGAACCTGCATGATCCTCCTGTCTCAGCCTCCCAAGCGCGGGGATTACAAGTGTGCGCCACGACGCCCGGCTACAGTTTTGAAGCCAGAGAGACATGGGTTCACACCCTGTGAGGTTTGGGTACTGACCAAACCTTGCTGAGCTGCAGTCTTCCCGCCTGTAAGACGGAGCTGATATCAGGGCTGATGGTGAGAACAGGTCTGGCCCGTAGCAACAGAGAAGTCAGCAGGATGGGCCGTAGTGGAGCTGGGCCCCCTCCCCGGCCTGCTGAGCCCCAGGAGGCCCGGGCCGCTCAGCCCGAAGCTTTGAGGCCCCAGGGACAGCTCAGGCCTTCCCTGCCCTGCGTGGCCCCGTCACTTCCTGTTGGAGGAGCCGCTCTCCCCAGGACAGGCCAAG
The DNA here is from genome assembly GCF_963383645.1 of Muscardinus avellanarius. Lineage (NCBI taxonomy): Eukaryota > Metazoa > Chordata > Mammalia > Rodentia > Gliridae > Muscardinus > Muscardinus avellanarius. The sequence goes on along the minus strand of NC_137797.1, from coordinate 11,562,056 downwards.
GTAACTTTGAACTTGGCCTCGGTTTCCGCCCGCCCTGCTCAGATCTTATGCAAAGAAGAAGTGTACAGGCAGCCGCAGGCAGATAACGGCCCAGAGCCTGAGAGCGTGGAGTCAGCTGAGTGACCTTCCCCCCATCCCCGCCCAGCCAGGCAAGCGCCCGGCCTCCCACCGCCTGGCTGCCCCTCCGTAGACTGGGAAAGCTGGCCAAAGCCCTGGCCTACTGGAACACACAGGAATGGACTCGGGGGACTCAGGAAGGGCCTGTGGGCTGTAGCCTAAGCCGGGCTGGCAGACTCCAGGGATGGACATTTGAGCCTGCCATCCAACAGACAGATGAGATCAGAGGTCACAGGGAACGTGGCAGACCAGGTCACTGAGATCCAACAACCAAGAGGGCCCTGAGCCCAGCCTGGAGCCCCCACCGCCATCCCTGGTCCTCTGGCCCTCCTCCTTTCCTAACTGCCTCTCCATCTTCCCACCAACTCCCCAACACACACACACACACACACACACACACACACACACATACACACACACACACACCCGCCCAATCCCCTGGCTGGGGTGAGTGTAAAAACACACACCAGCAAGACAGCCACCCCGTGTCTCCAGTGACCTACGGCACCCTGGGGTGTAGACCTCTTCCCAGGTGGCTTGAGGGGGCTCAGAGAAGGGCTGTCACTTGCCCAGAACCACCTGCCACCCCAACATCAGCCAGCCAGTGACCAGGACCCCGGCCAGCCTGGAGACACAGACACCTCTCTGGTCCCCAGACTCACACCAGCACATCAGTGCTGCCTGATGCATGGCGCTGGCACCCAGGGGAGTCCTGCTCAGCTCCGGGGTGCAGGCACGGAGCCCCAGCACCCCCAGAGTCCTCTGCCCTCCACCCGGTGGTGTCCAGGGTGGGCTGGGCTGGGGAGAGTGAAGACACCCTCAACCACCCTGGGTGCTCCCTCGGGCACTGGGGGAGGACAGAAGCCACTCCTCCTGGCCGCCTCCCAGGGTCTCCACATCTGCAGGGATGTCAGGGCAGGGGTCCCGGGGGCACCCCAGTAGGGGCCCTGAGGGGCTCAGCCAGGTACTTACCCATCTCCCACCACCACACACTTGATGGCCTGCATCGTGTCGGGGCTGCAGCGGGGTGACGGCTGCGGCCAGGGGTGTTTCCCTGCAGCGGTGTGGAGTAGCTGAAGGTGCCTGGCGGTGAGGAGCAGCCGCGGGACAGGAGGCAGGAGGAAGCGGAAGGGGAACTTACCCGAGCTGCTGCCCCCACGGCCTCGCACAGGGCGGAGCATGCGGTTGGCGGGGAGCTGGGGGGCCCCCCAGGTGCCGGCTAGGCCCTGGACGCCCCAGACCACAGGAACCTGCCCCGAGGCTCCAGCCAGAGGCCTGGGCTCCTTCTCAGTTGGGAGACCCACTGCCTGCCCAAGGACCAACACTCTTCTCTAAGAACTAGAGGCTCCTAAGAATACCATTCGTCTCAACGCTAAACATGAGCATTTAATGAGCACCTACTGTGTGCTGGGCACAGAAGCTGGAGCTAAGGACTCCAAGATGCAGGGGCACGGCGGGTCCCTGGAGTCACACCCTAGAGGGTACAGCCCCACCACAGGGGCCTCTGAACAAGGCGGAGAGCGGCTGGGGCCACGCGGGAGCCACAGAGAGGGGACCTCAGAACCACAAGGACAGCTGGGGTCCCACAAGGTGGCATTAGAGCATTTGAACGCAATGCCCAAGAGAGGGTTCTGGGGAGGGGTCTAGAGCAGCCCTGTGAGAGCCAGGACCCAGGACACTTCTGGACACTCCCCTTTGTCCACACACGTCCCCATCCGCGGCCAGACAGCAGGACAACCCTCGTGTCCATCTAAAACGGTGTGCTAAGTGCAGCGTGGGTGGCACCTGGGACAGAAAAGGAATGTTAACGGGGAAAGCAAAGTCCAAACCCAGCCTGAAGGGTAGTTAGTAGTGCGGTGCTAGCGGCGTGCTGGCTCACGCCTGTAATCCTAGTACTTGGGAGGCTCAGACCGGAAGGTCGCAGGTGGGAAGCAACCTCCCCAGCTCAGCGAGGCTCTCGGCAGCCTACCGAGACCCTGTTTGTAAACCAGAAAATAAAAAGAGCCAGGGGTATAACTCAGAGGTGGAACAGCCCTGGGTTTGATCCCCAGCAGCACACACACACACACACATGCATGCATTCACGCATGCACACACACACGCATGCATTCACGCATGCACACACACACGCATGCACACATGCACGCACACACGCCACGTATGGTGTTGGTGTTATTTTCTCAGCTTTGACACATGCTCTGTGGTTATGCAATGCGGCTAGCATAAAGGGCCACTTTTATTTTGGAGGATGTGTGAACTCTCCTACTCTCTTTACAGCTTTGCTATAAATCTAAAATTCATTAGTTCCAGAAGTGAACAGAAGGAAAAGAGCCGGGCGCGGGGGCGCACACCTGTAATCCCAGGACTTGGGAGGCTGAGGCAGGAGGGTTGCAGGTTCGAAGACAGCCTCACTTCAGCAACACAGCAAGACTCTCAACAACCTAGCAAGATTCTGTTTCAAAACAAAACTAACTAAATAAATAAATAAATAAATAAGTAGGGTGGGGTGGTAGCTCAGAGGCACGATGTACAGCATAAGAGAAGAAAGGGAGCGGGGCGTGGTGGCGCATGCTTGTAATCCCAGCATTTGGGAGGCTGAGACCAGAGGATCGTGGTTCAAGGACAGCCTCAACTACTTAGGGAGGCCCTGCGCAACTCAGTGAGACCTGTTTCAAAAAATAAAGAATAAAAAATAAGCCGGGCGTGGTGGCGCACGCTTGTAATCCCCGGGCTTGGGAGGCGGAGATGGGAGGATCGTGCAGGTTCAAAGCCAGATGCGCTGGCTTAAGAGACCCTGTTTCCAAATAAAATATAAAATAGGTCTGGGAAATGTAGCCCGGAGGTAGAAGGGTTCCATCCCCAGTACCATCCCCCCCCCCCAAAAAAAAGAATAAAAAATAGAGCTGGGGGTATAGCTCAGAGGTAGAATGCCCCTGGGTTCCATCCCCAGTACTGCAAAGAAAGATAGAAAGAAAAGAAAAGAAAAGAAAAGAAGAGAGATAAAGAGAAAGGGACAGAGGGAGGGAGAGAGAGGGAGGGAGGAGAGGAAATAAAAACCTCTGAGAATACACAGCTAGTGGGTGTAGCCACGTGACTTGGAAACACCCTGGGCTTTCTCCCTCATCGCCCCCAAGGTGAAGGTTCTTTCTGCAGCACACGACCTGCCCAACCACACGGCCTTGGCAGCCTTAAAATTAAAATTGCACCTGCTCCCAGTTCCCAGAAAGCCGCTTCTCCAGGACGGCATGCGCGAAGGCTCCCAGACTTACAGCCATCAACTCCCTCCTCACGCCGCAGGAGTAATTATGCACTGTCTGAGTACTCAGCTCTGGCTCCAGTTATCAAAGCATGGAAAATAGAAAGCCACCACGAAGAACTCGTACCTCAGGAGAAGGCTGGGTGCCCTGGAGCCAGTCTCCTGGGAGGCCGCGTCTCTGGTGGCCAGGGCGGCATGGCGGCCCGGCTGGCGGGAGCGCAGGCGGGGCCTGGCCCGGAGCTGCCAGGGGGACGCAGGGCGGTCATCACCAGTGAAGCATGTGACTGCTGGGCCCTGCTCTTCCCCCGTATCGCAGAGGAGGAAACTGAGGTGCACAGAGGCCACTGACTTGCCAGCAGCTTGACGCACGTGTGACCCACAGGGCACGGGTCCAGGGCTCCCTGCCCAACGGTCCCACTCCACAGATGGGACAACCGAGGCTCAAGTCCCTGTGACAAGGTCACCTTGCAGCAGCCCTGAGCTCTGGCCCGGAGCTCTTCACTCACCCAGCCTTCCTTCCTCCCCCTTCCAAGTATCCATCTTGGGGTCTCATTTATATGCAATAAACTGTGTCCCTCCAAAGCGTACAATTACACTCACTGACTTCACAGCCATGCACACCCATGACCGCCCCGCCATCACCACGCTAGAGAACATCACAGACACTCTCCAGCTCCTAGGAAACTTCCTCGCGCTGTGTCCACGCCCCACGCCCCACGCGCCCAGGCCCCGCCTTCCCCGCTTTGCAGTTTTCTGGGATTCCTCACTCTTGGAATCTCGCCGCCTGCGGGCTCCGGTGCAGGGGCTTCTGCCGGGCCAGGGCTGGGAGGCGTCCACGTTCCTGCAGGTGCGGCCCCGGCCCTCTTGTCGGTGAGCAGGGCTCCACCCCGTGCAAGCGCGCGGCACACGCGGGCATTCCGTCCCGTCCTCTGGTGACCACACTCAGGCTGACCGCAGCCTCGGCCCACAGGCCCTGAGCAAACCCAGAGGGCCACCTGTGCCCAGTCCCGTCTGGCGCCATCGATGCGCGCCGCCTTTCTGCCCACAACGCAGCTGCCCAGTCTCTGCTCACGGACGCCCGTGACAGAGCACTCATCCCCTTCAGAGGCAGCCTCTTGCCCATTAGAAAGCCCTTCCTCATTTTCAGTCTATATCCCATTTCCTGGATCATCCCCAGAGAGGAACTAGTTCTTAGCCTGGTACTACTCAAGGTCAGTCAGTCCCTCCTCCCAACATGGGCTCAACCCCCACCCAGCAGTGTGCCCGTGTTTAACTTGTAGTTCTAGTTTAATTACTTTTTCCTGGTATATAATATTCCACAATATGAATGTGTCAAAATGTCTTTATCCAGTCTGCTGTTGATGGCTATGTCGATGGCTTGTAATGGCGGCATTATAAACGATTCTGCTGTGAGCACCCGTGGGCTCCTGGAGCTGGCACAGGAGGTTCCTAGGAGTGGGATGGCAGAGCCCCAGAGCACACATGTCCCTCCCCCCAACTCCTGCTCTAGACGTCCTCCTGTCCATCCACACCCTCGTCCATCATGTGAGGCTTGGTATTTTGCCAGCCTTGTGGTGCGACTTGGTATCTCATCATGGGTTTGTTTTTTGCGGTACCGAGGATGGAACCCAGGGGCGTTCAATCTCCGAGCTACACCCACAGCCCTATTTTATATCTTTTATTTTTTTAATTTTTTTTATTTTTGGTGGTAGTTTTCCTGGAAACTCTTCTACCTCCGGGCTACACTCCCAGACCTATTTCTTTATATTTTTTATTTGGAAACAGGGTCTCTTAAGCCAGCACGGCTGGCTTCGAACCTGCGTGATCCTCCTGTCCCCGCCTCCCGAGCGCGGGGATTACAAGCGTGCGTCACCACGCCCGGCTTTATCTTTTATTTTGAAGCAGGGTCTCACTGAGTTGCGGAGGGCCTCACTAAGTACCTGAGGCTGACGGTGAACCCAGATCCTCCTGTCTCAGCCTCCAAGTACTGGGATTCCAAGCTCGCCCACCACGCCGGCTCATGTGGTTTTGAAGAATGTCGACTGGTGACACTGAGCATCTTGCGAGAGTTGGTTGGGCACTTGTGGTTTTTATTCTATATGTTTATTGCCCTTTAATGTCTGTCATCTATTTATCTATTAGAGCTTTTGACTCTCTGTTAATTTGAAGAAGTTCATTGTATATTCTTTTTTTTTTTTTTTCCTGTTCTGGGGATGGAACTCGGGGGCTTTCTACCTCTGAGCTACACCCCCAGCCCTATTTTATTTTTTATTTTAAAACAGGGTTTCACTGAGTTACCAGGGGCCTCTCACTCAGTTGCTGAGGCTGTTCTTGAACCTGCGATTCTCCTGTTTCAGCCTCCCCAGTACTGGGATGACAGGCGTGCGCCACCGAGCCCGGCTTCTCTTGAACATTTTCTAAAATTATTATAGTTTCTGTAGATCATTTGCTTTTCCATAGAAATTTTAGAATAAGCCTATTAAAGCTCTGAAAATCAGTGCCAGGATTCCTATCAAAGTAATATTCAATTTCACCTGGCGTGGTGGCGCACGCTTGTAATCCCCGCACTTGGGAGGCAGAGGCAGGAGGATCGCGCAGGTTCGAAGCCAGCCTTGCTGGTTTAAGAGAACTTGTTTCCAAATAAAAATATAAAAATGGGTCTAGGAGTGTAGCCCGGAGGTAGAAAGGTTTCCAGGAACCCCAGTACCACCACCAAAAAAAAAAAAATATTCAATTTCTAGCAGAATTCAGCAAGAAAGCCGGGCATGGTGGTGCACACTTGTAATCCCAGCATTCGGGAGGCTGAGACAGGAGGATCGCAGTTCGCGGACAGCCTCAGCTATTTAGTGAGGCCCTTTGCTACTCAGTGAGACCCTGTTTCAAAATAAAGAATAAAAAATAGGGCTGGGGGTGTAGCTCAGCGGTAGAATGCCCCTGGGTTCCATCCCCAGTACCGCAAAAAAAAAAAAAAAGAAAAGAAAAGAAAAGAAAAGAATTCAGCAAGAATTAACATCTTTATAACTTTTTTTTTTTTTTTTTTTTTTTTTTTTTGCATTGCTGAGGACAGAGCCCAGGTCACATGCGCGGGAGGCCGGGCTCACCACAGAGACGCCGCCCAGCTCTTTACCCACACATTTTGCTTCCGACACTTCAAATCCAAGACTACTTCATAGACATTCTTATCATTCATGACAAATGACAGCTTTATTTCTTCCTTCCCAATTTTTATAAACCTAATTCCTGGGCTCGTCTAGATTTGTTATCGCGGGGCTGAGTGGAATCGGTGCTGACGGGCATGCTCGTCTTAGTTCTGGTGCTGAAGGGGATGCGTCTGTTTTACCAGTGAACCCTGTGTTCACCGGAGGCTCTTTGTGGAGGGAAGTATTGGTTAGAAAAGTCAGCTGTTCTTAGTAACAACAATTTTGTCCTGGTTTTTAAATCATAAGCATTAAATTTTATTAAACACTTTTTCTGTATCTATGGAAATGTTGTGAATTCCATTTATATTTTTTTCTGACGTTCCATTACCCTCAGCCAATCTAGGGGGTGTTCCTGATTTTTCCTAAATAGCTATTTTCCAATTCTTTTCTTTTTCTTTTGGTGGTACTGGGGATGGAACCCTTCTACCTCTGGGCTACACTCCCAGGCCTATTTTATATTTTTATTTGGAAACACAGTCTCTTAAGCCTGCAAGGCTGGCTTCGAACCTGCGCGACCCTCCTGTCTCTGCCTTCCAAGTGCAGGGATTACAAGCGTGCGCCACCACGCCCAGGGCTACTTTTCATTTCTTTTTAAGAATGGAGACCCAAGAATTTTAGCCACATGCACACCAACTGGAGACCACATTTCTGTTTCCCTTGCAGCAAGGTGAGGCTTTATGATAATTGTGGGACAATCCGGGCACAGTGACGCACGCCTGAAATTCCAGCACTTGGGTGGCTGAGACAGGAGGATCAGGTTTGAGGTCAGTATTTTTTTTGTGTGTGTGTGGTACTAGGGATATAACCCAGGGGCATTCGACCTCCGGGCTATACCCCCAGTCCTATTTTTTATTCTTTATATTGAAACGGGCTCTCACTAAGTTGAAGAGAGCCTCACTAAGTAGCTGAGGCTGTCAGCCAACCGCAATCCTCCTGTCTCAGCCTCCCAGGTACTGGAATTATAAGTGTGCGCCACCACGCCTCACCAGTATGTAGTATTTTTACTAAAAGAAAGAAATCTTTGTTCTTTATAAGCTACTCTGCCTCGAGTGTTCTGTTATAGTAGCAGAAAACAAATGAAGACACCCACTGACTAGGAAGCAAATGCCAGGAGATGGTAGAGCAGGGCCTGAGAGGGAGGCGCGTCCATCTCCAAGGCTCTGTGCTCTGTGGCCTTTTGCCACAGTGGTTAAACCCGCCTGGGGAATGTAGTCATGAGGTACCATCTTTTGTATATGACTGGCTTCCAATTATCACTTTTTGGGAAAATAAATTCAGGGTCATCCTGCCTCCAAGCTATACCCGTAGACCTTTTTTATTTTTGTTTTGAAACAGGGTTTAAGTTGCTGAGTTGTTTTCTAAGTTACTGAGGCTGGTCTCAAACCTGTGATTCTCCTGTCTCAGCTTCCCAAGTACTGGGATTACAGGTGTGTGCCACCACACCCAGCTCTTCAGATGTTTTATGTCATGACAAACGTATTTTTGTGTTATTAGATCTATCAGTTACTTAGAAGGGATGTTGGATCTCCTAACATGATGGTGAATTTGCCTCTGCTCCTGGTAATTCGTTATTTTCCAATTTTTTGCTTAATAGACCTTTAGGTAACATCATCAGATGCATGCAATTTTAGAATTATTATACCTCTAAAAATTGTAACTTTTTGTGGTACTAGGAACTGAATCCAGGAGCATTCTACCCCTAAGCTATGCCCTCAGCTCCCTCCCTTTTTTTTGGGGGGGGTCTCACTAAGTTGTTGAGGTCTAAGTTGCTGAGACTGGCCTTCCTGCCTCAGCCTCCAAGTCCTGAGATTGCAGGCATATGCTACCACAACTAGCTACAAATTTTTAACTTTTTATTAAAATAGCAGCCAACTTTGTGTGTGTGTGTGTGTGTGTGTGTGTGTGTGTGTGTGTGTCTGAAGATTGAATCCAGGGGCATTCTACCTCTGAGCTACACCTCTTTATTTTGTGTGTTGAAACAGGGTCTTTCTGGATTGCCGAAAGTCTCACTGAGTAGCTGAGGCTGATCTCTAATCTGCAATCCTCCTGTCTCAGCCTCCCAAGTACTAGAATTACAGGTGTGTGCCAGCTTATGCAGCCAACATTTTAAAGTCTGTTATATCTTAAGATGTGGCACATGATAAATTGGTGGAGAAATAGGAGCTTTAAAAATTTTAGAAAAAAAGAAAGCACTAAAGTGTGGGTTCCCTTCTCCCAATCTCTGGCAGTCACCCCAGAGTCAGGGCTGGGAAATGTTCAGGTCCTGCCCTCTGCTTGGGCACAGCCCATGCTCAGCGTCACAACCAAGAGGTGATCACACAGCTTTTGAAGTTTTTTTGTAATATTTTAATATTAACATACTACTTTGGGGGGCACTAGGAAAACCAGAGGCATTTCATCTCTGATCTACAGTCTCAGACCTTTTTTTTTTTTAAACAGCATCTCACGGATTGCGGGGAAGAAGGTCCAAATGGTGGCGACCGCCATGCATTCCTCGGAGAAACCCTGGACATCAGATTTTGGTTTAATATCTGATTGGGCAAATTAAGGAGACATTTCCAGCCATGACTTCCTACCTAGAATACAGGAGAGAGAATGGATAATGGCAGAATTAGAAGCAAGATGACAAGGAGGCTCCCGCCACGCAAAAAGTGATTTTTGGAAGAACATCCCAGAAGGGATTAGAGAAAAGACCGTTTCAGCCGTGCATGCCGAGGACTCTTAACAACATACCTTGTAAGAAAAATGATCCGGGTGTGGTGAAGGGAGCCGTGCAGTGCCGGGCGGGAAGCCAAGCTGCACGTCCCAGGAAGCTCAGGGCCGCCACTCTCCTCTATGCTGCACTGGGTTTCATGGTGTGCTTGGAACAGCAGATCCTGCTCTACGTGGTGAGGTTGTGGCCTCCACTCTTAGAAGGGAGATAAAATTCATTGCTGCTGAGTGCTCGATCCCACAACCTCTTCAAAACACACATACTGTCTTCTATTATTAAAAAAAAAATACTGGAGAGGGGCCAAGATGGTGGCAGCGGCAGCCAGGATTCAGGAGATGCAGACAAATCCTATCCAATTCACCTGGAACTTTTGGGGAAAAAAATCCCCACAAAGGGAGACTGCCCCTGCCACACATGCCTAAGAATTCTGGACGTATCACGTAAGGAAGGAGCTCAGTGGAGAACCAGGAGGAAGGCTGTGGTGGTGGCGGTGGTGGAGGCAGTGGTGGCTATGGAGGCTAGTATTTGGGAGAGGCAGAGATCTGATCCAACCCACCCTGATCTTCTGAAGAAATTGCCCCAAAGGTAGAATGCTACCGCTGTGCATGCTCAGGAATTCTGGACAACATGCAATGTGGGAAAAGTGTTTGGGAGAGAATTGAGATGGTGGAGGCAGTGCAATGGCGGTGGCCAGTACTCAAGAGAGGCAGAGATATGATTCAATCCACCTTGATCTTTTGAATAAATCGCCCCAAAGGTGGACTGCTACCAATGCACATGCTCGGGAATTTGGGACAACATGCTGTGTGAATAAGGTGCTCGGAAGAGAACCGAGATGGCAGTGGCAGCGGCAGTGGTGATCAGTATTTGGTAGAGGCAGAGATCCAATCCAATCCACCTTAAATTTTTAAAGAAATGTCATCAAAGATAGACTGCTACTGCTGCACATGTATGGGAACTATGGAAAACAAGTAGTGTGGGAAAGGTGTTCAGGAGAGAACCAAGATGACAGTGGCAGCAGTGGTGGTGACCAGAATTTGGAGGGGCAGACAGATCCAGTCCAGTCCACCTTGAACTTTTGAGGAAATCTCCCCAAAAGTAGACTGCTCCTGCCACACATGCTCAGGAATTCTGGACAACATGCTAAGTGGTAAAAGGGTTTAAGGGGTATCAGAGGGAGCCCTGCATAGCCGGGATGGGCCACCATGCTGCGTGTTCTGGGAGACATCAGCCCTCATGGCCACTGCGCCTCTGCACAGAGTGGGAGGCCAGGGTGCATGTGGAGCAGCAGAGCCTGCTCTCCAAAGTGAAGCTGTGGACCTCTGCCTTTGGGGGGAAGACAAAATTCATTGCCACTAGGTATTTGGGGTCCCAGCTTTCGCAAAATACATGTACTGCTCTCTCATATTAAAAAAATAATTGAAGAATGCCTGGCATGGTGGCACACACTTGTAATCCCCACGCTTGGGAGGCAGAGACAGAAGGATTGTGAAGGTTCGAGACCAGCCTCGCTGGCTTAAAAGACCCTGTTTCCAAATAAAAATATATTTAAAAAAAAATAGGTCTCCAGGAGTAAAGCCTGGAGGTGGAAGGGTTTCCAGGAACCCCAGTACCACCAAAAAAAAAAAAAAAAAGGAAGAAAAAAGGGAACATCTGTAGACGACCTGCTCATAGTGACTGAGACCAGAGCCCGATGCGCAGCAAGGCAGCAAGGCCGGTGCCGGGGTCTCTGAGGCCAGAATTGGAGCCTGCTGGGCAGCTAGGCTGGTGCCGGGCCAGTGAGGCCGGGATCGGAGCCTGCCAAGGGGTTAGGCTGGAGCCAGGGCCAGCAAGGCTGGGATCGGAGCCTGCCGCAAGGCATGGCCAATGCTTGGGCCTCCGAGGCCAGGATCGGAGCCTGCTGAGGGGTGAGGCCAGTGCCGGGGCCAGCGAGGCTGGGATCGGAGCCTGCTGTGAGGCAAGGCCGCTGCTTTGGCCTCGGAAGCCAGGATCAGAGCCTGCCGAGGGAGGAGGCTTGTGCCAGGGCCAACGCAGCCGGGATCAGAGCCTGCTATGCAGCAAAGCTGGTGCTGGGGTCAGCAAGGCCGGGATCGGTGCCTGCCATGTGGTGAGGCCTTAGCTGGAGCCAGCAAGGCCAGGATAGGAACTTGCCTTAAGGTAAGGCCTGTGCTGGGGCCTCCGAGGCCGGAATCTGAGCTGCCATGAGTCAAGGCCGGTGCTAGAGCTAGCAAGGCCGGGATCAGAGTCTGCCGGGTGTCTAGGCCGGTGCCGGGGCCTTCAGGAGTGGGATCAGAACTTGCAATGCAGCATACACAGAGAAATATCACAGAAAATAAAAAATCAGATGCTTTCCCTAATATGCAAAAACTAGGAAGAAATGGGTAATAGGAGGAGATCTCGTTGAAGAAAGGGCCCTATGGAGGAGCAATTAAGGTGATCAATGAGAGAGGATGGGAGGGGGGAAGATGGAATCTCTTTTTTTTTTTCATAATAGAATGTGTTTTATATTGTGTATTTTGCTCATTTTTATATATGTATACATGCTTTAGTAAAAAGACTATACAGGTGATTATATTAAATAACTATATTAATGCATAAGTATATGATAAAGACTTTTTTAAATTAATTTATTTATTTTTTAAATTGGTGCATTGTAATCATATATCAATCACATTGGAGTAAAAGACTTGAGAGGCTATACAAGCACACATCATCCAATTAGCCGTCATCCAGCCCCCATTCCATTCCCTCCCCCTCCCTCCATCCCACGCTTCTTTGGTGATTTACTTTGATACATTTGTTTATGTACCTCCTGCGTTTTAAAGAGGCTCCGTCCTCCACTATTACATACCCTCTGATTGGTCACATTAGTTGCTTCACTATAGGGCCCTTTCTATAGCTCAACCTCTTCCTGTTACCCCTTTCCTTCTAGTTATTGCTGATTAAGAGAAGCGTCTGATTTATATTTTCTGCGATATTTCTGTGTGCATGCTGCATTGCAAGTACCGATCCCACTCTTGACGGCCCCAGTAGTGGCCTGGCTACTCAGTGCACTGATCCAGACCTCGCTGGCTCAAGCAGCGGCCTTGCCTCATGGGAGGCCCCGGTTCTGGTCTCGCTGGCCCCTACACCGGCCTAACCCCTCAGCTGGCTTCGGTCCCAGCCTTGGAGGCCGCAGGAGTGGCCTTGCCTCACGGCAGGCTCCGATGCTGGCCACTGACCCCTGCACCAGCCTAACCCCTTGGCAGGATTCCAATCCCGGCCTCGGAGGCCCCAGCACCGGCCTAGCCTCACAGCAGGCTCCAATGCCGGCCTCGTTGGCCCCAGCACCGGCCTAACCCCTCAGCAGGTTCCGCTCCCGGCCTAGGAGGCCCCAGCACTGGCCATGCCTCACGGCAGGTTCCGATGTTGGCCTCGCCTCACGGCAGGCTCTGATGCTGGCCTCGCTGGCCCCAGCACCGGCCTAACCCCTCGACAGGTTCTTATCCCGGCCTTGGAGGTCCCAGTACCAGCCTTGCCACACGGCAGGCTCCGATGCTGGCCTCGCTGGCCCCAGCACCGGCCTAACACCTCGGCAGGCTCTTATCCTGGCCTCGGAGGCCCCAGTACTGGCCTTGCCTCAAGGTAGGCTCCGATCCCGGCCTCGGAGGCCTCAGCACCGGCCTTGCCTCACGGCAGGCTCTGATGCCAGCCTCACTGGCCCCAGCTCCGGCCTAACCCCTCGGCAGGCTCCAATCCCGGCCTCGGAGGTCCCAGTACCGGCCTTGCCTCATGGAATCTCTTTAAAACACATGATGTATGTAAACAAATATATCAAAGTTAATCACTAAATCAAGCATGGGATCGAGGGAGGGGGAGGGAATGGGATGGGGATTGGATAAAGGCTAATTGGATGATGTGTGCTTGGATATCCTCACGAGTCTTGTATTCCATGGTGATGTTTGACTACAATGCACCAATAAAAATATATTTTAAAAAACAGCATCTCACTAAGTTGCTGAGGCTGGCCATGAACTTGCGATCCTCCTGTCTCAGCCTCCCAGGTACTGGGATTATAGGCCTGCACCACCATGCTGGACTTACATACTATTTTTAAATGGGTCGCATGGTCAAACTCAAAAGCACAAGAACACTTGTCATAAGTGTGCCTCCTAGCCAGCTCCCAGCCACCCGGGCCGTAAGGTGCCTCCGTCACTGATTTCCAGGTCTCTCCAGAGCTATTGCAGCAGGGCTGATAAAAAGCATTCTTTATTTCCTTCCTCTCGCCCAGCATGTTCTGATCATTGTTGGTTTCTATTCATTATGTGCCTGAAAGTTTGTTCCCTATTTGTGAATAAAGGGCTTCCTCCCTGTGAATAGGGGCCCATTGTTGGGATGCCAGCACGGATCCGAGGACTTCCTACCAAGAGAAGGTGAGGAGCCCACGCGTCTCCCCGCGCGCATGCGCGTTTGCCCAGGTGCGGTCTGAAGGCGGCGCTGGGGCGGTGAGGCCGCTGCTCCTGACGCCGCGCAGGGGCTGGCCTGCCCCTACTCGCCTTCCCACCGTGCGCTGGAAAGCGCCCGCTCCTTCAGGGAGCATCTTTTGAGAGGGTTAAGAGCCAGGCGTATTTCCTTTTTCCTGGACTGCGGTCCATACCCTTCGCCCATTTTCTTTTCTGATGTTGGGCCTCCCCGCTAATCTCCATAATAAGGGAATTAGCCCTTTGTCACATCATTCACAAGCTTGGTTCCCCCATGGATCCTAGCACCTTGGTTTAATGATGCCGGCCCAAACCGTGGGCATCTCCCTGTTGACGTGGTGTGGTGGTTTAGCCCATCTCTTGACACCCTGGCCCTTGGTACATCACCGTTAGCCCTTTACGCCACTTCACGTGGTCCAGCCCCTTGCTATGGCGGCCACTGCCCGGCCAACATCATCCCCCAGCAAATCACAACCTTCCTGCCCACGACCAGCCCCTCACACACCCAAAATACACAGCGTGTCTTGTCGTCGTTTCGCTGTTTTGTGGTTTTATTTTCCTTGTGGTACTGGACATGGAACCCCAGGGGCCTTCTATCTCTGAGTGATACCTCCAGACCTATCTTATTTTTTTTTTTATTTGAAAACAGGGTCTCACTAAGTTGCAGAGAGCCTCACTGAGTAGCTGAGGCCGGCTTTGAACCTGCGACCCTCCTGTCTCAGCCTCCCAAGTACTGGGATTACGAGTGTGCCCCCCCATGCCTGGCTTCCCACATTGTGTTTAAAGTCGGGTCCAGACGGGTTGGGTTCTGGGTTCTTTTCCTTCACCCAGACCCAGTGTCCAGACACTCTCGGGGCCCATGGCTTCTCTCTCCTGAGTGTTCCTTGGGCCTGCCTCCTCCTGCTGTCCCCCTGGACAGCCAGCTGGGCACTGGACTCCTCACAGAAGCACAGACACCGCTTGGGGGGAGGCGGGGGAGTGGGGGGAGGCTTCCCAAATGGTGAGCCAGCTGGGGCAGCCCCGCCTTCGGGTCCTGCCTGCCTCCCTTTCTGCCTCGCTCCCATTGGCCGCCCTCTGCTGCCTGGGGTCCTTCAGGTGCGGCACCTGTCATTGCACCTGCAAAGCTGCCCCAACTTCCTGCCTGTGCTCCTCCAAGACTGAGGCCCCAGCACCCCTCCGCGCCTGGCAGACCTGCTCCTATAGTGGAGAGAGAGGAGCAGAGCCTGGAGGCTGACACACAGCTCCACAGGGCACCCGAGGATCGGGAAGGGGGCTTCGCCTCAAGGTCAGAGTGGAAGGCTGGGGCGGATCCATGCACCGTCCCTTCCCAGTGCACCTGCCTCCTCCAGGGGCTCGGAGGCTCGCAAGGCCATCTGGTCCCTTTGTTCCCTCCTTTATCTGGAGCCCTGGACCTCAAGAGAGAGGGAGGGCCAGACACCTCTAACCAGACCAGGAGGGAGAGGGTGCTCCCCACCCAACTCACCCTCTGCCGTGCTGGCCCGGCACCTCTATTCCATGGCCAGCACGTATTTTAAAATCCCAGTACTTAGGAGGCTGAGGCAGGAGGATCTCAGGTGTGAGACCAGCCTCAGCCTCAGCAACTGAGTAAGATTCTCCACCAACCTAGTTAGATTCTGTTTAAAAAAAGGGGGGGGGGGGCTGGGGGTGTGGCTCCAAGGTAGAATTCCCTGGGTTCAATCCACAGTACCACCAAAAAAAAAAAAAAAAAAGGCTTATCCTGGGCCCATTTTCCCAGAGACGAAGTCTTACTCAAGAGATCTCATTTCAATTGTTCAATTGGGGAGCCGATGATTCACTCGGAAGGCTGAGACAGGAAGGTCTCCGGTTCGAGGTCAGCCTCAGCAACTCAGGGGGACACTCAGCAATTTAGCAAGAACCTCTTTCCAGGATTCAATCCCAAGTACCAAAGTGAATAAATAAATAAAACAAGATGGCAACAAATATGATAGTAATGTCAGGTGGAAAAAGTCTCCTAAAGAAAAAAAAAGCCCACAGGAGGCCGAGAAGAGGCGGCTGTGGGTGACGCGGGTGGCACCGCCTGGGCCAAGGCCTGGGGCAGGAAGAAGCTGGAGGGATTTCAGGGTCCTCAGCAAGGGGGCGGGCCGGAAGAAGAGCTCCTGTGGGAGGTGCTTGGACTTATTCCGGTGTGAGCCCAGAAAGCCCTGGATCCGGAACCGCGGGGCGCCCTCTGGCGGCCGCGCGAGGAATAGACCAGAGTGGGCAAATGGAAGCCGAAGACCAGGTGTGCCTGGCGGTGCCCAGGTGACCGCTGATGGAGGCCGAAGATGTGAGAGATGGGAGGACCGAGAACATACTCTATATAGTCTCCAGAATTTGCTGTTGGGATCAAGAAAGCCGGGTTCTTCTTAGCACCTTGAGGGAGCCTCTGGAAGAGGAGGGGGCTGGGGATGGAGCATCCCTCTTGGACATTTTGGTTAAGAAGCCCATTGGCTAGATAAGTCCAGACGAGGGGAAGGGCCCAAGCTAGAGATGCTGCTTGGACCTGCCCTAACGTAGATAGTATTTGCTTTGAACTGAAAGTGTGCATGCCCCCCCAACCCCCAAGATGGTGGAGGTGGGGTCTGTGAGAAGTGGTTAGATAATGAGAATGGCGTCCTCCGGATGGGCTAGCACTCTTAGGCGAGGCACGGGAGAGACAATGATTCCCTTCTGCCATGGGAGGACAGAGAGAGAAGAGGACCCCTCCCCATGAGCCAGACGGCAGCCCTAGGCAGACACTGGACCTGCGCACCTGGACCTCGGACTCCAGCCTCCAGCACCGAGAGGCATGGGCTTCTGTTGTTTATACACTCCAGGTCTGTGGCACCTCGTTATAGTAGCCTCAAAGGATGACAGTGTTGAGTGGTTGGTTGATTTAAAATGGCATAAGAGAGCCAGCCGTGGTGGCACACACTCCTAATCCCAGCGTTTGGGAGGCTGAGACCAGAGGATCACTTAGCGAGGCCCTTCGCAACTCAGTGAGACCCTGTCTCAAAACTAAAAAGACTAAGCCGGGTGTGGTGGCGCACACTTGTTATCCCAGCATTCAGGAGGTTGAGACGGAGGATCGCGGTTCGCGGACAGCCTCAGCTACTTACTGAGGGGGGCCCTCTGCAACTTAGTGAGACCCGGTTTCAAAATAAAGAATAAAAAATAGGGCAGGGGGGTGTAGTTTGGAGGTCGAGTGCCCCTGGGTTCCATCCCCAGACCTGCAATAAAATAAAATAAAATGACTAAAAAATAGGGCTGAGGTGTAGCTCGGAGATACAATGTCCCTGGGTTCCATCCCCAGTACCACAATAAAATAAAATAAAATAAAATGGCATGATATTGGGGATTTACTTTATTTTCCTTCAGCTCACTATAAAATAAAAAATAAACAAATGTGTATAATCGACAAATAAAAGTTGTATGTATTTACAAAGTACCCTGTGATGATTTTGTAATTCAAGCTAATTAATATACCCATCCCTCACATATTCTCTTTGTGATGAGAACACATAAGATCTAACAATTCTTACACACATACAAGGCTTTTTTAAGTGTTGTCATATGCTGCACAATAGATCTCCAGAACTCACTCATCCTGTCTAAGGAAACTTTGTGTATCCATTGACCAGCCTTTGCCACTGCCCTCTCCCACTCAGACCTTGCTATGAGTTCAATTTTTAAAAAATCCACACGTGAGACCATGTGCCTATCTTTCTATGCCTGGCTTATTTTACCCAACATAATGTACTCTGGGTTCATTCTTTTATTCTTTCTTTTTTTCTTTCTTGGTGGTACTGGGAATCGAGCCCAGGGCCCTTCTCCTTCTGAGCTGCACCCCCAGCCCTTTTTATTCTTTAGTTGCTGAGGGTCCCACCACATTGCCAAGGCGGTCCTTGAACCTGCGATCCTCCTTCTCAGCCTCCCAAGTACTGGGATTATAGGTGTGAGCCACCACACCCGGCTGATTTCTTGCTTTTCAAGGCTGAATAGTATTCCACTGTATACACGTACCACATGTGCTTATCCATTTAGCAGCGGAGGGGCACGTGGGCCGCATGATCGGTGCTGTGTGGCCGTGGGGAGTACAGCTAGCTGTCTCTTCGACGCACTGATTCCATTGCCTGTGAAAACACATCCACAGTGCATCCACAGTGGGATTGCCGGATCCTACGGGCGTTCTATTTTTAATTTTCTGCAGAAGCCCCACATGGTTTTCCACGATGATCGTGCTAATTTGCATTCCCGCCAACAGTGTACAAGGGTTCCCCTCGCTCCACGCCTGGGAGGATGTTTGTTGCATTTTATCTTTTTGATAAAAGTCATTTGAACAGTGAAGTACTACCTCACTGTGGCTTTAATTTGCATTTCCCCATGGGTTTATGAGCTGCCCCCCCCCATATTATCTGTTGGTCATTTGTATGTTGTCTTTGAGAAATGTGTTTTATCTTTTGCTCGTGTGTGTGTGTGTGTGTGTGTGTGTGTGTGTGTGTGTGTTTTACTGGGGATTGAGCCCAGGGGCATTCTACCTCAGAGATATAACCCCAGCCCTATTTCCCTATTTTATTGTTTATTCTGAAACAGGGTCTTGCTAAGTTGCAGAGGGCCTCACCAAGTTGCTGAAGCTGGCCTCAAACTTATGATCCTCCTGTCTCAGTGTCCCAAGTACTGAGATTACAGGCATGCATCATCGTGCCCTTTTATTTTATTTTATTTTATTTATTTTATTTTGCAGTACTGGGGATTGAACCCAGGGGCATTCTACCTCTGAGCTATCCCCCCAGCCCTATTTTTATTCTTTATTTTGAAACAGGGTCTCTCTAAGTTGGGAAGGGTCTTGCTAAGTTACTAAGGCTGGCCGTGAACCTACGATCTTCCTGTCTCAGCCTCCCAAGTACTGAGATTACAAGTATGTGCCGCCACGCCTGGCCCCATTATTTTTGCCCATTTTTAAATCAAGTTATTTTTTTCTTAGCACTGAATTGTTTGAGTTTCTAATATATTCTGGATATTAGCCCTTTACCAAAGGTATGGCTTACAGATATCTGTCCCTGAGCCACAGCTTGCCTCTCCGTGCTGTAGACGGCTCCCTTTGCTGCACCAAAGCTTGCTAATTGACACAATCCCCTTCTTCTCTTTGCCTTTCCTGCCTGTGCTTTGGGGTGTCCCATAAAAAAATCATCGATCAGCCTAATGTCAAGAAGTTTCCCCGTTTTCTTCTAGTGGTTTCACAGTTCCAGGTCTTATATTTAAACATGTAATTCACCTTGAGTTGATTACTGTACGGTGGTGAGATTGGGTTCCAATTGCATTCCCTGTGTGTGGACACCCAGTTTCCCCAACACCATTTGTTGAAGAGGCCGTCCTTCCAGAATCACTGTGTGGTGCCGGCATCTTCGCTGAAAATCGACTGACCATAAATGCATGGGTTTGCTGGGGGCTGTCGGCTGGCTTCCCCTGGTCTCTGTTCTGCTTTTAGGCCAGCACCATGCCGCTTTGATTTCCACAACTCCGTGGTACATGTTAAAATTGGCCCGTGTGCTGCCTCTGGGTTTGTTCTGCTGCTCAGTGTTGCTTTGGCTTATTCAAGGCCTTTTGGAGTTCCAGCCACAGTTTAGGATTATTGTTTCTATTTCTGCAGGAAATGACATTAGAATTTTGACAGGGAGTGCACTGAATCTGTAGCTCACTTTGGGTAGTTATGGGCATTTTAACAACATTAATTCTTCTAATCCATGAACATGGGCTATCCTTCCATCTAGTGTGTCTTCCATTTCTTTCATGACTCCAGAAGCTAGGACCGTCTTTAAAACAGCAAGAAGTCACTGCTATGGTTTGAATAAATGTTCTCCAAAGGCCCCTGAGGACAGCTTGGTCCCCGGGGTGGCACTACTGAGAGGTAGTGGAACCTTGGAAGATGGAGCCTTGTGGGAGGTCTTAGGTATGCTCTGAATGGGACCGTGAGGCCAGCCCACCGGTCTCTCCTGGCTTCCTGGACCACAGTATCAATGGTTTGCTCTGTCTCACACGCCTCACCCTGATGTGCCCTCTGCTCCTGCCAGAGGCCCAAAGTGACGGGGCCACCTGAGCTTGGACTGCAACCTCCAGAACGGTGAGCCAAAATAAACCTTTTGTTTTTATAATTAATTATCTCTGATATTTCATTATAGTTATACAAAGCTGACTAATACAGACACCAAGGGAAGAAATGCAGCTAAAACAGGCTGGCAGACTAAAGATACAGCCCTGCAGCCTCCAGGGAGGCGGCCTTGACCCTCGAGCAGCAGGACCCAGGCTCCTGCCATGACTAGCCCACACCCAGCAGATCAGAGCAACCAGGAGGGCAGGAGGCAGGACACTTCTGCCACACACCTGTAGTCTGTGACATCTGGGGTCTACCTGTGCCCTCCACTCTCTCCCTCCCTGCCCTCAGCCCCTGTGCCTTACCCAGCTCCACTGGCCACACAGCCGGTGTGTTAGCTCTTCACCACTGTGGCGAAAGTGCTGACAAGGACAACTTAGAGCAGGAAAGAGTTATTTAGGTTCATGGTCTCAGAGGTCGGTCCGTGGTTGCCAGCTCCAAGGCAGAAACACCATGGTGGCAGGGAGGATGGATGAGAGATGGTCAGCTCATGGCGGCTGGAGGGGGGGGTGGAGGGAGAGAGAGAGAGAGAAAGTCCCCAAGGCCATGCCCTCAGAGGCCCGCCACACCTCACCTCTGAACCTTGATACATGGGGACCATATGGGCTTCTGAGGGGCGCTCCAGACCTTACCACAGCTCCCAGGCCCCATCCCCTCCCTCCTCTGCACCCAGCCAGCAGCCCAGGCTCAGACCCCTCTTCCTGCACCGTGATGCCTTCCTTCTTTGTCTGTCCCATCCTCACTGTTCCAGCCCTCGAATCCAGACCGCCAGACATACCTGTGCCTCCGGGCTGCACAGGGTGCTTGGACGCAGTCCCCGGCTGGAAGCTCCACCTTGAGCCTCTGCAAAGCCCCAGCCAGCGCCTCACTGACCACCAGAGGGAGCTCTCTCCCCACCACCCAACAGAGATGGCCTGGGCCTCACCTCCACCCAAGAGGCCCCTGCCTGCTCCAGCGCCTTCCCTCCCACGCGGGCTCTGGAGTCGCTCTGTCCACACCCTGCCTCCTGCAGCACGCAGCCTCACCTCTCGGCAAGCTGGCCGGCTGCCGCTGCTGGCAGCACCCCCAGAGGGCCACGAGGCGCCGTGAGATGACACGCTGTAGGGCCTGGGACGGGGCCAGCAGTCTAGCCTTGCATGACTGCGCCACGGGGCTGACTTTTCACTTGATTTTTCTTTTTTTTAATGGGACCCAGAGGCATTCTGCCTCCAAGCTACACTCCCAGCTTGGTTTTGTTTATTTGGAAACAGTCTCACTAGGTTGCTGAGAACCTTGCTAAGTCGCCAAGGCTGGCTTTGAACCTGCGATCCTCCTGTCTCAGTCTCCCGTATACTAAGATTACAAGCGTGCAGCATCATGCACGCAGCTCACGTTTATCCGATCCTCTCCCTTCTCCAGGCCTTAGCTCTGCCCTTCCTGATACCCTGAGCTTCCTCTACTGACCCCCACACGGAATCCCTCCCACTGCATCAGCCCCTTTCTGTTACTACTATCACGAAATACCCAACACTGAGGAATTATAAAGAAAAGAGTTTTGCTTCACTCAGTCTTGGAAACTCAAAGTCCAGAAAGCATGGTGCCGGCTTTTGTGAGGGCCCCTGGCTGCACCACCCGGGGCCGATGGCATCACGGTGGGTGCTCACGTGACAGGGAACTGTCCCTGGGTGGACAGGAAGCGGCCAGGAGGCCAGGCCTACTTTTGTTATTTTTGATACTGAGGATGGAACCTAGGGGTGCTCCCCCACTGAGCTACACCTCCAGCCCTTTTTATATTTATTTTATTTTATTTGTTATTATTTATTATTATTATTATTATTATTATTATTATTCGTGGTACTGGGGGTGGAACCTAGAGGCTTTCTACCTCCGGGATATACTCCCAGACCTTTTTTATACTTTATTTGGAAACAGGGTCTCACTAAGTTGCTGAGAGCCTCACTCAGTAGCTGAGGCTGGCTTCAAACCCGTGCGATCCTCCTGTCTCAGCCTCCCAAGCTGAGATTACAAGCGTGTGCCACCACACCCGACTCCTTTTTATATTTATTTTAAGGCAGGGTCTCGATACATTGCCCCAGCTGGCTTTGAACCTGCCGTTCTCCGGCCTCAGCATCCATGTGACTGGGATTACAGGTGCACCTGCCGTGCCTGGCTGAGGCTGGCTCTTTTACACCTCTCTTGTGAGAACTGGCTAAGGGCCCCTGAGAACTACCTTAATTCTTCCAAGTGTAGCCCCAGCCAGAATGAAAGACTTCCCACTAAGCCCCACCCCTCAAAGGTCCCACCCCCTCTTCACGTCACCACACACACAAGCCCCCAGCACTCCCCCCGTCTCACTGCTAGAGCATCTCATGCTGACCTTGAGCCAAAGTTCGGTCAGGGGGCCCGCAAGAGCCTAAGCCCCCCATGAAGTATGATAGCATCTCCTTCAAAAAATTATTTTAAGATTATTTGGATCAATATGTGTAATTGGAATTTTATGTATAAACATTATAATTAAAACACGTGTGCGATGGCGTGTGACTCCGTCAGCAAAGACTTTTTCCCAAGGACAAAGTCTGGGCCAAAAAATTAAGTTCAAACTGACCTTAGTTTGAGCCGACATGTAAGATTAGGTTCAAGCTGACCTTGTGATACAAGACAAAGCTGACTTTCTATGATTCATTAAAAGTCTGGCACCCTGCCCTGAGAATCTTTTTCTCTTTGAACTTTCCTGCTTACGTGAATATGGTTTTTTCTGTCCTGCATGAAAAAAAGTATAAAAGATTGTTGTAAGTTCTGAATAAACAGAGAAGATTGATCTCGTGTGGCCATTCTTCTCTCATTTCGACCTCGGCTCTTCTCACACTGGCACACGAACCCCGACTCTTGCTAGGGCTGGACCCCGGCATCTTACAATGAAGCCCCTGCCAGGCTTTGTCTCGAGTCCCCTCCCACCACCACCCACGCCCTTCCCGGCCCACTGGCTACCTGACATTGCAGCCATCTGTAGTCTGTGACCCTCAACTCCCTTGTCCTGCCCCAGGACCCCCAGAAACCCCAGGGTCGTCCCTCACTCCGTCCACTCTTACCCCATGAGCTCCATCAGCTCCTCTCAGGCAGGTCCACTACACACCAGTCCTCTGCAGTCACAGACCCCGCACACCTTCCTAGCCAGCCTCATCAGACCCTCTCTAGCCGCAAATCAGAGCCAGCCTTTGCCCAGCTCCAGGATCTCCACTCCGGTTCCGTGACCCCGAGGCCGCCACAGGCCCGCGTTGAGGCTCGGCCCCAAGCACGGGCGAGGGAGGATCACCACGCTCTCAATGGCTGCACCAAGGGGCTCTCGAGACAAGGGGATAAATGTGCCTCCGTTTCTGTGTCTTTCTGGCACAAGAAAGATTTCTCATCCAGAGCGATTCTGTTACTGGAGTCCCGGGCCAGAGGCTTAGCTCTGGGGACTCAACAAATCATGTCTGGCCACTCACCTCAAAAACCAAATAGAAAGGCCGTGGTGAGAAGCAGGAAAGGAGCGCTAGTCAGTGTAGCTGGGGGGAAGACAGCGGGCCCGGGTCCTCAGCCCGTGATACAGTCGGCATCCTCACTGCCGGGACTCCATACCTGACGACCAAACGTAGGGGAAGAAAAACTCACCTGCTCACAGTTCAGAGGTTTCGGGGGTCCATTCGTGTTTGGCTGGGTGAAGTGTATGCAGCTCAGGTCACGAGGAGGGAAAACAGAGCCTGAGGGCTCTGCTCTCACATCACGGAGGCAGAGAGAGCTCATGACGGGGCAGGGACGTGGAGCTCTGTAGTCCCCAAGGCCCCAGTGGCCGACTCCTTCACTCACACTCCGCCTGCCTAGGCTACCACCCAGTAAATCTGTTACAAGGGACCCATCCGCTGATGAGATTAGAAGCCTCATAATTCAATCCCTTCACCTCTGAAGATCAACACTGGAGCCCTCAGGGGACAGTCTTTATCCAGACCACAGCGTCCTGTCTTCCAGGGGCTGACAATGACTCTGAGGTTTTATTTATTTATTTATTTATTTATTTATTTATTATTTTTTGGTGGTACTGGGGTTCCCGGAAACACTTCTACCTCTGGGCTACACTCCCAGACCTATTTTTTTTATAATTTTTTAAAATTTGGAAACAAGGACTATTAAGCCAGCGAGGCTGGCTTCGAACCTGCGCGACCCTCCCGTCTCCGCCTCCCAAGCTCGGGGATTACAAGCGTGCGTGCGCCACCACGCCCGGCAACTCCGAGGTTTTATAGAAAGGAGAGTGAGGGCCAGGGTTCTCACCTGACCCGCTGGAGGCCTCGCACAGCTGCCAAGCGGGTGGCCTTGGTCAGGTGTGGTCTCCATCACTATCCTGGTCGGGCCAGACTCAGGGGGGGTCAGAGAGTTGCTGAGCCCGGGGGCAGCTGCAGCTCATCACAGAGACGTATGATCAGACCCTTGCTCCTGCGATCCTGTGTGACTCAGCGCAGAGGAGACGGGAGCAAAACGGAGGCAGGAGCGCCAGGTCCTGCTGCACCTTCTGCCCACCCATCAGGCACCCGCGGCAAGAGCACAGTGTCCGAGTCCTTGTCACGTTTTCTCCGAGGTGTTGTCATCTAGGCAGGGGAAGTGTGAACACTGTTCTGGCACCTGCGGCATCTCCATCCGGCCCCTATTTCTCTTTTGGGGCTCATCTCCCCACCAGCCCACTGAAGCCTGGGTTGCCAACCCACCTGGTGGCCTGTGCACCTGCCGCCGGGCACACGGAGGCTGCCCGCCCCATCTTCACCTCCGCTAACTGCCCGCAGCGCCTTCCCGCTTCCCCTCTCCTCCTGCCCGCCCTCCATGCCCACGGCCTCTTCCCGGGTTCCCCCAGGCAGAATCCATGGCTGCTGTCCTGTTTGTAGGGTTCCAGGAATCCATCGTGTGTCTGTAGAATGGTCCGTGGGCTGTCTGCAAGACTGAGGACTCCTCGGGGTCCGCCACCCTGAGGTGACGCCGGGGCGTCCAAGGAGAGACCCTGCCTGGCCAAGGACCCTGGCTGGCCCGGTCTCACTGCCCGTCACTCATTGCCCACAGACATTGAGCCTTCTGGGCCCCAAGAAGTGAGAAAACTCCCCACACGCACTGGACACCTGTGAAGATTTGAAATCTGGCTATTGATAGAGGTTTAATTTTTAAAGAACATATTCAAAGAGTATGAGACTAATATTGTGTGTGTGTGTGTGTGTGTGTGTGTGCGCGTGCATGCGCGCGTGCACGTGAGTGCAGTGTTGGGGATTGAACCCAGGGGTATTCTAGCGCCAAGCTACCCCCAGCCCTTTTTATTCTGGGTCTGGCTAAGTTGCTGAGGCTGGCCTCAAGCCTGTGATCCTTCTCGCTCTGCCTCCCAAGTACTGGGATTATAGGCACACGCGACCACATCTGGCTATTTTTAAATGCAAAAATGTCTAATGAGGAGGATACAGGTGTAGCATGGACATGAGAGATCTCCGGGGCATCTGAGGCGGGGAGCCAGCTGTTGACCACAGTGGGCTGTGGTCAGATGGACGTGAGACGGAGGGAGCAGTGGGAGGGAGCACAAGGATGGGGGGGGGGGCTTCCCTTGGGCCGCAGCCCCGCTCCTCCCCAGAGCCCCCGCTAGGCTGGGCTAGGGCAAGCGAGTGAGGCAGAGAATCACGGGAGAAGCTGAACATCCACAAATAAAAATAAAAAAGACTTATGTGGCATCTTTAAAATTCAAAAGTAATGCAAATAATCATGGTGGACCAAATTCTAAGATAGGCTCTGATCCAGCCCTGGAGGACCCGCCTCACCAGCCTCACCCTGGTCCCGACTCCACCTGCCGCACACCCCACCTAGCCCCAACGCTGGCCCACCGGCAGCATCCACTACCCTTCACCCCACCCCAGGGTCCCTGAGGCCAGTGCTGGGGAGCCAGGGAGGGTTGCAGTGGAGAAGAAAAGAGACGACAGAGACAGAGCCTCACACCTTCCCAGCGCCCAGCTCTGTGCCCAGATAAAATCTAGCACACAGGTCCCTGCCTGGGGTACGGGGCTGAAGGACCCTCAGGAGCTGTTCCCAGGGGAGCCCCAGGCTGTGGGTTCTGGGTGCCATCCCCACAGTCACCACATGGGGGCGCCCAAGGGCTGATTTGCTGGGAAGGATTCAGCCGTCTCCCTGTGGGCTCCAGGCTGCACCCACCACCACCTCCCGCCAGCTCCGCTGTGCTTTCCGCTCACTGCTTCCCACGGCTTTGTTTTTGTTTCTTATTAACGCCCACAAAACAAAAGCAAAAAAAAAAAAAAAACTTACCTTAGGGAACATGCCGTCATTATCCCCATTTTTACAAAAAAGCAACTGAGGCCCTCAGAGGGGAGGCACCTGCGGTCGGCTGGCAGGGGTGGTGGGAGAGGGCGGCGCTGGCCTGCGGGTCTCCACGCCCCGGGGCCTTCCAGAGAGGGCGCTGGGCCTGTCAAGGAAAGGACAAGGGAACCATCCCATTTGGCGGGGGAAGGCAGGACCAGCGTGGCAGGGAACCGAGCTGAGCGGGCTCCCGTGACGCCAGTGAACTCACCTTTGTGGCCCTCACGTGCCCGCAGGCCCAGGCAAGGAGATCCTGGGGGACTGCAAGCTCCACGCAAGCCTGTCTACTCCCTGCTGAACGCGGCCCAGCCCAGCCAGCGCCCTGCCTCCTGAAAACCCGGGGTCGGTGTCCAGGCTCCCAGCTGCACCCCCGGGAACACAGGAGAGGTGGAGGTGGACTGTGACCCCAGATGGAGTTGTGTCGGAGGAATCAGGCATTTGGGCCAGGACTCAGGGAGCGCTGGGGGCTTAGGGGGTCGCGTCGGAGGGGGCCTTGGATGATAAGACTGAGGCCACGTGACCGGCCCCAGGGGGACTGGATCACCCCTGCACCACTGTATGGTGTCCCAGGGCTGGCCTGGCTCAGCCCAAGATGGGGTGGCAGGTGGGGTTTCCCAAAAACACCAGCACCCAGGTGTTCCCAGGTATGACCCGGATACCCTTCCATGGAGAGCCGGGGCAGCCGCCCTCCCCTAGACACCGTGACTTCTGAGGTCATCCATGAGCCCTGCTCTGTCTCTCAGGTCGCGCTCCTGCCTCCCAGGCCCTGGGGCCACCGTGCTGTGTGGCCCATGGAGAGAGCACAGAGCAAGGGGGAGGCCCAGGGAGCTCCAGCCCGGCCAGCAGCCACGTGGAAGTCAGACATGGCGCCCTCACTGACGCAGACTCCTGAGCCAAAGAAACGTTCCATGCCGCTGCCACGACACACGCCTGCAAGCCCTGCCACTCTGGAGGCCAAGGCAGGAGGATGGCAAGTTCAAGGCCAGCCTGGGCAACTTAGCGAGACTCTACCTCAAACAAACAAACAAAAATAAATAGAGAAACCCCGGTTCCATCCCCAGTACTGCAAAAGCAATAACATAAAAAGTATAAAGAAATGCTCACGGCACATCCACTAAGACGTGTTGGGTGTTTGAAGCGCTGAAGAACAGGAAGACACTGGAGATACGCGTCGAATGACAGAACGAGCCTTGCGGGCGGTGGAGACAGGAGCCTACGGGGAGCCCGCGAGGGGTGAGAGCTGGGTGAGTGGTCCTTGGGCCCATGGCAGGCTCTGAACACCTCGCGTCTGGCCCCGCTCACCACCGCACCCACGTCTTGCCTGAGATTCCTTCTCTTCTTCCCTCCTTCCTTTCTTTCTCTTTTAATTTTGAGAATCTGTTTCTCCCAGACCATCTCCCGTACACACAGAAAGCCAGGAATACGGAAGGAGAAGAGGAGAAGATGCCACGGACAGAAGGAGAAGGGAAATGTGCCAACTAACCGGTGACTGCAGCGAGCTTCAGATCTGCCTGAGCTTCCTGGCAGCTGAGAGGAAAAGGGAAACGGGGCGGGTTACTCAGTTCTCCTTACTGGAAAAGGAGACGCAGCCAGTTCCGCGATGAGGCAGACTTTCCGAAAGCGTGCTGGAAGAGCCGCCTGCGCGCTGCACCTGAGGGCCATGACGCCCGCCTTCCCTGGCAGTTCAGAAAGAGTCTCCTGGCCTTGTTTCCTGTGACCCCTTTGCTAAAGGCTGAAGACCAGGGATCAGGGGCTGAGGTGTGCCCGACATCGTTACAGAGAGAGGGGGACCCCCCCCACTGGGGTCCCAAGCGCCTGAGAGCACACTTGAAATAACAACCCTGGGCCCCTGTGCGGGAGGGATTTTTTTTCTGCGATACTGAAGATTGAACCCAGGGGTGCTACCACTGAGATAGGTCCCCGGCCCTTTTTAAATCTTATTTTGAAACAGGGCCTTGCCAAGTTGTGCAGGCTAGCCTCAAGCTTCAGCCTCCTACCGGAGTTACAGCCTAAGTCACCCCACCTGGCTTCTTTTCTTTTTTCTTTTCTTTTCTTTTTTCTTTCTTTCTTTTTTTTTTTTTTTTTTTTCCAGTACTGGGGATGGAACCCAGGGGCTTTCTACCTCTGAGCAACACTCTCAGCCCTATTTTTTATTCTTTTTTTTTTTTTTTTTTTTGGTGGTGGTACTGGGGTTCCTGGAAGCCCTTCTACCTCCGGGCTACACTCCCAGACCTATTTTTATATTTTTGAAACAGGTCTCTTACGCCAGCGCGGCTGGCTTCGAACCTGCGCGATCCTCCTGTCTCCGCCTCCCAAGCGCGGGGATTACAAGCGTGCGCCACCACGCCTGGCACTATTTTTTATTCTTTACTTTGAAACAGGGTCTCACTGAGTTGCAAAGGGCCTCACTAAGTAACTGAGGCTGGCCATGAACCACGATCCTCCAGTCTCAGCCTCCCGAATGCTGGGATTATAAATCTGCACCACTGCCCACACTTTTTATTTCTTCTAAAGAGATACTATTGCTTTGTTATTGTTATTGTTGTTAGTGTATTTTAGTTATACAGAGTAACAGGTTTCATTGGTCATGTTTATACTTTGATCATATCCCGCTGCCTTGCCCTCCCGACCCATCCCTTTCTCTTCCCTATGGTCTCCCTGTTACTTTCATCTCCTCGTCTTCTGCCTCTAGGTCCCACGTATAAGGAAAAGCACACAAGCCTGGCTGTGTCAGGCTGATCTCACCCAGCATGATAATCTCCAGTTTTGTCCATTTTCCTGCAAATGACATGACTTCATTCCTGTTTATGGCCAAATAATACTCCGTCGTGTATATATGCTACCATTTCTTTATCCACTCATCCACCGAGGCGTACTCATAACTGGGTTACTGTGAGTGGGGCGTCAGTAAACACTGGTGTCCAGGTATTGCTGTAGTGTGCTGATTCCGAGTCCTTTGAACACGGGCCCAGGAGTGCACAGCGGATCACGTGGGAGCTCTAATTCCAATTTTTCAAGGAACCTCCGCACTAATTTCCATAGTGGCTGTTACTAATTTGCATCCCCATCGATGGTGCACGAAGTTCCTCTTCCCCTTGCCAGCATTCATCGTGATCATCATCGTCATTATTACCATTTTGTATTCTTGATGACTGCCATTCTGACTCTTACCCAGTCAACAAAAGAACTAAAAAAAAGATCACCCAAAATAAACAAAATTCAAGCAAGCCAGTCAATAAGAGGGCAAATGAACTGAAGAGACGTCTCAAAGGAAGCACAAATCGCCAGTAATTATATGAAGAAGCTTCCGCGTCTCTGGTCCTCTTTGCCTATGTTGGAAGAGTCTCTGCCAAGGAGGTTCTTGTCTCTCCACTTTGTTGCAGTAAAATCCTTCTTTGTCTCATTTCCTCAGATCTTTTATCATGAAGGAATGTTGTTTATTTGTTTGTTTGTTTGTTTGTTTGTTTTTGTTTGGGGTAGTACTGGGGATGGAACCCTTCTACCTCCGGACTACACTCCCAGACCTATTTTTATATTTTATTTGGAAACAGGGTCTCCTAAGCCAGCGCGGCTGGCTTCTGAACCTGTGCGATCCTCCTGTCTCCGCCTCCCAAGCGCGGGGATTACAAGCGTGCCCCACCACGCCTGGCAGGAATGTTGAGTTTTATAGAAGCTTTTTTTCTGCATCTGTTGAGATGATCATGTGATTTATATCCTTGATTCTACTTCTGTGGTGTTACTTTTATTGATTTGTGTATGTTGAACCACCCTTGCATTCCTGGATTTAAACCAGATTGAGCCGGGCGTGGTGGCACACGCTTGTCATCCCCTCGCTTGGGAGCTTGGGAGGCAGAGACATGGGGAACGCGCAGGTTCAAAGCCAGCCGCGCTGGCTGAAGAGACCCTGTTTCAAAATATAAAATAGGTCTGGCCGGGCGTGGTGGCGCACGCTTGTAATCCCCGCGCTTGGGAGGCAGAGACAGGAGGATCGCGCAGGTTCGGAGCCAGCTGCGTGCACTGGCTTAAGAGACCCTGTTTCCAAATAAAAATGTAAAAATAGGTCTGGGAGTGTAGCCCAGAGGTAGCAGGGCTTCCAGGAACCCCAGTACCACCAAAAAAAAAAAAAAAAATAGGTCTGGAAGTGTAGCCCGGAGGTAGAAGGGCTTCCAGGAACCCCAATAACACCAAAATATATTTTAAAAAATGAACCAGATTGATCGTGAACTTTTAATGTGATGTTGAATTCAGTTTGCAAGTATCTTATTGAACATTTTTATGTCTGTGCTCATCAAGGAAATTGGTCTGTAATTTTCTTTTTCTATTTGTGTCTTTATCTGGTTTTAGAATCAGAGGGATACTGGCTTTGAAGAATATGTTTGAAAGCATTCCTTCCCTTTCTATTTTACAAAATGGTCTGAGCAGCATTGGTGTTAGTTCTTTAGATATCTGATAAAATAAGCAGTGAATTCATCTGGTCCAAATATTTCTTTATTGAAAGGATTTTTTTTATTACTGCTCCAATCTCATTGCTTGTTGATTTTTTCAGTTTTTATGTCCTCTTGATTAAATTTTGGTACAATATATGTGTCTAGACATGTATCCACTTCTTCTAGACTTTCTGTTTTATTGGAGTACAAATATAGGGATTATTTTCAAAATAATTCCTAATGATCCTTTGGGTTTCATGATATGTGTTTTAATATCCCCTTTTAAATCTCTCTCTCTCTCTCTCTCTCTCTCTCTCTCTCTCTCTCTGTGTGTGTGTGTGTGTGTGTGTGTGTGTGTGTGTGTGACTATGTATTGAACCCGGAGGCGTTCTACCTCCGAGTTACACCCCTGGCCCCTTTTATCTTTTGTTTTGTACCAAGGTCTTGCTGGGTTGCTGACAGTCTCGACAAGTTGCTGACGCTGGCCTCAAACCTGTAATCCTCTTCCCAAGGACTGAGATCACAAGCACGTATCACCACTCCACTCTGGCTTATTGATGTATTAATTTTGGTCATTTTCTTTCAGTTTGGCCAAGGGTTTGTCAATTTGGTTTATCTTCACAAAGAACCAACTCCAGGTTTCCCTGGCCCTTTGTACTGTTCTTGGAGTCTCTACTTCATTAGCCTCAGCTCTGATCTTCATAGCTTCCTTCCTTTCGCTGGCTTTGGGTTTGGTTGGTTCTTGTTTTTCCAAGACCCTGATGTGCACCCTTGGGTCATTGACTTGCTGTCTCTGTGAGTTTTTAACGCAGGCCTTCAGAGCTCTACGCTCCCTCCTAGACCTGCTTCACTTGTGGCCCGTAGATTCTGCTGTAGCGCTGTTCCCATTTTCATTTGACCCTAGGAATTGTTTAATTCCCCCCTGATTTTGATGACCACTGCTCACTCACAAGTATATTTTCAATCGCCATGTATGTATGGTTTCTGTAGTTTTTCTTGCTGTTTATTTCCTTCCATTATGATCTGATAAGATGCAAGAAATTATTTCAATTTTTTTTTTTTTTTTTGGTATTTGTTAAGACTCATGTGTGGCCCAAGATAGGACGTATCCAGGAGACATGAATGGCCTTCTCATGGTTCTGGTGGGGCCTTACCTCCCTCTGCACACACAGCTGTCATGTGACCTAGGAGAGCCAATCACAGTGCAAGGACTGCTCCAGGGATGGCCATGTGACCCAGGCCTGGCCAATCAAGTCTTTCCCTGTGATTTTCTGGGGCTTCTGGAGAGGGTGAGAAGGGGGTGCATAGACCCTGCCCTGAAGTCCAAGGTGATGTCATAAAAGCCTGGAGCTTAGAGAACAGACAAGAACAATTTATATCTCTGGTGTCTGCATTCCCAAAGCCAGACAGACTCTCCAGGACTGAGCCGATACATTCCAGTTTGAGCTAGGCTGGGTCACACTACTTACCACCCAAAGTAGGTGCCTGGACTCTACATCAGCTGCGTTCTCCTAATGACTCACTAACCCGCCATCCCTGTGCGACCTAGTTGATTAACCACTCTTTCTGGTGAACAGTCAGATGCTCAGCACACTCACCATCACCAGAGGCTCCGGGCACCTCTGCATTTGGGTGACACCTAAGGGTGGGCCTGAGCACCTCACTGCTCCCTGTCCTGGATCCCGTCCCTGTCTGTGGCTGGCTGGGTCTCTCCCCGGCCCAGGGCCAGCTTCCTTCTGTCCCACACCTGTGCTGTGGGTCCCCAGCACATCCTGTGGCCAGGCCGGTGCACCATGACAGGTCTGGGGGAAACGGCCTCTGGGAAGCCCCCGGGCCCCGCAGGCTGGCCCCAGAGCTGGGCCGCAGGTGTGGGGGATGAGTCCTCCTGCTGGCTGCCAGACGCTACCTCCAGCTCCAGTTCCTTGAGAAAAAGGAAGAAATCGGGAAAATTATGAAGGACAGGGATCACAAGGATGAGGCACACCCCACCCCACCTGCCACAACCCTCCGCCCTGCGACTCAACCACCTGCCCCCCAGGGTGGAGTTTCTTGTGCTAATGCTAAGAACAGTACCTGGCACCCAGCAGGCCTCCAATAAACATCACATGAATGAATGAATGAATGAATGAATGAATGAATGAGAACCCTGACTTGCAGCCAAAGGGGTTCGAGGCACTTGACCCACTCTGGTAAGTCTCTTCTCCAGGCCTCGGCTTCCCCATCTGCGAAATGAGGTCATCAATTAGGCCACCTCTGGCTCCTGGAGACAATTCTGAGCTTTGGGACAGACGGAAGTGTCACCCCTGCAGTTTCGCTGGACTCAGTTCAAGCGCGGTGCCCCCTCCCCTCTCCCCCAGGAGCGGACGGGCACGGAGGAGGCAGGCCCGTGGACTTCTTCCTACACGGTCCAGGCCATGCCTGTCAGACAGCTTGGGACTTACACCCAAGCTCCTCCCCTGCCTGGCTCTGACCAGTGACT
This sequence comes from Muscardinus avellanarius, assembly GCF_963383645.1. Taxonomy (NCBI): domain Eukaryota; kingdom Metazoa; phylum Chordata; class Mammalia; order Rodentia; family Gliridae; genus Muscardinus; species Muscardinus avellanarius. Next base: position 11,528,905 of record NC_137797.1, on the reverse strand, counting down.
TAACCTCTCTGGACTCAGTTTCCACATCTGTAAAGCAGGAATTATCATAAGATACCTCAGTGGTTTGTGGAGGGTTTTATTTTATTATATATATATATATATATATATATATATATATATATATGCATTGTAGTCATACACCACCATGGAATACAAGACTCGTGAGGATATCCAAGCACACATCATCCAATTAGCCTTTATCCAATCCCCATCCCATTCCCTCCCCCTCCCTCGATCCCATGCGTGATTGGTGATTAACTTTGATACATTTCTTTACGTACATCATTAGTTTTAAAGAGAGTCCATCCTCCCCCATCCCATCCCCTCTGATTGGTCACCTTAATTGCTCCTCTATAGGGCCCTTTCTTTAACTAGATCTCCTCCTATTTACCCATTTCTTCCTAGTTTTTGCATATTAGGGAAAGCATTTGATTTTTTATTTTCTGTCATATTTCTCTGTGTATGCTGCTTTGCAAGTTCCAATCACACTCTTGAGGGCCCCAGCATTGGCCTGGCCTCCCGGCAGACTCTAATGCTGGCCTCGCTGGCTCCAGCACTGACCTTGTCTCATTGCAGGCCCCTATCCCAGCCTCGCTGGCCCTGGCACCAGCCTCACCCCTCGGCAGGCTCCAATCCCAGCCTCAGAGGCCCCAGTACCAGCCTAGCCTCATGGTAGGCTCCAATCCTGGCCTCACTGGTCCTGGCACAGGCATAACCCCTCAGTAGGCTCCAATCTCAGCCTCAGAGGCCCCAGCACTGGCCTTACCTCACGGTAGGCTCTGATGCCAGCCTCACTGGTTTCAGCTCCAGCCTAACCCCTCGGCAGGCTCTGATCCTGGCCTCGGAGGCCCCAGCACCAGCCTTGCCTCATGGCAGGCTCCGATCCTGGCCTCGGTGGCCCTGGCACCAGCCTCATCCCTCGGCAGGCTCTAGTCCCGGCCTCGGAGGCCCCAGAAACAGCCTTGCTTCACAGCAGGCTTCGATCCCAGCCTCGGTGGCCCCAGCATCGGCCTCACCCCTTCGCAGGCTCCAATCCCGGCCTCAGAGACCCCAGCACCAGCCTTGCCTCACAGCGGGCCCCAATCCTGATCAGGCTGGCTCCAGCACTGGCCTTACCTCTCAGCAGGCTCTAATCCTGGCCTCGGAGGCCCCAGCTCTGGCCACTGGCCTAACCCCTCGGCAGACTTCGGTCCTGGCCGGAGGCCCCAGCACTGGCCTTGCTTCACAGCAGGCTCCGATCCCAGCCTTGCTGTCCCTGGCACTGGCCTCATCCCTCAGCAGGCTTCGATCCGAGCACCCTCTTCACACAGCAGGTTGTCCAAAGTTCCCAAGCATGCGCGGTGGTAGCGCTCTGCCTCTGGGGTTATTTCTTCAAAAGACCCAGGTGTGTTGCATCAGATCTCTGCCTCTCCTAAGTACTGGCCACTGCCATTGCCGCTGCCTCCACCATCTCAATTCTTTCCCAAACTCTTTTCCCACACTGCATGTTGCCAGTATTCCTGAGCATGCGCGACCGTAGCATTCCACCTTTGGGGCAATTTCTTCAGAAGATCAGGTGGGTTGGATCAGATCTCTGCCTCTCCCAAATACTAGCCTCCACCGCCACCGCAGCCGCCGCTGCCAACACCGCCTTCCTCCTGGGTCTCCACTGAGCTCCCTTCTTACAGATGATGTCCAGGATTCTTAAGCATGTAAGGAAGAAGCAGTCACCCTTCACGGGGAATTTTTCCAAAAGTTCCAGGTCAGTTGGGTATGTTTTGTCTGCGTCTCCAGAATCCTGGCCATCTTGACCCCTCTCCAATGTTTTATCTTTTCTTTTTTTCTTTTTTTTTTCTCTTTTTTGAATAAGAGAAGACCGTATGTGTGGTCTGAAGTGGTTGTGGGATCAGGCACTCGGTAGCAATGAATTTTTTCTCCCTTCCAAGAGCGGAGTCCCACAGCCTCACCGCGCAGAGCAGGATCTGCTATCCTAAGCGCATCACAGCTCAGCGCATGCGTCACAGCAGCCCTGAGTTCCTCGGTACCCGCGGCTCGGCCTCCCACCTGGCACCAGGCCTTCCTGGGAGTGGACCTGACCACCCACCCCCAGCCTCGCACCGGGCCTTCCGGGGAGCGGGTAGGGTTGCCCGCTTCCACCCCGACTCCATGCCTTCCTGGTGCGGAACGGGCCAGGCCGCCCGCCCCCAGCCCAAGTAGAGGGTTTTAAATGAGACATTGGGGCTGGGCGAAGCTCAGTGGGGGAGCAGCCAGGAGGCGGGGTTGGCTCCCCGCGGTTTCCCATCCTCCAGCCAGTGGCCCAGGCTCTTCCTCCTGGCATCAGCGGGGTGGGGCAGCCCAGAAGTCAGGACTGTCACCTCCGCCACTGCTTATTGGTTAGAGAAAGACCTGTGGGCAGCCAGAAGCCAGGGGAGGAAGAACGTTTATTTACCCTAAAAATTGTTTATTTATTTATTTTTTTTTTTTACTTTTGACCAGAGGAGTGGAACCATGATGGTGCAAAGGGAAGGAAATTTAACCTGTTTTTTGCATCAACCCACCGTTTCTGTGTTTTGTTCATTCTCCATTCCTTCATTCATTTGTCCCCCACTTGAACACCCTGTATCTCCCCGCATCTTACCAGATACCAGGACACAAAGGTGACCTTACCCTCACGGGGCTTCCCGGCGGATGGGTTAACAGATAAGCAAACCAATTTGTGCCGTGGGGTTATGAGAAATGAGCATTTATTTTTTAGATATTTCTCTATATTCCACCTTTTTTCATAAAGGATTTGAATCAAAGAGAAGGCACAAGCAATAGAATTATAAATTTTAACCAAAGAAGGAAATTAAAGCCAACAAGGGAAATATTTCTTGAGCACCTACTATGTCCCCAGCGCCTTACACACACCACATCAGTGCATCCCTCCCGCAGCCCTGGGGCGAGTCGCATCCCTCCCCTTCATCGCCGGGCAGCGCAGGGCTCATGCAGACTAGCTCACGTCCACGCAGCTCCTGAGCGGCAGAGCTGAGGATCAGACAGCCTCGTCTGGTCCCCAAAGTCCACATGCTACAAAAGACCAGCTGTAGATGAACCTGACTGAGATTTGACATGAAGTATCCCAGCAGCCTGGGCCAAGAGGGAAACTGGATGCATTTACCCAATTGATAACTAGACAGGAAAAAGACAAACATTTCTTTGAAGTGAAACAAAGACCTTCTGAATTAATTTGCCCTGTGGGGCAGCATGGACAGGGCTCAGCCAGGACTACGCCAGTTGGGTGATCCTTTGGCTTCTATGGATGTGCCCGGGCTCCCCTGGAGAAGGGTCTGTGCTCAGTGGCCTTCCTCTGTGATTGAGCACGTGTGTGCATCTCCGGCTCTCTGTCTTCCTCCTTTATCCCCCTTCTCGCTGGGTCTCTTTCCCACTATCCCTCTTGGCTTGTAGCCCACAGACCCTGCTGCTGGAGCTGAGGACGCACCCAGAGCCTCACTTCCTCCCACAGGGCGGGGCCGGCCCAGCAGGAAGGGGCCTGTCACCCCGAGGTGCCGCTCGCCGCCTGCTCAGCCGAGCAGCTGCTGGGGCTGCAGGCGGGCAGCGCAGGCGCCTGTCCCTGCGGCCTATGAAATGGACCTGTGCCGCCCAGGTAAGCACAGGGGCCGGCTCTCTGACCTCATCGGCATCTTCTGCAGGACGGGGAACAGCCTGCGGGCCCTGGAGGCGGCAGGCGTGTGTGCGGGTGGTACACCAAGGGACACCACGGGACAGTAAGCGGGGAACGCGCCCGAGCTGGGAGAGGCTGCGGCCAGGACCAGCGCTGCCCTGCAGGCTTCTGTGCTAAGGAGCAGGGGAAAGAGAAAGAAAGCCCAGGCTCAGGTCAAGGGGCGGCAACAGGACGGGCAGGAGGGGCAGCGGTCACCCCTGAGCAGAGGCCTAATTCAGGAGGGGAGGAGTGACCAGGGGCTCCTGGGGAAAGGACATTTCAGGCAGAGGGAACCGCATGTGCTAAGGCCCGGGGGTGGGGCTGGACAGTGTGTGGCATGATAAAGGCGAGGGCTTTGGTGATGGTGACTCCTGTCCAGGTGGTCAGGGCCCTGAGCCCCTGCTTTGACACAGGGGCCAGGCGTGCACAGCAGAGGACCAGTACTGGGGACAGTGAGTCTGGGGAGGCCGGGAAGTTGGTCAGGAGGGAGCAGGACAGGCTGTGGTTCCGGGAGGCAGAGAGAAGGGCAGGGAAAGGGGCTGCCAGGGTCTCTGGACGCTCTCCTGGAGCTCCAGGAGCCGAGGCCCACAGGGGCTGTGAAGTCTCCCGAGTGCAGAGGACCCTGCCCTTGTCCAGCAGCAGCACCCAAACAAAACCTAAGGAGACTTCGGAGCGGCCTGCCCCTCCCCCGCTGGGCGTCCACCAGAGGTGAGGCGGGGGCTCTGGGGGAGCAGAGCTAGAGACCTGCTGATCCCCTGCACAGATCCCCAGTTACAGGTGGGACAGAGGGGGCTCTCCTGCCTCCCTGCGTAGCACTCTCGCCCCACCCTCCATGGCCATGTGGGCTGCAGGGCGGCTGGCCTCCGCCTGCGGGGCTCTGTGACTGGTGACCTGGTGACCGGGGCTGTGCCGTAAGGGTCAGGAACCCACCTGTCGCTCACCATTGTGACTTTGTTCTTTGGGTCCTAAAGTCCTGAGGTACAGGGACCGTGACCCCCATGACATAGATAAGAAACTGGGGCTCCCAGGTCACGTGGTCAGCAAGGCGCAGCGCGTGGGCAAGACCCCCCAAGTAGGAGCTGGGTCGGCCGCAGTGGCGGTGAGAGCTGGGCTCTGCTTTGCTCCTGGCGGCCCGGGGAGAGGGGCTTGATGGGGTCTGTGCATACAGTCTCTCGAGAGGTGGGCCTCTGAGGATTGGTTTGTCTTGCATGGGTCTGCCTCAGTGGAGCCTCTGGGCCAGCATGCTGTGGGGGGCTGGAAGGAGGGGTGACAGGCCATGTACTTGCAGACTCCCCCCCAAGAAGAGGCTAGTCCTGCAGGCAGGGCCCTGGAGGAGGGGAGAAAGGCCACCCACCTGGTCCTCACTGGGGCTCCTTCTCGAGCTTGGGTCTATGGTGGCTGTCTTCTGGCCTCACCTGGGACTTGAACAGCAGCCAGGCCGGCCAGGCAGGACTCACCTGCCGGTGCTCCTGGTGGGCCTTCCTGTGTGTTTTCTGTTTTCTCACCTTTAGTACAGACAGGTTGGGGCAAAGGCCCCCCCAGGGTGCCCCCTTCCTCCTGCGGGCGGGGCTTGACATCCGGGCCCAGGTCAGGCCCCTGCCCCAGCGCCTGCCGGGAAGGTGCCGGCTCCAGACAACAAGCCCCGGGCTGACCACGGTGGTGGCTGTGTCACAGAAAGGACAGACCGCAGCTGACAGCAAAGGCAGCAGCAGGCTGGAGAGGGGCCACAGGAGCACCCACGCAGCCCTGGCCGGCCATGACACCGCTGCCCCGTGCCCTCGCCCTGGGACCTGGGGGCTCGGTCTCAAGGCCCCTGGGGGATGCCCCCCGCCCACTGAGGAAAGGGGAAGTGAGGCCAGCTGTCCTGGAAGCTACACACAGAGATTTCTAAAAATACACAGGGAAAGAGGAAGGGTGAGGGGGAAGTGGAGGCCGGGAGGCGGCGGCACAGCTGGCCGGGCTCAGCGGCTGCAGCCCAGCCAGTAGCAGGTCCAGGACCTCTGGGAGGGGTGAGAAGCTCTGCTGTCATCAAAAACACAAGTTCCAGCCAGGAGTGGTGGTCCACGCTTGTGATCCCAGTACTCAGGAGGAAGGCAGGTTCAAGGCCCGCCTCAGCTACTTAGTGACTCCCTGTTTCAAAATATAAAAATAAGGGCTGGGGGAGAGGTAGCTCAGAGGTAGAAAGCCCCTGAGTCCAATCCCCAGTGCTGCAAAACAAAACACAAGTCCCATGATCCTGACCCCTCCGAGGCAGAGGTGTCGCTCTCAGGCGTCATCCCTCCCCGAACCTCAGGACCCTCGCTCTGAAAAGGGGAGCAGGCCCCTCTTCCCACAGTCGGGGGGAGTCTGTCAGGACCCCAGCCTGGCACTCTCCACGTGGGCTACGACTCAGCGGCGTCCCGTGGGCTCAGACGTGCTCGGCTGCTTGTACCCTGCAGGGGAAGGCCCTGGACAGGAGGGGTGAGGGCTGAGGATGCGGCGGTGACTGCCAAGGCGTGCGTGACGAGAAGGCAGGAGCCGCCCCAGCATTCCCTGCGCCTTCTCCCTGGGACCCGTGTCCCCGTGTGTTCCTTTCCATCCACAGTGCCTCAGTTTCCCAGCTTGGCTGAGATGGCGTGGGGCGGCAGGGAGGGCCGTCTGTGGGGTCGCTCTGTAACTCGGTCACCCTCGAACGCGGCACCATGGTCGGCTTTCAGAACCTCCAGGTCAGCTCCAGCGTCCGCTGGGTTTGGGGTAATCTCTTTGGGCAGGTGAAAGGTGGACTGAGCCATGGCCCCAGAGCCCCGCATGTGCTGGGCTGGGAGTCTCCACTCTGCGGCCCTCCGGCATGTGGGCTCGGGCAGGTCGCTCAGCCTCTCTGAGCCCTGGGTGCCTCATGGGTATGATGCAGTTAGAGGCACCTTCCTCCCAGAGTTGGGGCGCAGTGGGGTGCAGTGGGGTGCAGCGGGAGGAGCTGGGAGCACACAGAGCCCCGCACGCAGTAGGTGCTCAGCTGCCTGCTGCTCCTTAACCATTGGTACAGCTTACCACTGAGCCCGGAGATGCCAGGAAGGCAGCAGGGTCAGGAAGGAGGCTCGGTCACGGTGGGGCCACGGGGAAGGAGGGGGCGAGGACACACCAGCAGGACTGGCCTCGCCCCAAGCGGGCCGCCACATCCGCTGCCCAGGACACGGCTGGCCTTCCCGGGGTTACTGGGGGGGGGCCTCAGCACCCCAGGGGGCCCGGCGCCTTCCTAAGACGGGCGGCGCGGCGGGGAAACGTTCGTCCCTTGCTTTGTTGAGATGTCCCAGAGGACTGCGCACCCCCAGGCCCCCGATCCACCTGCCTCCTCTCATCATCTGACTGGTGGACAGCCCCAGGTCCGACTGTGTCATGGCCGAGGGCAGGAGGGTTAGCACTGTCCTGGGGTCAGCCAGCAGGAAGGTCCAGGGGTCCATCCCAGCAGGCTGCATGACTTCCGCTCCTCCTTTCCCACCCAGATGGACAGTAATGGGCCTGTCAGACTGACGGCCACACCGCAGGCCCAGGCCGGTTCTGGGCTCTAGCAGAGACACCACATCTGGCACAGCATCTGGGCTGGGCTTCCCCGGGCAAGCGTGTGGGGTCAGCTGCCACACTCCAAACCCGCGAGCAGCTAGGGGTATGATGCGGGCCCTGGCCCCTGCATTCTCTAAGATGCGAGAGAGGACATACCTAGCCTCTCCTGAGGACACAGTTGGCTTTTTCTTGCTCTCTTGACCCTGGGGTGATGGGCATTCTGATTGCACATCAATGGCCAGGAAAGGGGCCAGGAATCAAGTGGACCACGGTGGCCTGGGCCTCGCCAGAAGCCCATCGGTGACGTGGCCTCTGTATGCCACACTCTGATGGTGCCTGGATGACACTTCTGCCCCAGTGCCAGCGACAGTCTAGATACTGTAGCCACTGGTCCTCCAAATATCTGGAGATCTGTTTCCTCAGGATAGGGTTACTGGGGTGAGTGGCCAGAGGTGTTTTTAGGGAAGGACCAGGGAATTGTCACCATATCTACTTGCTAAGGCAGCACAGGACACTTCTTTATGGGGTACTCTTACTTGTCTCTCCCCAGAAATTGGTCCAAGCCTGAAAACAGGGTCGGGTACAGAAGCAAGGGAGACAGGGTTTTGGCTTCTTCATACAGTGACTGCCTGTCAAGGGGCTCATCCTTGGCTGAGACATGTTTCTGGGGAGGGACCTGGCCATGTACCATCTGCATCAGCTGCTGGAGAGATGGGCGGCTTGGTCCTAAGAGGAGAGATGGCAACCCAGCAGAGTGTCTGCCGTGTGTGTGCAGGCTCCTTCCTGTGTGTGGACACTTGCTGGGTGTTTGATATGATTCACTCTTATTCCTGATAGCCACCCCTGAGGTAAACACCACAGCTCATGTTTCACAAGAAAGGATGCCGTATTAGCTCAGGTTTAGCTGCTGTAACAAAGAGCCTCCAAATAACAGCAACTGAAGCCTTCTCCATACTTCATGCTTTCTCGACATCCAGCTTGCATCGCAAAGTCCAAGAGGGCTGCTCAGGCAATCGGGGGAAGGATGCTTAAGATTCTCTCTGCATTTGTTCAGGGAAGACGATGCCTGTCCTTGTAAAACCTTTACAAAATGTGACCAGGCACTTTCTAAAGCTAGGTCTAGTAGGTCAGGAAGGATTTGGACAGGCAGACGGGAGAGGACATCCCAGTGGGGAGGGAAGACGGAGTGCTGACTGTTCGTGGGCAGCGAGGAGGGGCAGGCTGGACCAGAGGCTCTCGTGGTGAAGAACAGCTGGCAAGAAGGCTGGCAGGAAGGGCTGGGGATGCCATCGAGTCCCAGGCTGGGGTGAGGACTTTACCTCTAAGTCGCAGGGTGTCCATGGAGTTCTTACCCGGAGACTGTGTGGCTGGAACGAGACCAGAATGCACTGGATGGGAATCGCTGCAGCACATCCCATGGAACACTGGCACCGTGTGCCTCGTTAGACTCAGTCCATGTGAAGCCAGCACAACCCAAGGTCCCAGCCCGAATCAGCGACCTGCTCCTTCTGAGACCTTGACCACATCAGCTCTCCTCTCTGAGCCTCAGTACCTAGGAGCAGGGTCTATGAATTGTTCCAAAGCCCAGTCTCCCTATCTTAACTCAATAAGGACATCAGGACCATCCTACCAAAGGTTCATTTCCCAGCCTCCTTTGCAGCTAGATATGGCCACATGACCCCATTCTGACCAATAAGATGTAAGGCAAAATGGTAAACTACTTCCTGGTCAAACAGATTTTAAAAAAAGTAGGTAAATAATGGTCACATCAGTGAAGGAGGAAATGAAAGTTCCAAGGAAGGGTGAATGCCTTCAGCAGAAAATTCTTTTTTTTTTTAAGTTCTTATTATGTGGCACATTCTAGACGTTCTTTTTGCAAAAGAACAAAATGGTTGCACTGTCGTGGAGCTGAGTGTAAAGGGAGGGACAGGAACGATGGCATCAACAAGACACCTGAGGGGCCCTCTATCTGCCGGGTGTGTGCCTGGCAGATTTGTGTCACTAAGATCAAAATACCTGGCAAGAACCACCTGGGGGAGATAGAGTGTATTTGGGCTCACGGTTTCAGAGGTTCAGTCCATGGGTCGCTGGCTCTAGGGCTGGCCACGGGACAAGGCAGAAGGAAGCTGCTCAGCTCAGGAAAGCCAGAGGCTGAGAGGGCGAGGGGCGGGGCATAGAGTCCTGAGGCCACGCCCCAGAGCCGCTGCCCAGCCACGCCCACCTTGGAACCTGCTGCCAGGGACCAGGCTCCAACAAGACAGACCCAAACCAGAGCAGGGTGGAAGAAGCTAAAGCGGGGCGGGGCTGCTCTAGGTGTCCGGGAAGGCCCAAGCGTGGGTGGCGTCAGAGCCTGGGTGGAGGGCAGCGGCCCTGAGGAGGTGGGCGCCACTGAGCACTGAGGGTCTCCTCTCTCCAGATCCAGCGGAGCTGAGCAGTGGGGAGGCCGAGGAGCTGCAGAGGATCAAATGGCACCGGAAGCAGCTGCTGGAGGACATCCAGGTGCGCGTGCGCTCACACACTCACACGGGTCCTCGCACTAGTGCCTGCAGGCACGGCCCCTCAAACCTCACATGCTCACAAGCAAGCACGCATGCAGGCTCCCTCCCTCCCTACTCTCCCCGACCCCCTGAGCGGAACTTCAGCCCCCATCCAGCCCAGGAGCAGAGAAACGACTCCCAGGAGCAGACCAGGACTAGGGACCAGGGAGCAGGGGCGGAGCCTTCGCATAAGCACCTGCTGTGTGCAGAGCCCTGCCCATTGGCTCAGCCGGCTCCTCTCTCCATCCTGCGTGCACCCCTGTGGGTCCCTCTGCCCCAGGCTATCTCAGCCACCCCCCCTGCTGGCTCCCCTTCTCAATATTTCATTCTTAAAATCTCCCCCCCCCCAGGCCTCCCCTGCCACCCTGGCCACAGCTGCTGTGCCCCTCCCCGCCACACACACACACACACACACACACACACACACACACACACACACACACTTTAAATTCCATGCAAAATCATTTATTCAGGTCATATTTCACTGAGCACCTGCTATGTGCCAGGCCCTTCCTGTACCATTGCTCTGATATTTTTTTATGGTACTGAGGACGGAGGGCATTCTACCTCTGAGCTACACCTCTAGCCCTTTTGACGTGTCTCACTAAGTTGCTGAGGGTCCTGTCAAGTTGCTGAGGCTGGCCTCAAACCTGCAATTCTCCTGACTCAGCCTGCCAGGTACTGAGATCACACCTCATTTCATTTGCCTCATGATTACCCATGACTCCAGCCCCTCCTACACTGCACGCTGTATAAAAGTAGAGCCCAGGTCTGTTTTCCCCACCCCCGCGCCCCCAGCCTGAGAGCCAGAGCAGATAGATGCTCAATTGCTAAATGCAAATAAGCCTCTGTTTTATTTGTGGGGATGCACTCAGCTCTGCCAAGACCACATGGACGGGCGCTCCCAGGGCTCAGAGCCAGGCCCAGGCCCCATGCTGACCCTGAGTCCCGCACAAGCCCCTGGGAGCGCCCTACCACCAGCACCCCAACCATGGGGAGGGAAAGGTGGGTGCGTCTCTGCCAGGAGCTCATGCTCTGACTGCAGGGGGGCTGGACCAGCTGCGCCCTCCGTGTGCCCAGGGTGGGAGCCAGCTGGGCTGGACTGGGCTGGGCTCGGGCAGCAGCAAGAGCCATAGAAGGGATCTGAGCTGGGAGGTGTGGGCTCCAAGCCAGGCTTGGCCAGAGCTTAGGGGCTGTCACTGCAGGTAGGGACAGAGGGGCGGGCTGAGGATAGGGTCCCGGAGGAGCCTGGCATGGGTCTTTAAAGGTGCACGACATGGGGAGACGTGGGTCAGGGAAAGGGCCCAGGCCCGGCTCACACCAGGGGTGGCAGCGGCTCTACGGAAGGTGCCAGGGCCCTGGGGCCTGACCTTGTGCCCCCACCCTCCCTGCCCCTGCTCCCAGCAGAAGCTGAAGGAGGAGATCGCAGACGTGTTTGCCCAGATTGACTGCTTCGAGAGCACGGAGGAGAGGTGAGCAGCCACGGTTGTGCCCAAGGGCATCACACACAGGTCACAGGCAGGGGGCGTGCAGGCCCAGGGAGGGGACAGCAATGAGGAGGCGGGCACGGGAGCCTCCCCATGCCCAGCCTGCTGGACTTGCTTCCAGGCCACAGCCTCCAAAGCCTCGAGACCCTGCAGGTCTTCGCTAGAGCAGCCTGCAGGGTTGGGGGGAGCTTGGCCCCAGGGACGGGGACCAGAGGGCAAGGCCCACCTCTCCCCACTCGCCACTCGGGGCTGAGTCCGTTCCCTTCTCTGCTGGCTCCTTGAGCCAAGCTAGGTCCCTCCCGCCTCTGGGCCTCAGTTTCCCCATTTATATAAAGAGAAGATTGGTTCCTACACACTCCCAGGGCACTAACTCCTGTGTACGATACTCCAGAAAATTCCCACCTGGCTCTGGTCTCTAGATTTCTACATCTCCAGCCTCCCTCTGACACACACCACACGCGCACACACACACACACACACACACGCACACACGCACACACACACAGAGGCACACGCAGGCACAGGCAGGCACACTCGTGCCTGGGGCTCCGAATCCTGCACCCAAGGCGGCGATGGCAACAGGACCCATGCAGAGCACACCGGCCATTTCCACAGTGAACCTCTCCGCAATGCCAGGGGTGCGCAGCGGTCACCCCTCCTTTGCAGATAAGCGACACAGGCCCAGAAAGATGAGTGGCTCACTCGGAGCGTCTCCTGCCAGCCCCACGCAGGGAGCTGAGACCTACACCAGGAGCCCGGGGCGGTCACCCACTTCCACTCCCAGTGCAGGCTCCCAGCGTCCCCACGCCTGCCCTGGGCCCATGGGGACAGGCTGGGGAGGAGCTGGCCCGTGTGACCTCTGCTCTCCCAGGTGGTTCCAATGCAGGACTTGGGGACCCCACCTGGAGGCCCCAAGGGACTACTGCCCCTGGGAGGGCAGAGGGATCCCACAGGGGTCCACTGCAGCCCACCCTGACACATACCCTCATACCCACAGCCGGATGGCCCAGAAGGAGAAGGAGTTGCTTATCGGACGCAAAAAGTTCAACATGGACCCCACAAAGGTAGCAGCCGCGGGGCTACCTCCTGTCCTCTCCCGGGGCGGTGGGGGAAGTTGGGGCCCAGGGGGCTGAGCATCTGGGACATAGCAGCCCAGGCAGCGGCAGGGGCTGGGAGCTTTGAATACCGCGCACCTGGGCAGGTCCCAGTCTGGTCCTGTTCCCTCCTCTGTAACAGAACTTTGGACAGTGGAGCCCTTAGATCTGGGGCTCAGGCTCCAAAAATGTTCCCCACCCTGGGCTGGGGGGAGCTCGTCCTGCATCCTGGGGAGAACCACTGCCCTTTGGTCACCACAGATCACTGCAGCCGAGGGCTGGGCTACAACTGTCCCGGTCTACCCCGTGACCCCAGACCAACCTAGCCCCTCCCTCGCCCTGCCAGGTGGCCGCCAAGTCTCCTTCCTTGCAGGGACAGAGGCAGGAGGGAGCCAGTGGTGCTGGCACACAGAGGCAGGCGGAAGCCAGTCTGCGGCGATCGCCAAGCTGTGGCCCCTGGAAATTTACTCTGTGGCCGAGGCTGCCTGTGCCCAACACAGCACAAAAGTCACGCGCCTGCACTGGGCACGGCTACGGAGCCCGGCCCCACCCCATCCACGCAGAACACACACGCTCACACGCACGCTAGCTCACGGTCCCACCCGGTCCCAGCTGCCCTTTCCAGTGGCTCCCCAGAAGGAGCGGGATGTGGGGTCACAGAAGGCCAGACACCAGCCCCAACTCCTAAAATCAGGGTGGTGGACAGCGCCGGGGCTGCTCCTGGGCAAAAGGAATGAAGGAAAGAAGGCAGCCGCCGCCTCCCAGAAGGGGCGCTCGGGCAGTTCCCTCCCCTTTGATTGAGCTGTTTTTTCCCCTAACTTTTGTCCAATGGACATAGATCATTTGTGTGACAAAGTGCAGTGCTATTTTTAAATAATAGCAATTTTAGGGGAACCGGAGGAATCAATGAACCACCGAATCCTAGAACTATGAATTCCTAGAGTTGCTGAAACACAGGCTCAAAGATGCCAGGCTGCGGGGCCCCAGGAGCACCCAGCATGAGCCTGGCTCACCGCGGAACTCTGTGCTTGCACACCAGGGACAGGGACTCTCCGCCTCACAGAGGCAGTTTCTGTTAAAGAGGGAGCTGCTTCCCAGAGCAGGCCGTGCAAATGGCAGAATGCAGAGCTGCGGGCTCTCCCAGGCCCTCCCTCCCTCCCTGCCTCCCCCCCCCCCCGGGCCCTGCCCTGTGTGAGTGCCCACGCGGGCTCTGTGCATCACCTCCAGGGCATCCAGTACCTCATCGAGCACAAGCTGCTGACCCCTGACATCCAGGACATCGCCCAGTTCCTGTACAAGGGCGAGGGTCTCAACAAGGCAGCCATAGGCACCTACCTGGGGGAGAGGTAAGGGGGCCCAGGACTGCGGGAGGCGGGAAGCCGGGTGCAGGCAGGTGAGCAATGCCGTCAGGAGAGCCCAGGGCAGCTGAGCACCCTCCAGGCCCGCATAGCCCCTTATTTACTCAGCAGAGGTGATCCGTGGCCCTGCACTCCAGGCACCACTCCGAGCCCCCCCCCCCCCGATTTTCAAAAGTCCAGCCCACAGGGAGGCGCCTGCCACTAGGGGAGGCAGATCCTGATATGTGTCAAGTAGGTTAGAAAATGATGAGCCCTGTGGCGGACAGAGAAGGCAGGGTCAGAGCTGAGGGGCCTGGGCCAGGAGCCGCCATCTTAAACAGCTGGACAGGAAGGGGCACGCACAGGACAGAGCCATGCCCGGGCTGTGACGCGGGGCGGGCTGATAGTTCTGGCAGGGACTGCGTTCTCTCCTGAACACCTGCCAGGAGGCAGGCGCGGCGAGTCCCCAGCGCCCCCTTCTCCTCCCCCAGGGACCCCACCAACCTGCAGGTGCTCCAGGCCTTTGTGGACTGCCACGAGTTCACCAACCTCAACCTCGTCCAGGCGCTCAGGTGAGCGGGCCGTCGCCATCCTCACAGTCCTGGAGGGCGTCACGGCCCAGGGGAGGGGGTGTCGCCACCCACAGTGCAAACAGGAGAGCACAGGGCTGGGGCCTCTCGCAGAAGATGAGCTCACAGAGCTAGGGCGCAGGAGCAGGACCCGCTAACTCCTGGGCTAGAATAGCCTCCTACCTACACCCAGCTGACATCACCGCACCCTGCCTCCCACTGCCCTGGGGTTACCTTTACCTTTACTTAGCACACTAATTGTATCTGTGCCCCAGTGCGCATTTTGCCTACTTCCTGATCAGAACGCTGTTGCTGCTACTGACCGAGCTGTGCTTGGGTGCCCAGCCCCGTGTGACCGACAGCTGGGCCCTCAGGGAACTGAGTTTGTGTATGGGAATCACCGATGGAGGGGAGCTTAGGTCCTAAAGCAGGGAGGCCCCCCCGGGGGTCCTACCACCAGACCCAGGCAGAGGAGCCACAGAGCCCCACAGGCTGGGGCAGCCCGGACTGCCATCTGTGGGTGCTGAGACAGGCAGAGAGGAGCATGTGCTTAGTTTCCTAATCCAGAAAGAAGAGGTGTTTCCTGGACCCCTGCAGCTCGGTGTCCTGACACACCGAGCCCACTTCCCATCCCTCTTAGCTGCAGACGCTCCCTGCACAGAATTAGGAGACTGAACTGTGCCGGCGGCAGGGGCTTGTGGGGGTCCCCCGGCCCCCCAACTGCCCACGCCCCTCCTCCCTAGGCAGTTCCTCTGGAGCTTCCGGCTGCCCGGAGAGGCCCAGAAGATTGACCGGATGATGGAGACCTTTGCCGCGCGGTACTGCCTCTGCAACCCGGGCGTCTTCCAGTCCACAGGTGCAGCGGGTGGCACTGGGGCCCTGGGACGCTGTCAGTGCTTCGGCTCCTGCCCCCAAGGCGCCATGGCCACCTCTGCCCCTGGTTTTCCCCAAGCTGCCAGACCCTGGAGTCCTGGCCCTTCGGAACCCTGGCTGGGCCCCGTGCCCGGCCCTCTGCTGGGTGCTTGTCTGGCAGAGCTGCCTCGGGACGTGGTCCTGGGGAGAGGCACAGGGTAGGGACTCAGCAGTGTGTCCAGGATGGCTTTGCACGGGTGGTGCAGTGTGACTAGGGCTTTGAAGGATAAATAGGAGTCCCCTAGGAGGTTATGGGGAGAAAAGGCCTTTGGAGCAGGAGTTTCAATTTTTTGTTTGCTTGTTTGTTTTGTTTTGTTTTGTTTTGTTTTGTTTTAGTGGTACTAGGGATGAGACCCAGAAGCATTCTACCTCCAAGCTACACCCCCAGCCCTATTTTTTATTCTTTATTTTGAAACAGGGTCTCACTGAGTTGCAGAGGGCCTCACCAAGTAGCTGAGGCTGTCCGCGAACCGTGATCCTCCTGTCTCAGCCTCCCACATGCTGGGATTACAAACACGCGCCACCACGCCCGGCTTCAGGAGTTTCCATTTAAACAAAGGCTCAGAAGTATGAACAGCCTGCGCAGAGTGGAGGGATAAAGGGCCTAGGAGATCACAAAGCCCGGGCCTCCAAACCCCTCTGCCCAGGGCTAAGCAAATGCCCGCACAGAGATGCCTAGAGGACAGAGCGGGCAGGAGGCCACCACAGGCAGCTAGCCGGGCCCCTTCTGCAGGTCCAGAGCTGTGGTGACCAGAGCGGCCAGTCCCTTTCAGCGCCGTCCTGAGTGCTGAGCTGCACACGTGCAAGGCTGTGGCTTATCTCTGCACAGGCCGCCTCTCGGCCACGCAGTAGACAAGCCCCTCAGGGCGCTGGCCCCGCTTAGAGTTGTCAGCTTGCTTACCTGTTGGCTTTGACTGCCTGAGCCCAGCGCTACACAAGGAAGGAAGGAAGGAAGGAAGGAAGGAAGGAAGGAAGGAAGGAAGGAAGGAAGGAAGGAAGGAGGGGTTCTGAGCACCAGACTCCAGTTACTGTCCAATGAGCTCTTATTTTATAAGCTCGGGCTTGTGACTTCATCCCCCAGGCCTCGGCTCCTCATCTGCAGAATGGAGGCCGGCCGTGGGGTGTGCAGGGCTTAGCCGGGGTGAGCGGCAGCAGTGTTCCCTGAGGCATTACCGCTGTCTTCCAGAACAAGGAACTACTTCAAGATTAATCTCCCAAGCAGCTCTATCGCGCATGCCTGTAATCCTGGCTGCTCAGGAGGCTGAGGCAGGAGGATGGCAGGTGTGAAGCCAGCCTGGGCAACTTAGTGAGACCCTGTCCCAAAATAAAAAATAAAAAGCAGCCAGGAGTGGTGGCGCACGCTTGTAATCCCAGCATTCGGGAGGCTGAGACAGGAGGATCACGGTTCGTGGACAGCCTCAGCTACTTAGTGAGGCCCTTCGCGACTCAGTGAGACCCTGTTTCAAAATAAAGAATAAAAATATAGGGCTGGGCGGGGGGTGCAGCTCAAAAGTAGAATGTCCCTGGGTTCCATCCCCAGTACCGCAAAAAATAAAAATAAAAGGGGCTGGAGATGTAGCCCAGTGATAGACAGCCCCGGGGGTCATTCCTAGTCCCACAAAACAAACAGTTAAGCCCTAAAGTCACAAGTGGGAAAGCTGCAGGTGAAGGGAATTGGGACTTCCCAAGGACATCGAGTTTGAATTCCTGACTCTGGCTCCAGGGCCTAAATACCCCACAAAAGCCCCAGAGTGCCGAGGCAGCCCATACCTGTTATCCCAATACTTGGAGGCTGAGACAGGAGAATTGCAGGTTCAAGACCAGCCTCAGCCACTTAGTGAGACCCTGTTTCAAAATGAGAATAAGAAGGGCTGGGGGCATAGCTTGGAGGTAGAACACCCCTGGGTTTAATCCTCTGTACCAAAATTTTTTTTAAAAGACCCAGAGTAGCCATCACCACCTCCCTCCCACCCAGTCTCGGCGCCAGGCAGGGAAGTCCCCACAGAGGAACCAGAGGGGGCGGTGATGTCCCCAAGTAGCCTGGGATGCTGCGGTCCCAGCACTCTTTCCCCCAGCAGGGAACCTGTGGGCTGGGCTGGAAGACCCAGCATCCAGGGAGGCCGGAGGCAGGTGGGGGCTGGAGCTGAGGGAAGGGGGGTGTAAATGGGTAGAGAGGGGAGGGAGGGTGTGCCCGCAGGGCGCCCAGCGTGAGCAGTTTGGGTGGGCAGGAGGCGCAGGGGCTGCGAAGTGGTAACTGAAGATGATTAGCAGCAGGAGGCCGGCAAGAGGCAAGGGAGGCTGGGCCTCGACACCAAGCAGAGACGGCGGCGTGGGGCGGGGGAGGGGAGTGACCGCTGTCCGCCCGCAGACACCTGCTACGTGCTGTCCTTCTCCATCATAATGCTCAACACCGGCCTCCACAACCCAAGCGTCCGCGACAGGCCGCCTTTCGAACGCTTCGTGTCCATGAACCGCGGCATCAACGGCGGCAGCGACCTGCCGGAGGAGCAGCTGCGGGTAAGGCGTGCGGCCATCCCGGCGGCCCCTGCGCCTCCCCGGGCCTCAGGTGGATGGCCCGGCAGGTGCTGCTCTCAGAGAGGCCACGCCCAGAGGGGATGCCGCCAGGATAGACTGTCATAAACGTGATTGGTTCTAAAGTGGGTCTTCCCAAAGTGGTCCAGAGAAGGATGTTTGGAGATGGACCGTGGGGTCCTCACAGATGCTTTTGGGGGATGCTGGGCAGCCCGGGTCTACTTCTAAGAATCCCAGATTCTGAGCCAGGCCCAGTGGTGCATGCCAGTCATCCTAATACTTGGGAGGCTGGAACAGGAGGATCACAGGTTAGATAGAGGCCAGCCTCAGCAATTTAGCAAGACCCTGATTCAAATATTAAAAAAATAAATAAATAAAGTAAAAAGGGCTAGGGCTAGGGCTTGGAGGTAGAATGCTTCTGGGTTCAATCCTTAAGACCACACACATGAAAAAAGGAATCTCAGATTCTTAGATGATCAATGTGTCAAGGCTGAAACAGTCAGGCAGGGTACAAACACCTCCCTTCAAGGTGCAAGGCCCACCCTGGCTCAAGAGCCAAGCAGGACCCACCTCCTGTCTCCTCACCTAGTGCCCCTCCCACCGCCTGTGCCAGGCTGTGCCCGCGGGAACTCCAGGGAGGACTCAGCAGGCCAAGGCTAGGGTCGGGTGGGAAGATGCCCCCATGAGAGTCACTCATGCCGGGCTGATTGTGGAACCGTGGCGATGGAGGCCCAGAGGCTGCCGCTGTCATTCTCCTGGGGTTGGGGGCAGATGCACATCTGGAAGCCTCCCCAGAGGAGGTAACTTCTAAACTGGGCCTTGATGGTTGAATAGGAGCATTCCTGGAGGGGAAGCAGAGAAGGACATTCCAGAAAGAGAAAGCAGGTGAACCCAGGCTGGCCTGGCCAGGGGCGGCTGAGATGTGGCTGCGGGCGGGGCCAGGGGCAGCAGGGCTGGAGTGCCCAGGGCTTTAGTGGGCAACACGGGCCAGGAGCAGTTTGTAAGCACCGTGGGAGATCCCGAGCCTGGCTGTGCAGACTGAACTCACAGCCACTTCAAGGAGAGGCCCTTCAGCCGCCCAGGGGAGAGGCACACCAGCGCCCCACCTGGATGCAGCCCCCCCCCCACAGTCTGGGAGCAGGTGCCTGTGGCTGGAATGTTCTGGGCCCCTCGGGTCTGTGAACTCTCCCCTCCCTACCCACCCCATGGCCGCCTTGGTTCCAGAGGAGAAAAGCTTGTCACACAGGGGCCACTACGCAGAGTGGGGGAAACAGATTGGTCAGTCCCAAGTCCCCTGCGGGCCTGCAGGGTGACATTGACCGGCTGGTGTGAGGGGATGGCGAGGCCTGGGTCTCAAGGCCGCTGTGAGCGTGATTCTCTAAGAATGCAAAGGCAGAGCCTGTGCCAGGCACATACTGCAGACTCCAGTGATGCTCCTGTCACGGTAAAGGATAGTAATGACAAGTCAGCGCTCAGTCAAACGCCCCAGACAGAGAACGCATTCCGTTCTCGAATTCAGAGCGCTTTGCAGCTGGTGGTGGGGCCACCAGGCCGGCAGGGAATGAATGAGTTAATTCCTTCCGCCCTAGACCTGCCAGATCTCCCAGGTGCAGGTTGCTGCCTCCCCAGCCTCTCCCGCCCCCCTCCCTGCTTATTTTCCCCAGTTCAAGCCTTTTGTTAATAACAATGCGCCACATTTGTATAGAGCTTGTAACTTTCTTCTTGCTGGGCTTTGGGTCTATTATCTTAATTTAGCTTCCAAATCCCCCCGGGAGGTCTGGGAAGGGCTCATTATCCTCTTTGGCAGGCACAGAACAGGGAAAAGAACAGCCCTGGAACAGGAGAAAGAGTCAGAGCCATATCCAGCCTGGCTGAGCCCTCAGGGAAGCAGCCGACCCCTCTGAGCTCCGCGTCAGAGTCCTGGGGTGCTTAGCCGAGTCCTGGGGTGGCTGGAGCGGCTAATTACTCTCCAAGCGTCCCTGGGTGTCATCAAAGAGCGACCGGCCTGGTCCATAGCACCCCCGAATTTCCCCGGGGGCTTCCTAGATTCAGGGGTCTTCTCTCCTTCTCTCTGGGCCTCATTTCCCGCATCTGTAAACCAAGGACTCAGCTTCAAGCACCCTCCAAAAAAGCTTCCCCGCTTTTCAGAAGTAGACTCTCCATGGACTGACTCCATGGCTTGAGTTTTGCTGAGGGCGACATGTAGTGCTTTTAAGTGACCCAGTGTATGAAATTCAATTTACACAGATACGTGACGGAAAAAGCAGTCATCCCAGGCGCACTCAGGGCACTTGGATGGGAAGGACTGAGATCCTTATGGTGGCTGGGGCGCCGGGTGGGAGCAGCCGGTCGTGCCTGGCTGTCCTGATGAGCCCTGCTCCTTGCCCACAGGGCCCTGGGTGCCAGCTTCTGCTTCCCCGTCTATGCAGGGGCCAGAGACTCCGGCTCAGCATTTTCCGGAGAAGCCCTGGGCCTGGCACTTGGCAGGTTCCCTGTAAGGTCACTCTGTGCCGTAGACAGGGAGCTCAGGTGGAGAAGGACAAAACCGCCAGGGAACCAGAACTCCACCTGCAGCGGTTACAGGTGGGGAAACTGAGGCTGGGCAGGAAGGGAGTCTCCGGTTCCAGGTGCCTTCTGCTGCAGGCAGCAGGGCCCCGGATTCTTGTGCCGACCTCTCCACCGGTGCAGACCACGTACCGGGCACAGCTTGAAGTCTCCCCAAGTCTCATTAAGTCCTCCCATTCCCAACAGCTAAGGAGCCTGGGTTTCCAGAGAGGTGCTGGCCAGAGGTCTCACGGTTTAGGAGGAATCCCGATTCAAGCCTGTGCTGACGGCCGAGCCCTTCCCTTTGCAGAGACTGAAGGCTAGGTTTGAGGACAGAGGGCCTGGCCCTGCTCCCCAGATCTTGGCTGGGGGCAAGCTCAACTCATGTCTCAGAAAAGATCTGGGGTTAATTTGCCTTCATAGCGCTGGCCTCAGACTCAGCGGGGTCCTGGTGCTCCCTGGCATCAGTGCTCCCGCGGTGGTTCCCCCTCTTAGCAGTCCTCCCTACACATTGGCTTTCCACTCAGACAGGCTCGGCCCAGCGGTGGCCAGAGGCTCCAGGCCTCCTGTGCCTGGCAGGCCTCTTTTGCAGCTGTTTAAACTGAAGTCCCAGCCTTAATAGGAAGGAAGGCTCCTCCCAGGGCCTGGGGAGTCGGGGCATCAACCAGGAGAGGGGAGGTGACTCCCCAGAGGTGGGGGACAGCAGACGCAGGGCCAGTCAGCCACTGTCAGGGGGCTGTTGTATTTCTGCAGGTCGGGGCCTGGAGGTTTGGTGACAGAGGATAAGAGGTGTTTTCTTACAAGGGGACGGTGTTTACAAGGTACAGGAAGTGTGGGTTAACTGAGCTGTTTTGTGGGGGCAGAATGTGCAAGCTGATACCGTGACCGCAGCAGCTAAAGGCCCCTGTGGGTTTGTAGAGGCGGAACCCCCGCCTTCTCCCTGGACCTCCCAAATACTTACCCTGCTCATAGCCCTGACCATGAGGCTTCCTGAGCAGGCCTTGTCCCCCTGCCCAGTGCCTCCTGGGAACCCCCAGGCCAAGGCGAGGATGAGACAGAGGATCCCCTAAAGAAACTGGTCCCAGCTCCTTCCCACCCCACACCTCCCCAGCCAGGCTGAGCCCAGGGACTTAGGGCCAGCACTAGGGGACCTGCCAGGCGTGGTGGCACATGCCCGTAATCTCAGTGCTTGGGAGGCCGAGACAGGAGGATCATAGGTTCAAACCCAGCCGCAGCAACTTAGTGAGACCCTGTTTCCAAATAAAAGATAAAATTGGGCAGGATGTGTAGTTCAGAGGTAGAATGCCTCTGGATTCAATTCCCAGTACCACAATAAACAAAAAAAACAGGGACATGTTGCAGCCCATCACCATCAAGGCCAGGAAAACCTGCTTCCAGACCCCTGAGCTTTCAGGACATGTTGCAGCCCATCACCATCAAGGCCAGGAAAACCTGCTTCCAGACCCCTGAGCTTTCAGGTGAGAAAGGACAGTAAACAACCCACAAGCACCATTTCAAAAAACCTCCGGAGACTGGAACAAGACTTGTGAAATTTTCCATTTGAAATCTCGAGGAAACTTTCAACAGCTCACACAGACACAGCAAAGGAAATGGTTTAATTATCTTAGACAACATCCTGTCTGGCTTTAACGGGCAAAAATAGGCAGTTTAAAATGTTTTTCCAAATACTTGGAAATCCAGGCAGATTGCTTATAGGACCCAGCGTATCCTGGGAGGAAAATCAAAACGTACAGGGGTGATGGGGTACCAACATCCACATTTTGCCAAAGGGAAGTTCTGGGCTTGCATACCTCCAGTGATAAAGAGGTCATTACCCTACAAGTCTGCCCCTTCCACATTTCAATAGTTCTTATTACTGAATAGTCTTCCATGGAGAACTGAAATCTGCTTTCTGGGAACCCCCACATCTCATCCCCACAATCGGAGCCCATCCAGACAGGGCCACTTGGAAGGGGGCCTTGGAGAGCCGGTCAACACGCCCCTGGGCCTTTCCTGCCAGGCCTCTCCCAGGGAGAGGTTCATTCCCCCGCCCATCAGCCCCTCTGTGTCCCCCAAACCAGCAAGTGTCTGGAGTCTTCTGCTGCTGTGCCTTAGTAGAAGAGGGGCCCCTCCACCACGGGTGCAGCCCGAGGTCCTTACCCCGACCACTGTGCTCTGAGCGCGTACGTATGTGCAAGCTGGCCCTGCAGTAGTGCTCGGGGAGGCCTTGCAGGGCCAAGGGCAGGCCAGGCCCAGGTTGGAAGGGTCTGGGGGAAGCAGAGGAGCTTTGCCAAGGAGGCCCAGGGCCCGGATGAGCGGGCAGAGAAGTGTTTGCCAGGAGGGGAATGAGTGAGCTGCCTGAGACCACTGAACCAGGCCCGTCCCCCCCTCGCAGAGCCTCTTCGACAGCATCAAACGGGAGCCCTTCTCCATCCCGGAGGACGACGGCAGCGACCTCACCCACACCTTCTTCAACCCCGACCGTGAGGGCTGGCTGCTCAAGCTGGGTGAGAGGCAAGGGCACAGGCCCGGGCACACACTCATGTACATGCAGCCTCAGGGCTCACACAGGCACACACACGCACACACTCAGGTATGGGATCAGCTCGACCTTGGTCTCCTGACCTCCGGCCCCCAGCAGTCTGTCTGCCCCATCCATCTATCTGTCCATCCATGTGCCCATCCAGCCATCCAAGCATACACCTACACATACACTCACCAGTTCATCCATCCATCCATCCATCCACTCATCCATCCATTCATCTACCTGTCCATCCACCTGCTCATTTATCTACCTGTCCATCTATCCACTTGTCCATCCATTCACCTATCCATCTGTCCATCCATCTGCCCATATATACATACATACATACATCGATTCATTCATCTGCCTGCCCATCCATCCATTCATGCATACATCATACATTGATATATCCATCAATCCATCATACATACATATATACATACATTGATATATCTATTGATCCATCTATACATAGATATACATCTGTCCATCCATCCACCCATCCATCCATCTGCTCATTCATTCTATTCACCCATCATCCACCCATCCATCATCCATCAATCTGTCTGTGTTCATCCATCCACCTATCCATCCCTCTGTCCATTTATTCACCCATCCATTCATCCACCGATCTGCCCATCATCCATCAGTCCATCCATCCACCCACTTGTCCATCCATCCATCCATCCATCTGTCCTGGGAATGAGGGGTCACTGAGGGAGCTAAGTAGTAAGGGAGGAGGCAGGCAGACATTATCTATAGGCAGTTCAGTTTCTCTCGCTGGAGCAATATAGAGAGAAGTCTTAGCAGAAGGTACCATTTGCTCAGGACCTACTAAGTGCAGGCAAGGTGTCGGTCCCTTCAACAGCCTGGCCTTTTGAAGAAACCCAGGCTCAGCGAGGCTATGGCACCCACCCAAGGCCACACAGCCAGCAAGTGGCAGGTTTGGGGGCAGAGCGTTGGGTGTCTTGAGGCAGGGGGAGGGGTGCGACAGGATGTGGCTGTGGGGGGGAGCCATGGTGGGGGCTGCATGGGTGTAGCAGCAGTGGCAGCAGATGCAGCCTCTATCGGGACAGCGGGCACCTGCCCCTGCCTCCCTTTTAGCATGGCGGCCCAGCCAGGTACAGAGGCCCCCAAAGCAGAGGAGGAAAGACGCCCATGTTGGAATAGGGGCCATGGCCTCCAAACCTACTGTGCGTCAGCCCTGTGCCAGCCCTGCCCACACCCCGCTGCCCGCTGAGCCCTGGCTCCTCCGGGCCACAGCCTGGCCTGCCCTCCGGTCCCACCCAACACTCTGCTCTCAGCCCCAGGGAGGCAGCGTCAGAGCCCCACTCCCTCACCCCCTGTGCAGGCTCAAGCCCCTCAGCCTCGTCTCTGTAGCAGTGACATGCAGACATGGTTTCCCGAGAGGGTTACGCGTATAGCAAAACACAAATCCCGGGCTGCGGCGTTCGGCCCTGGGCTTGGGTCCCAGCCGTGCACAGGTCCTTGGTGGCCCGCCGCCTTATGCCTCCGTCTCTTCGGCCGTAAAATGGAGGTGGTTCATAACCCTCCTCTTAGGTGGTTGTGGGGATTAATAAGTAAGTCTTTACATATTTTTAAAAAGTGATTAAATCCTTACTTACAAGTCCTTATATTTAGAAATCCTTGCTTATTTTTAATAACATACTTTAATACTTATAACTTCTTATAATTCCTCCAGAGCCAGGCCTGGCAAATAAAAGATGTAACGCGTAGCCCAGCGCCAGGCAGGGGCCGGCTCTGGGAGGAGCCACGGGGTGCCCCAGCGTGGGCCAGGCTGCTGGGGGAAGCCTGGGCCTGGGCGGGGAGGGGGGCGGCCGCGGCACCTCTGGCCTCTTGCAGGAGGCCGTGTGAAGACGTGGAAGCGGCGCTGGTTCATCCTGACCTACAACTGCCTCTATTACTTCGAGTTCACCACTGTGAGTTCACCCGCCTGCCCTCCCCGGCCCTCCCGAGCCCACCCGCCATCTGAGCCTGGGACCCCTGAGCCGGCTCAGTCCCCTCCATGTCCATTTTACAGAAGGGGAAAATGGAGGTATAAAGAGAAGAAGGGGCTGGGCGAGGTGCAGGCCCCCAGCTCCTGGCCAGAGCTCTTCCCAGGGAGGGTCTCGCAGGACGGGCCCACTCCTCTTTGGGTGGGGGAGCCCCAATCCCACGTCCTGCCCTCAGCCTCGAGGTTCCATCTTCAGACCCTGGCCTTCCTTGCCCTGTAGGACAAGGAGCCACGGGGGATCATCCCCCTGGAGAACCTGTCAGTGCAGAAGGTGGAGGACCCCAAGAAGCCGGTGAGTGCAGGGGAGAGGCCGCAGCCACTGGGGGCAGGGGTCTCTCCACGACACTCCCCTCCCTCCTGGGCCGTGGACCTGGGCACAGGCCCGCGTCATCCAAGGGGCGCGCCCCTAGTTGTCTCACAGAGCCCAGCTCTGACGCCGCTGTGTTCCGAGCCTCCGTTTGCCCCTCTGCCTTATGGAAACGTTAGGAATGGCTGGTGACTGAGGCCGGGGGTGGGGGACCGGCATACCGTGCCTGGGCCGTGCCCGCTCCGGCCTGGCACAGGAGCCAGTCCTGTGATGGGTGGCAGGCGTCCTCCTGGGGTCCCCAGCTGCTGCCCCAGAGGCGCGTTCTTGCTGAGCCTCCCGAGAGCCGGCCCTGGGCACCCCCCAGCCACGCTGCGCTCAGCTGGCCGCCTTCCCCAGTTCTGCCTGGAGCTGTACAACCCCAGCTGCCGCGGCCAGAAGATCAAGGCCTGCAAGACGGACGGAGAGGGAAAGGTGGTGGAAGGCAAGCACGAGTCCTACCGCATCTCCGCCGCCAGCGCCGAGGAGCGTGACCAGTGGATCCAGGCCATCCGGTAAGGGCCAGGGCACCGCTCCCATCGCGCCAAGCCCTGCTTCCCGGGGTCTTCTCTTACACTCTGGGGTCTCCCTCCTGTTTCTGACATGCCAGCCTCTCCCACCCATAATGCCATGCCACTTCCTGCGGAGCCGGGCACCGTGCCGGGCCTCCCGAGGTTGAGCCCAGCTTCCCGGCTTGGTGGGGGTCACGACCCCGCCCAGCACCTGGCACCTGGCGAGTGGCCTGAACGGTGCGCTGGTTGGTGTCGCTGTCGCAGGCAGAGCTGGAGGGAAGGGCTTTCCAGGTGGAAGGAACAGTCCCTGCAAAGGCAAGAGGGCTGGTCAGTGGGTGGCCCCAGGACAGCACCCAGAGCCCAGGAGACGAGGGGATGTGTGCGGGCTGTGCAGCCGGAGATGCAGGGTCCCTAGGCAAGGCTGTGGTCACCATGGTGACCAGCTTCAGTTTCCCCTGGAGGCACTGGGGAGCTATAGACTGGTAAATAGGGAAGAGTGTGTTCCAGAGAGAGATGCCACAGTTTGGGACCTGTTCTGAGTGATGGAGACAGGTGGTATTGTCACCATCCAGATGAGATGCTATTGTGACCACTGAGAGGGGAGAAAGGATGAGGGGCCCCAGGAGGGGCAAGATGGCGAACATGCTCCAGCCTGACTCTCAGCCAATGGGAGACATTGCCGAGGGTGAGACCTGCGTCCAGAGGAAGAAGGGCGTGTCACTGGGCTGGGGCTGCCTTTCACGCCCCTTCCCATCCTTGCTTTACAGATGAGAAAACTGAGGCCCAGAGAGCACACACACGTGCCCAGGGCCACACAGCGGCGGGTCTCCTCGCTCTACCCAGGCTCCCCTCCTCCCTACAGTGGGAGCCAGAAATGGGGTCCAGGGACACTTTAAGGCAGAATTCCAAGACTCTGGCCCACCCTGGGACGCTGGACCAGGAGCCAAGCTCCTCCTCCCCACACCTGGTCCTCACTGGGGTCACCTGGCCCTTCCCCTGCAGATCAGGGCAGCATCCCCCTGGCAGCCCCACACCCCAATCACGAACCCTGGGAGGCCCTTCGGCGGCCACTGCAGCCCTGGAATCTTCTCTCGCATTCTCTCCAGAGCCAGCATCACCCGTGTCCCCTTCTACGACCTGGTCTCTGCTCGGAAGAAGAAGATCACCAACAAACAATGAGCTTCCTGGGAGATGGCGCTGGAGCCCATGCGTCCTGGGCCCTGTAACCTGCGGTACCTGGAGACCCACCCCCGCCGCAGGACACCCTTTCCTGGACACAGACATCCTCCCCCTCCCCATCAGCCGGAGCTGACTGTACAGAGAAAATCAGAGCTTAGGAAGGGGCGCAGAACCTGGCCTCAAGGCCCTGGCACCCAGCCGTTGCTGGGAAAAGCCCCCAAGGCCCCTGCCCCAGGCCCCTACAGTAAGGGAAGAGGGGAGCACCTGGGCCCAGAAACAGTGCCCTATCTCCTTTCTGGGCATCTGTGTCCTCATGTCTCAGCCCTTTGCTCTCAGAAATACTGTGGGCCCCCAAAGCAGGAGGGCCACGCGGTTCCTGGGAACCTCCTGACCTGGCCCTGCTCCTCTGCCTGCTCAGGGCTGTCTGCCCCTGGTCTTCAGAGTGGCCGTGGCCCTCCCTGCCTAGGCAGAGCTCCGCACACGCACAGCTCAGACAGGCCCCCAGGAGATGCCAGGGGCCCTCGCCCAGGAGGCCAGACCCACGCTTGGCATCCCCCTCCACCAAGCCATGCCCTCTCCCTGGTTCTTGCAAAACTGCAGTGTCTGGACTAGAAATGTCTCCATCCCACGGGCTCTGCACCCTGGCTTCCAGCTGGAACTGTGGGGCGCTGGTTTGCTGTTGAAGGCCGTGAGGGAGGAGGAGGAGAGCCACCTTCGAGGATGTGGATTTGGGGACAGGAGCCAGGAAATGGCAGCGTCCCCCGCAGACAGAACTCAAGCAGGACTGTGCTACAACCAAGAAGCCACAGAGCCCGGGCTTTGTGGGCTGCGGTTCCCAGAAGGCTGCCTGGAGGCCGCAGAGGAGCCAGGGAGGGGCCCGGGGCTCAAGCTTGGACTGGAGGAGCCTCACCTCTGCTCCATGGAGCAAGGGCCAGCGGGGCTCCCAGCACCTCAAGGTTTTCTGCAGCCACACCCCAGAGCAAGGCTGACTCCCCCATGCCCGGCAAGCAGCTCTGTCTCCAGCAGGGCCCCGCCTGGAGGAGGATTCCAGAACAGGCTTCTCAGAGCTTTTCACGCCCTCACACAGGACCGGGGGAGCCCCCCAAGGGAAATTCCTTGGCAGGGCTGCAAGAAACGGGGTTACCTCTGCCTCGTTGCCAGTCTGAGTGGGTGCACAGAGCAGGTGGATTCCCCAGGGGGAAGGGCGGGTCTCTGGGCAGCCCTCCTCCTCCTCACACACACTTTCCACGAGGTCAGGATAGAGAAACCGCCTTGTGAGGCGGTGAGATCCCTGTCCCGGAGATGCGCGAGCACCCAGTAGCCATACCGCACCTGAAGCCAAGTATGGTGGTGGCACACCTGCAATCCCAGTACTTGGGAGGCCAAGACAGGAGAATTACAGGTTTGAGGACAGCCTAAACAGTGTGGTGAGACCCTCAGTAACCTAGCGAGACCCTGTTTCAAAGCCAGAATTAAAAAGGGTTGGGGGCGTAGCTCGGCACCAGAGAAGATCTAAGCTGGCATCTTCTCAGCTGGGCATCCACAGGAGGAGGCCTTGCTGGGTCTGCATCGGCCTGTGAGCGAAGCCCACCTCTGCCACCTGTTTGGCCTGTGAAGGGTAGTGGGGGGCTTGGGAAGGGGCTCTGGGCTGGGGGCTGGGAGTATGAGGTCCTCTCCCGCCCCTGGCGTGCATGGGCTGTGACCTTAGACCACCCCCCTCCCTCTCTGGTCCTCAGCTTTCTCCGTCATTGAGATGGTGGGAGGGCCCGAGCAGCTGTTCTGAGACTCACTCAAAGGGAGAATAAAGCTCCTGAAGCGGCCTGAGAGTGGGGCTGTCCCTCCGTGGCCATCTCTGCCACCAACCTGGCCCTTCACCTCATCTTCTCCCAGACAAGGAAGAATGGGCTAAGGAAAGCCCTGGTACCTCATCCTCGGGAGGCTGGGGCTTCCACACTGGACACAGTCACCAGGGGTGGACTTCCAACAGGACTCCCTCGGGACAGGGGCAGGGCTGAGCTGGTTCTGCCCCACCTAGAAAAAGGCAAAAGAATTCTCCAGCAGGCGGCACTGTCCACAGATTGAAAGAGCAGCTGTCTTGGGAGACAGGTGGTGATCTCCCTGTCTCTGAGGGATGTGAGCACAGGCTGGCTTCAGTGCTCATCTAAAGGGCTCCTTTGTTAGCCTTTAATTACCTGTACGCCCACAAATATTGATTTAAACCTATGTTGTGCTAAGCACTGTGCCAGGTGCTGCTAAAACAAGACAAAATCCCCACTGGCCTGGGACTCCCGTTCTAGTGCTCCCAAAGCCTGGGGCTTAAGCTGAGCTGGCCAGCTCACTCATATTCTCCCCGTCAGCCTGTGCTACTGAGCACCTACTATGTGCCCGGATCCCCACACAGAGCCAGGAACCCAAGGTGACTACGCCAAAGCGCTCGCCCTCAAAATGAGCTCAAGGTTAGGGGGAGAGACAGGTGTGAGCACGTTCTATCCCCAGCTGCCCTGCACTGTTGCAGACGACAGCGCAGAGCCCTGGAGGGCTGGCTGGGCTGGGCTGGGTTGGGGTGACAGGGAGACTTCTCCCGGGAGGGGAGCTTGCAGAAGGACCACACCTGTACTGCAGCGAGCAAGCCTCATGTCTGCCCCCTGTTGGACAGTGAGTGCCTTGCGGGGCTGACTGCACCTGCTCAGCCGCTGGCACACAGTAGGCGCATAACTATTGTGTTAGCCAGAAACGTGGGCGGGGCTGCACCATCAGAACGCACTGGCCCAACCCCCTTAGCCCCATCCCAGCGGCCTCTGCCAGCCTTCTTCCCACGCTGCCACTCCTCGCTCTGGGCAGCAGGGGGCTCCCGGCACACGTGGATGAGCCTCCCGGGATGCGGGCACACTGGGGCCCTGCGGGAAGGCCCCTGGCTTGGGCTGGGCCTCTGCCCTGCATCCCTGGCCTGGGCCTCTTGACTGGAGGCTTCTGGTCGGCCAGGACCTGCAGGCCAGAGCAGGCAGCTGAGGCCCCGGACACAGACCAGCAGCAGCACAAGCCGGCTGTGCCCTTCAGCCCCCAGCCGGCTTGGAATTGGGAGACTGGGCCTTTCCAGCTCTGGCCCAGAAATGGCTGCGTGCCCTCTCTGTGTATGCTTTTCCTCCCTGAGGGGCCGGGGACTTCCGTGTGCACGAAGGTATCGGTCGTTGGTACCAGGCTGCTCCTGCCCTGGGATGTCTGGGATGGGGGAGGGTACAGATGCCAAACCCACTTACTGCGAGAAGCCACAGGGGGCAGCAGTGAGCAGCTGGTTCAAGGCCCAAGTGTACCTACCCGGTCCTTAGCAAGTTTCCTAAGCTCTGGAGCCTCAGATGCCCCATCTATCAAGGGGAAATAGTTAAATGTATGCAAGGTGCTTGGGGCAGTGCTGGGCAGCCCTCAAGCTTCTGTGATGTGACCACAGGGTGCACTCTGTACGTGCTGGTCATGGAGGAACCGACAGAGGCCACTGGAGGAAGGATGAAACGCTGGGCAGGGGCAGCCAGCGAGGAGACCCAGGAAGGTTTCTCGGAAGAGGTGGCTTGAAAAATAAAACCTGAAGAGGCCCGGGCCTTCAAGCCCCTGGTACCAGTGGGAGACGGAACAGGGATGCAGGCAAGGCACGGGGTTTCTGGGACTCTCTTGAGCCCAAATACCGGCTTCAGTGGGCCAAGAAGATGCAAGGCTGAGGATGTGGAGCCTGCCAGGGCCCAGCTGTGTGCACAGTGCTCTGTTCCCTGTGTCCGAGGCCCTGACTCAGCTCTGCCCAGGAGGAGCTGGGCTCACAGCTGCTAAGTGGAAGCCATCGCGCCAAGTGGGGGGCCAGCTTGGCATGAGATGCCCTGGCAGCAGGAGAGAGCAAGCAATCGAAAAGCAGGACCACCGCCAGGCACCTGGGGGCAGCGGCCCCTCCACCCTGAGCCCTGGGACCTGGAGCAGGCAGGGAGGCCCTGCGCCCAGATGCCAGGGGACAGGAGATGGGGGGCAGGCCGCCCAGACTCGGAAGCAGGTGTGAGAAACCTGGAGAAATTGATTTATTAGGAACGATGAAAGGAGCTAAATATGTTTGCCGGCTCAGCGATGACTCAGGCATTCCCCAGGGGTTCGCAAGTGTGAGCATCAAAGAATCGGAGGCAGGCCTCCTGCCACCAGGCGCTGCCAGCCCGAGCCCTTCCAGGTGACGGGAGGGCAGCAAGGCTGCAGCCCACCAGGCTGAAGACCAAAGCCTCGGAGTGAGTTTTCGATCTGGGTCAGAATTCTGCGCTGTCCCCAAAGCACTGTGTGATCTTGGACTAGTGGCTGACCCTCTTTGGACCTGCACTTACCGGGGAGGCCCCATCCCCACTAGGCCAGGCCCCATCCCTCCTGCCTGTTTGACCCTATCACTCCCACTCTGTGTGGCTCCTTCCAGAAGCTGAGCACACGTTGTCTCTCTCCGAACCACTGAGCACCCCACAGGAGCTCGCAGAAGAGGACATGGCCTCTGGTATCAGGTTCAAGGCCCTGCGCTGGGCTCCAGGGGAAAGCAGGAGCCATCTTAGTGTGCCAGCCAGAGGCCAAGCAGAGAGACAGGGAGAGGGGAGGAGGCAGGGAGGAGCCACGCGCCCTGTGGCTGCTCTGGGAAGCGTATGCGCCTCACGCAGCAGCTATGGCTCCACTGCAGGGCGGTTCGGTGGGTCTTCCGGGCCCTGCCTAAAGGACAGAACAGGGCTCGCCAGAGCCTCACACTCCCTGGACGGACAGTGATGGGGAGCCAGGAGGACTCCAAGCAGGAGAGAGACCAGAAGGCGGCTGACCGGGGGCGTGGATTGAGGAGTCCAGGGGGTAGAGGACACCTGGGGTGGGGATCAGAGGCATGTGGCGGCGGATGGACAGGCACAGCCTGAGTGTGTGACTGGGGGAAAGAGGAACGGGGCTGGAGGGGAGTGGGAAGACAAACGGCTCACACGGAGTGAGCAGGGCCTCAGGACTCCCAGGGGTACAGGCACTTCTGGGTAGGGAGGGCCAGAGCTCTGCCCTTCCGGCACCTCATCTCTGCTCCCCTTCCCTGAGGCCTTCCCTTCTCTTCCCTCTCCCTCCCTATCATGGTCCTGGCCTGCAGGAGCACCTGTAGGTGTTCATCTGCAGGCCTGGGTCCTGTACCCAGCTCCCAGCCACTGGCAGCAGGGCACCAAGCTGTCTCTGGACCTGTTCCCTCCACTCAAAGGGCTCCGGCTAGCAGTGCCTTGGAGGAAGAGCCACAGTGGCCCTGGCCCGCCCAGCCCAGCTGACTCCTCCTGACAGCGCAGGCCGGGCCGCAGGGGAGCTGCCACTTTTGTCCCTGGTAGAGATACTTAACCTTTGTTTTCGCCTGTGGGTTTGAAGCTGATCCAGGGTTCCAGATTTGACTCAGACACCTGTTCTCACCCCCACTGCCTAGCAGAAGCAGCAGCAGCAGTGTGGCCAGCCACGCAGGCCAGGGCTCTGCCAACCGTCCCAGCCCTCGCCAAAGCGGGCATCGCCATGCCACCCAACAGAGGACTCGGGATCCCTGGGAC
Organism: Muscardinus avellanarius; assembly: GCF_963383645.1. Lineage (NCBI taxonomy): Eukaryota > Metazoa > Chordata > Mammalia > Rodentia > Gliridae > Muscardinus > Muscardinus avellanarius. Next base: position 11,496,544 of record NC_137797.1, on the reverse strand, counting down.
CCATCCTGAGCACAAAAACGAAGCTGCTTGATTGGGGAGCTACCTAGACGTGGGGGGCACAGCTCCTCATCTAAAGTAGCCCTCCCCCAGGAGTGCCCCAATGCTGAATGAGAGGGGCCTCCAGGATAACAGAGTGAGCCAAGACTGCCTGCACTCCAGGACATGTGGTCACCCTCTGGATTGGACACGGCCACGAGAGCCCACCAAGGAAGTGGGGCCAGCCCGGGTGGCCCCATGGCGGGAAGGGGCATTACCCGTGGCTGCTCCAGCCTGGGCTCCAAGCATCCTCCACCCAGCTCCACGAGGCCCCCAGTCCTGCCCCATGCTGGGCTGCTGTACCCTGAGGATGGCTGTGTGGACCTGTTCTTCATGGACCTACACCCACGCACGCCGTCAGCAGTCATTAGTGTACCAACTGCTTCTTGACGGGATCTCCCTTAGGGGGAGCCCTCCAGATAGAAGCACTGAAGTTAACAGGGGGCGCATGTCTCTTTCCTCCAGGATCTCCTGAAACCCTCCTGCAGGAAGCCCCCCTGACTTCCCCATCCTTTAAGACTCAGAAAAGCAAGTGCACTAGCCTCAGAACCTAGTTTCCTCCAAAGGGGACGTGGCACTGGCTTTTGTGTCCATCTTTGGTGAGCCAGCCTCGAGGTCTGGTGCTGCCCCTTAAGGAAGTGGGGCGCTCCTGATCCTCCGCCGGCCTCCCAGGCCTCTGCCCCCTGCTTTCCACCTCTTTCTGCTTCTGCATGGGAACCCCAGCCCCACCTGAGATGCCTGGGCCTGTAACCGCATCTTTCAGGAGAGAATGAAGCTCGCAGGTGCTAACTGACATGCTCCGGGCCACGCAGCTTCCATGAGGAAGACAGGCAGAAGGCGCCCCATTCATTGAACACCCTCTATCATTTGTGGTCCTCCAGGAGCCCACAGGGCAGGCAGAATTGCTCCCATTTGACAGACAAGACCGTGGAGGATCAGAGTGAGTGCCTCCCCCACAGCCGCATCACAGTGGGACCCAGCAACCTGCAGAGACTCCAGCGGAAGCTGAGGACTAGTTCTGTGACCTTTATAGCCCCTTTCATCCCTCTGGCCAAAGCTTAATTCTCTTTCTTCCTCCCCCAGGGGATTTCCATTGAATAAGTAAGAGCCCAGAGAGGTCTGCCTTTGCTCCAAAGAATTTTTTTTAAATAAACTCCCTCATTAAAAAATAATAAGACATATTCATTGTTGAAAACTGGACAATGGAAAGGAAGAAAAACTAGGAGTTACTATTCCTGGTAGAACAAACATTTCAGAATATTTCTAACATACCTATATGCTTTCTGAATGACATCTCTGCAATGACACTGAAAATACAATTTCGTAATCTATGTCTACCTTAATTCTATGGAATCCCTATAACCCCATGTGGATTAGTCAGGGCAGGTTAGGGTATGCTGCAGTAACAACCCCCAAGTCCCAGTGGCTTCACGTACTGCGAGTGGGTGTCCTGTTCTGTATGCCAAGGGGGTTGGGGAGCACGTGTATAGAGGTCTCCGCTTGCCAGAGTCATTCAGGGACCCGGGATGAGGAGGTGCCATCCAGGCATGGACTGACTACCAGGAGCACTGTCTGGACACCATGTTTCATTGGCCAAAGCAAGTCATGTGGCCACCTAAGCTGAGGGAAAGAAGAAATACCATGCTACCACCTGCCCAGCGAGAAGGGAGAACAGAAATACTTGGTGTGTGGTGCTAATGCTGATTATACCTGAGTGACCAAGCATCTCTCTTTGGTCAGGAATAAGGAAGTTTCTGGAATCAGAATGTCTAGCGTCAACAAAGGGAAAGTCCTGGGCAAACCAGAAGTTGTCGCTTTCATTGCACCACATTATATATTTATTCTTCACAAACTTGATTACCAGAACTGCACAGCAGCCATCTTGTAGATGAGTCAGAGTTTTTCTCAATCCCCAATTGCTGGAGACTTAGATTGCTTCCTTTTTTTTTTTTTTTTTTACATGTTTATAGATCCATTGTCTTAAATCTTTTCATGAAGAAAACTATTGGGCCTCTCAGAGATGTGATTACTGGCCATTTTCAGCTCAGAATCCCTGTCTTCCATGTGTAATTCAAAACAGTTGGATTGCCGGGCGTGGTGGCGCACGCTTGTAATCCCCGAGCTTGGGAGGCAGAGACAGGAGGATCGCGCAGGTTCAAAGCCAGCTGCACTGGTTTAAGAGACCCTGTTTCCAAATAAAAATATAAAAATAGGTCTGGGAGTGTAGCCCGGAGGTAGAAAGGCTTCCAGGAACCCCAGTACCACCAAAAAAACAAAACACAACAAAACAACAGTGGGATGGACACCTCGTCTTCCATCCCATAGCAAGCGCCCACTTTCTCTAAAGTCACCAACAGCCAGAGCTGCCGTTCTCAACCCGTAGCATCAGAGGAACCAGGAGAGCGTGAGCCTCCCCACCAGAGTTTGGGGTCAGTAAGTGTGCAGTGGGAAGTAATCCCGAGCACTCCTATCTAGCATGTTCCCCAGGCATGTTGACAAAACAGGCCCAGACTTTGAGAAATAGTGGCTTAGCCATGAAGTATAATCTGTTTATAATCTGTGTGTACGTTTGTGCATGTGCGTGCGTGTGTGCGGTCCTGGGGATTGAATCCAGGGGCATTCTACCACTGAGCCACATCTCCAGTCCTTTCTTTTTTCTTTCTTTCTTTCTTTTTTTTTTTTTTTTTTTTTTTTTTGCAGGTCTGGAGATGGAACCCAGGGGCATTCGACCTCCGAGCTACACTCCTGCCCTATTTTTTATTCTTTATTTTGAAACCAGCTCTCACTGAGTTGCAGAGGGCCTCACTAAGTAGCTGAGGCTGTCCGCAAACCGCGATCCTCCAGGTTTCAGCCTTCCAAATGCTGGGATTACAAGCGTGTGCCACCACGCCTGGTGTCCTTTCTATTTTTTAATTTCAAGACAGGGTCTAGCCACAGTTGCCCAAGCTGGCCTGCAACTCGCAATCCTCCTGCCTCTAGGTACCACCCCACACCAGCTCAACCTGCCTATAACCTGACGTGACTGCGCTCCGCCACTCCCAGCCAGGTCCCACCTGGAGCACGTCATGTGGTTAGCCCCTCAGCCTCAGTTTCCTCATCTGTGAACTGGCGCTGTCATGAGGGTTAACACGCTAGCACCGCGGAGCTTAAGGACCGCCAGGCATGGGATGCGTTCAGTTAAAGATAGTGGTGATTATTCAGCAGTAGATTAAATAACTTCATGTTTTAAAATATTGTTCATTTGAATGGAATTGCATTTATTAAAATTGCTATTCCTTTTAGATCTGAGTGGGAATGAATTATTTCCAAGCGCTGGTTAAGCAGTCGCAGTTCCTTTTCAGTGTGAATCAGACGCTCCTGCCCTCCGTCCTTTCACCTGCGGGATTCTCTGCCTTCCCCACCCACTCAGTACAGAGCAGATAACAAGCCCCCAGCGCCCTAACATTTGCTGCTTGCCAGTTTTTGTTTTGTTTTGTTTTTGCGGGTTTAGGGCTGGAACCCAGGGGCATTTGACCTCTGAGCTACACCTCCTGCCCCATTTTTTATTCTTTTATTTTGAAACAGGGTCTCACTAAGTTGCAGAGGACCTCACTAAGTAGCTGAGGCTGTCTGCGAACCGCGATCCTCCAGTCTCAGCCTCCCGAATGCTGGGATTACAAGCGTGTACCACCACGCCCAGCTTGCCACTTGCCTTTCTACTGGGACCATTTTCTGGCCTACAGAGTAGCCATGTCCATCTGACTTTTCGTTTTATATCCTTATCGCTTTTAAGTTAGCTTGCTGCCTTTCTCCAGAATGTGATAATCAGAAGAGGAGGCTTTGAATGATGGGGTTTCCTACCCGTGATGGTCAGGAAGGGAAGGGGCACCCTCCTGGCTCACCTCAAGTCTTCTGGTCATGGCGTAGGGCAGAGTCAGGAGCTGGGGGCCTCTCAGCCCTGCAGGCAGCCCCCACCGCCAGCTCTGCCCCCAGGCATCCAGGCAGTCTCCCCCTCCCCTGAAAACCCCCTCTGCAGACAGGGCAGTCCCAAGCTGGATGGGGCCCTGGAAGGCCAAGCTGTCCATCGAGACAGGGTGGTAGCAGGTGTAGGAACTGGCTGCCACGCCGGCGTAGTGGTGCGGGCCTGTGATCCCGGGACTTGGAAGGCTGAGACAGGAGGATTGCAGGTTCCAGGCCAGCGCACGGTAACTTAGGAAGATCCTATTTCAAAAAGAAGAAATAGAAAGGACTGGGAAGTCGCTCAGTAGTGGAACCTACTCCCCACCCCCCCACACACAGACGTCAGCCTCAGCCAAGCCCGGTTCAGCCTCCCTGCTTAGCCTGCTCTGCCCCGCGGCCTTGGCCTCTCTGGGTCTCTGTTCCATCATATATAAAATGGAGCCCAAGTCCACGGTAGGGTTTAAATAGAGCAACAGCTGTGACTCAAGTCCACCTTAACAAGTGAGGCTTGATGCACATCCAATTCTGTTCCTGGTGGTGCCGGGTACCCCACGGCCATTTCCTCTATTTGGGTTTAAAATATCCAGCACCATGGCCTCCAGTCTCCAGGGCTCAGCAGGGAAGACTCCCAGCTGTGTCCAGGCTCCCAGAGTGGCCCAGCCTCGCCAGCAGCAGCCCTGCTCTGGAATAGTGCCTCTGGGTGCCTTGGGACAGGACCCGGGCCACCTGCCAGCCCAGGGCCTGATTTCCATAACGATCAGCCATAGGTCTCCCAAGACCCATCCCCCAGGAAGTTCTGGTGGGCAGGTGCCATTCCCTGCATTCCCCATCCCAGATGAAGCCTGCTTTTATTTATTTATTTATTTATTTATTATTTATTTATGCAGTACTGGGGATGGAACCCATGGGCATTCTACCTCCAAGCTACACCCCCAGCCCTATTTTTTTTTTTATGTACAGTATATTCTTTAATCCCAGAAGAACTGTAGCCCCTATGGAACAGGATTTGGTTTTCACGTTCATCATTGTACCCTCAGCATCTGTCAGGGCCCTGCATCGCCAGCCCTATTTTTTATTCTTTTTTTTTTTTTTTTTCGGTACTGGGGTTGGAACCCAGGGGGCATTCTACCTCCAAGCTACACCCCCAGCCCTATTTTTTTTTTTTTTTTTTGCGGCACTGGGGATGGAACCCAGGGGGCATTCTACCTCCGAGCTACAGGATCTCACTGAGTTGCAAGGGGCCTCTCTAAGTACTAAGACTGTCCATGAAACCACCATCCTCCTATCTCCGCCTCCTGAATGCTGGGATTAGAAGCATGCGCTACCACACCTGGCCTTTTTAATCTTTATTTTGAAACGGGGTCTCATTGAGTTGCAAAGGGCCTCACTAAGTAACTGAGGCCGGCCACGAACCATGATCTTCCTGTCTCAGCTTCCCAAATGCTAGGATTACAAGCGTGCGCCACCACGCCCTGCTGAAGCCTCCTTTAAAAAAAACTTTCAAGGAACCCTTGTCACAGGAGGCAGCTGGAGAATCCCAGGATGTCATTCTGGCCCTGGTGGAGGGGAGGGGGACCAGGCACACACTCGCTGAGGGAAGGAGAGAAACTGAGGCAGCCAGGGAAGGGACCTGTGCCACACACGTCCCCACTGCACCCTCACAACCACCCTGCAGGTGTGTTCTCTACTATGGTCACTTTACAGATGGGGAAACTGAGGCTCGGGAGAGTTCAGCTTCTCCCAGCTGGTGATTGGCTGGGTAGAGACCCCTCCCGGGTTGGCAGGGTCAATGAATCCATGAAAGAAGAAACTTATACAGGACCTTCTCCCTCTCCGGCTCAACAACCTTCAGAGACTGCGGTTCCCCTGTCAAGGGCAGTTGCCCAGCGTCTTCCCAACCTCCGTGAAATGGCCCTGGTCACCTCCCAGTGAGCGTCCTGTCCCAAACTATATCCCCCAGGCCCATCTTCCCCACACAGCCTCCAAGCAATTGCTCGTGGGGGTGCCCCCTCACTCGACCCCATTTGTGCCCGTGGGAGCCCTGGCCAGTCTCAGGGACCTCAAAGGGCTTTGGGGACCAAGGGCACCTGAAGCAAGGGCCAGCTACTCCCAAGCTCCCCAAACCCCACAGCAAAAGCCAGTGCACAGGGCTCAGATGGGGGCCCCCGAGCCGGGGTGCAGTCTGCCAGTGCCTACTTTGGGGCACTGTTTTACCTCCTAGTGTACTGTGAAGGGTAGCGCCTGCCTCGGTGGGGCTGCTGGGGGTTAGAGATGCCTGCCGTGGTCTAAACTTCCCGGCCCCCTGCAGGTATTCAATAATGACCAGCTATTTCCAGCCAGGCCAGAGCTCTCCTGCCCAGACAGGAGGCCCAGGGAGCGGAGGAAAGCTCCCCAACCTCACCGTCTCCCTCGCTCCTTCACCCCATGGCGCCTGCAGCCAGCGACAGAGGCTGCCTTGGTCGTGGGCAGAATGACAATGAGTCCAGGACCTCAGCCGGCCCATCTGGGGACCTGAGCGGGGCTGGGGAGAGGAGGCGCAGGAACTGGGCTGGAAAGGGGTGGGGGGGGGCTCAGGGAGAGCAGACAGGACAGGATAGAGCATAAAGGCAGCTGCTCAGGACGGGGGCGGGCGGGAGGGGGACCTCAGTAGGGAGGTAAGAGACTGCATCAGGGATTGGGGTTCCCAATGGAGATGGGGCGGGGCAAGAATCAGAGCAACATCACCCCAGGGGCAGGAAAAGAGACAGGGCTGTCCCAGGCTGGGGGAAGGAAGCAGGGAGCTGGAGAAGGAGTTGGGAGGAAGATGGAATTCCAGGGCCTAGGAGGAACAGGGAGACCTGGGGAGGAAACCTTCAATGCCTGAGTCCTAGAGGCACCCCCCCCCCTACACACAGCTCTCTTCTCTGGCCCATGAGACCACCATGGCCAGAGAGGACCAGGGACTCTCCCAGGCCCTGGCAGAGCTCACCCTAGAAGCCCCATGTCCAGACCCAGACAGGAAAAAGGGCGTGCAAAGGGGGTAAGTCGGGAGGCAGGGCGGTCTGCACAGACAGGCTCACAAACCAGAGACAGCCCCCAGCCCTCCATCACACTAAGGCAGGGGGTCCTGCTCCTCCTACCCCCTACCTTTGCCCAAGCCAGGGCTCCGCTGAGGCCCCTTTGGTTCCTTGCCCCCCCCCCACAGGTTCACCTGCCAAGCCAGTCTGTCCCTGACCCCCCAGCCTCAAACGGCACCACCTTCTTCTGCAGTAACTCTATTCTCTGAGCCTAAGGCTACTGGTGACATTCTGGCTGTCTGAGGGTGCCTGCTGGATCCCTCTAAATATGCCAAGTCCTCACAAACATGGCAGAGAAGCGTCCTAGCCCAGTGGCTAAGCTCACAGGCTTGGGGCTCAGCTGAGCCAGTTCTGAGTCCCTCTAGGTTCATTTCCATATAGTAGATGCTTCATAAATGCTGGGCAGCCCCCTCTTGCTGCTCTAATGGTAGCTCCGATGTGCACACAGCAGGTGCTCAGCAGCGGCTCCTGGACTGAGCTGAGGAGCCCTTCTGATCCCCAAGGCCAAGGGCACTTGGTTCCTGACAGGAGACACAGGTGTCACCGCTGCCCCCCCTCCCCCACATGAGCCCGAAATGCCCAGCCCAGAGAAAAGCCCAAATCTCGTTCCCCTGAGTCCATGCTCAGGCAATCAATCGGTCACCATGGAAACCAGCCTCCAATCAGAGGCAGGCGTCTCTTGGCTGAGCCAGCGCCACCTACCCACCCACTCAGGCCTGGCTTCTGGTCCCTCACCTAGGACTGCTGGAGAAGGGGAGGGCGGCCCTGGCATAGCCCAGAACATAGGCCCATAACCCCCCCAGCCCTGGGACCCCCAAAGACCGGGCATTTTCTCAGGGGGAGAGGCCACACCAATTGTCTCCCTGAATTTTACAAGGTCCATCCCTTCACATCATCGCCCTCAGGGCTGAAGAAGACCCAAAAGGTCTGGCATGGAGGCGCCTCCCTGCAATCCTAGCACTTGGGAGGCTGAGACGAGACCATCACAAGTTCAAGGCCAGCCTCACAAACTTAGCAAGACACTGTAAAAAATAATCAGATAGGGCTGGGGGTATAACTCAGAGGTAGAATGCCCCTGGATTTAATCTCCAGCATCACAAAAAAGGAGGAGGAAGAAGAGGGGCAGGGGAAGGGGGAGGAGGAGGAGAAACCCAAGAGGAGGGAACATTAACCCACTGGGCGGAAGGGAAAGCTGAGACCCAGCTGTAGTCAGTGGCACAGCCTGGCACACCCTCACTAAGCCAGGTTCCCCACCCTCTTCCAGGCCTGAGCAGAGGAGTTCCCGGCCACTGAGCTGGCACTGCCTCCCACTGGATCTGCGCGGGCACTTCCCGTGCCTACTCCTGCCAGGCCCCAAGAGGCCATTAGCCACGAGATGGACCTGCCCCCCCTCCCGGCCACCCACGCCCAGCTGCAGCCCCCGCCCCAGACCCCACCTCCAGCAGTGCCAGCCAGGGGAGAACAGAGTCCTGGCTTGGAGCCAAGGGCCACGTGGTCCGTGAGCTCACCGGGGAGCCTGAGAGGCCGGGGAACCTCTCCAGCCTCAGTTTCTCTTTGGAAAATGAGAATGGTTATCCCTGCCTCATGGGGGAATGATACAACCTTTCCTGGCCTTAGATGGAGCTGAGGTGCCCCCAGGAACCCTCCGGGAGGAGGAGAGGCCAATGTCACTGTTGCTGATAACCAGTTGGGGTATGGGGATGAGACTGGAGCAGGGAAGTGGTCAGCCTCCCACCCGGCTAGCAGGGGAAGGACAGACCAGGTCTGTCTGCCACGACCTGTCACCCTGTGCACTACTGCCCGGCTGCTTACTGCACTCAACACGAACTGACAGCCTGCTGTGTTCTTGGCACTCCAGGGCTATGTGAGGGGGTCGAGGGCATGTCATGTGCAGGGACTCAACCTGGTTGGGGTGATACGGAGACTTCTAGAAGGATGCCAGGGGCCCACTGGACCACTCAGTTGCCCTCTGCCCGGCAGTCCCCTGTGATGGTGCCCATTCTGCCAGCATCTGGTGGTGCAGCCTGAGCCGGGTCAGCAGGGCAGACCTCCAGCACCACCACCCGCCCCCTGGGCCGCCTCCTATCTCCTTGGCTGAGCACCTACTGTGTACTGTGTAGACTCTGAGTACAGTCACAGGCCACAGCCTGCCCCTGCCGGGCTGTCCCTCTTAGAGACCAGGAAGTGGACGCAGAGAGGGCCGCACTGCTGGTAAGTAAGTGGGAGAACCAAGGTTTGGACTCAGACGTGGAGACCACAAAGGCGATCCCCAAGGGAAGACCCTGGCCTCCCCGCAGAGGCTGCCTCCTCCTCCTCGGCCTCCTCCCTGTAGGACTGAGAAGCAACTTAATTCCAGCTACTATGGTGTTCCCCCTTCCGCCTTCTCTCCTCCAGAAAACAAGTCAGTGCATCAAATTACACTTTCATCTGTCCTGGGGAGGGGAGGGCTGGGCTGGGCCCCCCTCCCAGCAGGAAGCAGGGCTGGTAATCAGCCCTCCGGGCAGGTGGCGGCCCACACCCCCCAGCGGGCACTTTCCTCCCCGCTCCATCCTCCCGCGATCAGGCACTAATTGCCCGCTCACTCTCAAATTGAGGATTCTGATTTCCCCAAACGAAAAGTACATTTCAATCAGTTCCTCTCCCTGACTAGTTCTCCGCAGGCGCAGCCGGGACCAGCACGGGAGGCCCTGCCCCGGGCCTCAGGGATGAAATGGAGTCCCTCCCCTCACAACAGAAGAGCACTAGACGCTGAGCCAGGCCAGACCAGACGCCTGCTCCTCACCCATCTGCCCGAGGTCACCAAGGTCTGAGCCAGCAGGTGGGATGGCTGGGCACCTGGGGCTTACTTCCAGTCCTGGAAATCTCCCCTCTCTGGGTAGGGGCTCGAGGGGTGGGAACTGGAGGGTCCTTGGGTCTGCACTTGGCGGGCACAGGGCTGGGCCAGGCAGATTCCCTGAGGGCCCAGCCCACATGGGCTCCGAGGAGGGGCCAGCGGTGGGCACCTTAGCCATCCCTCCACGGGGCGTGAGAGGCAGCTGGGAGTTGAAGATCCCTAAATATAAAGAGGGGTTGGGGATTTCCACCAAGTCTCTCCAATCAAGAGTACTAGAGTTTGAGTCCATCCTGGCTCCAGATCCTCCAGCTGGAATCATAAAAAGTAACAATTACTACTAATAACAGACATTTGTTGAGCTCTGACTAAGTCCAAGAGCTGAGCTAAATAAACACTCTCAGGGATATCCCGATGGCGGCCTCGCTCTGCTCCATACACTCACCGTGCAGAGCCCGTCTCTCCCAAGAGAGCCTGCGGAAGTGACTCTGCCGGGATTCGAACCCAGGGCTGTGGAGGAAAGCGCTGTCTAGGATCCGCAGGGTGCGGAGGAGCCCGGGAGAGCTGATGGCTGCGCGGCTGCTCACCCACAGGCAGACATTAATTAGGACCCCCCCCCCCCGCACAGGGAAGGACGCTGTCCCGCACCTCCATCACTCCCCTTAAGACCCATTGGGACTGCACACTCAGCTGCCTGCCACCCTCCTGGCCGCCTCCTGCTCCCTCTCTTCAGACATTGATTCTCACCCTACCCCACTCCAATCCCACACCACTGCGTGCCCTGGCTGAACACTCTCCACCGGGCTGTGTGATTCTTAACTAGTGTCTTAACCTCGCTGGCCATTAATAGTGTCCTCTCGTGTAAAATAGATTCTGGTAGGAAAAAATAAAATAAAAAGTCTGTAGACCCGAGTGATGGAATACCTCCCCATAATGGGTTTTAGAGGGTGGAAACGTCGCGGTACATACTGCTTTTTTATGCGTGCCTTTGCTTGTCTGGGAGGGAGGCACGTCTCAGCGAGCTGGCTGCCTCCCGAGGGAGCCTGTTCCCTTGGGGGAGGGGAGGAGCGAGTCTCCGTATGGCACACGCTTACCTTTTAAATATTGAAATGTATAAATGCATTAGGAATTCCAACGAATAAATAAAATAAAACACAAACATTTACAAGATTGAACTTTAAAAATAATACTACCTGGCAGCTGCGTGAGGCAGGCAGAGTCCTGAAAAACCGTCCTTGTCAGGGCTCTCGGGGCCTCTCGCCGCCCCCAGCTTCCCACCTCCCCCCACTGCCTGCAGCCCCCCCCATCCCGCACTGGGCAGAGGGACTGAGCTGCAGTGGGACTGGGCAGGGGCGGGCAGCTGGGTCCCCATCAGCCCCCAGGAGGACCCCACGTGCTAGGAGATTCCCAGGATCCCCGTTCACAATTTAACCTCCCAGGGGAGAGAGATTGAGAGGGGCAGGAAGACACAAGTCGCCCCCTAGTGGACGGGCAGGATCCCTCCCCCCCCCCCCCCCCCCCCGCACACCCCCATCCCCAGGCACAGTCCTAGGGTCCTGGCCTCAGCTCCTGGCCTCAGCTCCTCCAGGTCTTCTCAGGGGACGGGGTGGGCGGCCTCGGCAGGGGGCCGGGGCTGCCCAAGGAGCTGGGAACTTTTCCAAATGCAGGTACACCATCTCCCAGGAAACCGAGGCTCAGAGAAAGTGGTTTCGCAGGTTTCCCTGTCATTGGCCTTCTCTCCCCCCCACCCACCCAGTTTGGCTGGCGAAACTCTGGGAGGAGCCTGGGAGCTGGGGGCGGAGCCAGGGGGTCTGCTCTGCCTGGCCTGGCTCTGCACCCCTGACAATTGCTCAGGTCCTGGACCTCATACTCCAGCAACACATCTGCCTCCATCCCACAGCCTCCATGAAGCAGCAACGGCCAGCCTTTCGTTTCCTTCCTTCCTTCCTTCCTTCCTTCCTTCCTTCCTCCCTTCCTTTTCTTCTTTCTTTCTCTGTACTAGAGTTTGAGTCCAGAGGCACTCTGCCACCACCCTTCACCCCCCCAGCCCTTCTTATTTTTTATTTCAAGACAGTATCTTGCTAGGTTGAGTGGGATGGCCTCAAACTTGTGATCCTCCTGCCTCAGCCTCCCGAAGAGCCAAGGTTACAGGCATGGCCACGGCACCCACTGGAGCCTCAGCTCTGTACAGCTTTGCTGCTGCCGCCCCGTCCACTCCTTGGAACTCTTCTGGTCACTCTGGGTCCAGTCCCCACATGGAGTCCTGTGGTTTCCATCTCCTGGTTTGTCCTCAGTGGTCTGGCCCCCCACCCTTGCCCGATCGGTCCCACCTCACCGTGGCCGCCCTCCAGAACCCTCACTGGGCTCCCGGGTCACCAGCCTCTCTGTGTCTCTGTTCCCTTGGCCTGGAGGGAGTTCTGCTGGGGATCCATCTCCCCCTGTGCAGGCAGGCTCCCAGAGACCCGCCTCCTCCAGCTGCTTCTCAGCCCCTTCCAGGCCCCGGCCTCCCCCGAATCCCCCAGCAGGCACCTCCTGTGCTCATTGGACCGAGAGTCTGTCACCGAGCCTGGGCACCACCAGTGCTCACTCCTCAGTCAGCACCTCCTGAAGGAGAGGGGGTGTGGAGGATCCTCGAGGGGCGGCAGGATTTCCAGGCACTGTCCTGGGTCAGATCACAAAAGGTCTTACGTGTTAGACCAAGGGGAATGGAGAGCGGGGACAACCTCTCTCCTCCCCTTCCCTCATCAGACATCTATGTCCCCTCCTGTCCCCAGGCTCACGCAGCACAGTCCCTGTGTCTCCAGGCTCCTAAAAGCTTCCCAGCTACCAGCCGCTCTACGCACATGCTCTGCACCCAGGAGGGTGTGGGGGGGATGGCAGTCAGGGTCACCGGGAGGCCAGAGCCCATATCACACTTTCCTTTGCCCAGAGCAGCCCCTGGGGCCATGGTGCCAGCTGCCAGCCCGACCCTCCCAACCACAGAGCCCAGGAGGGGTGATGTCGGTACAGCCCGAGGCTGCCCGCGGGGCCTGGTCACACCAGCACCTGCCAAGACATCAAACTCTGGAACTCCTGTGCCCTCCCGGCTCTAGCTAGGGGCTTCCTGAGAGTGAGCACTGGATCTGGAGTCTCAGGAGCTAGAATCTCAAGGTGGGGGCTCAGGGGCCCTGGGCCCCCGGTCTCTTTCTTTTCTCCAGTGAGATGGGGAGGGGTACACAGCAGCGCGGTGACCCTCAGGGATGTGGGGAAGAGAAGAGAGGAAGCGCAAAGGGGCAAGCCCAGGGCCTCTCTGAGCCTCAGTAGAGGAGGCCAGGAGTCATGTGAGGGGGAGGGGCTCCCCATGTGGGATGACAGACAGCTCCGAGGCTGGTAGGTACTCATGGGGGCAGGGTATCCTCAACGTGCTGGACACCACTGGCTTACACACTGAAAAATATGTGGCAATTTTTTTTTTTTTTTTTTTGGTGGTACTGGGGTTCCTGGAAGCCCTTCTACCTCTGGCCTACACTCCCAGACCTATTTTTTACATTTTTATTTGGAAACAGGGTCTCCTAAGCCAGTGCGCGGAGCTGGCTTCGAACCTGTGCGATCCTCCTGTCTCTGCCTCCCAAGCGCGGGGATTACAAGCGTGCGCCACCACGCCCGGCTAAGTGGCAAATTTTAAACACACGCAGGCACACACAGTGCCCCCTTCGCCCAGGCCGGGCAGGACAGGCTGTCCGGACCTTTGCCCTCCTTCTTGGCCTAGAGCTAGTGCAGCCAGCCAGAATCCCAGGTGCCCCGCCAGCCTCCCCCAACATGGCCGCTCACTTCTCCACACCTGGCCTGCATCCGTTGCCCCAATGGCCACTCGTGAAGCATCAGGCCTTGCAGTGGGGAGACCGAGGCCCCACAGGCTCAGAGCCTCCCTGGGCAAAGGACCTGACCGCTCAAGGAAGGACAGTGGCTCCGCCCAGCCTCTTTCTGCTCTGAAGCCCCGCCCCTGTGTGCTGTTTGGAAGCAGGTGCTGCCTGGAGCCCTATCCACCCAAGTGTCCCTGGGTAGACGAGTGGCCCTCCTCCCCCTGCACAGCCACGCTGGCTGAGAATATCCGCAGAGGAGAGGCAGCAGCCACTCCTAAAAAAGCCAGATATCCTGGTGAGACACTGCTATTAACCTCCTGAGAAGCCCAAGAGGAAAAATAGCACAGGGAGGTGGCCCAGCCTCCCCAGCCAGGAGCGGAAGGCGTCAGGTGGTGGGTGGGCGGAGAGGCGGCTGGGAGTCCAGCGTTTCCACGGCTGATCCTGTCCCAGTCTGGCGGCTGCCGCCAGGAAGCACCTGCCCTGCGCTCTCGATGCTCCTGGGCCTCTGCAGACTCCATAAAGCTCAAGGGCGAACCCCAGCCATGGCCGCCATCAAGACACAGCCAGTGCACGGCCAGGGGCGCAGCCGAGAAATGCCCGGGCTGGAACTTTGGACCTACATCTGTGCAGAACTGAAATCTGAGACAGAAATGGACAGATGGAGAGAGAGGGAGGAAGGGAGGGTTAGAGAGAAAGGAGAGAAGAGCCAGCAACAGGATCTGGAGGAGAGAGGCACCATCCCCACCTACAACCATGGGGCAGCTGGGTGGCGGGAACGCACACTGAGCCCTGGGGAGACAGGCTGGGGGGGGAGGCTGGAGGGGAGGCCGGAGGGGAGGCTTGCACAGGCCCCAGAGGCCCTGGCTAGAGCTGGGCAGGCAGGTGAGCACCGGGAGCTTACGGCTCAGCCCTTCGCCCAATGCCGTCCTCCTCTCAGTCTTCGGTCGCCTTGGCACTGGGCCTCCGCGTGGCACAGCGGGGCGGCGCGCCTCCTTGCACACTGCCCTGGGTCCCTGGGCCCTGAGTAAGAGAAGTTGGAGGGCCAGGTCCCTGCTCCGCCGCTGGACGCGGTGCGGCCTCTGGCAGCTCACCTTTCCTCTCGGCGCCATTTTTCCAAGATGGAGGGTTGGGTTTCTGAGAACAGCCCCCGCTCAGAGAAAGCTCGTTGGTGCTATTGGAGAACAGTGCCCCTGCCTCCCCCATGCTTCATACCCTCCTCCAAGACAGTTGGGAGGCTGGAGGCTGGAGGCTGGAGGCTGGCCTCGTGGTCCCTGAGGCTCAGCCCACGGAAGAGGCCAAACACAGCTTTCTCCAGAGAAGCCGTCTGTGGCTCCTTTCTGTCCTGCAGACGAGTCGGCCTCTCCTGGCATCTCAGGCCCTCCAGAGCAGCCATCCCTTCTCCCAGAATTCTCAGGCCCTCCCCACCCCCACCCCGCTCCCTCATCTTCTCCCGGAGGTAGAGGAGGGGTGGGCCCCAGGCAGGCAGGCCCTGGGTGATGCGGGCAGCCCCTCAGGGCTCCCTGCTCCTCTGGAGCCCCGCCTGTGGACTTGTCACAGGTGATTGTTGGCAGTGGAATCTGTTACCTGCACAATGAAAGAAAAGAAAAAGAAACCTCCTGTTGGAGCCGGCCCTCCAGAGCTGGGGCAGCAGCGTGGGGCAGGAGGAGGAGAGAGGGAAAAGGAGCCGCAGTCACTTGGCTACCCAGGTGGGGATCTGAGGCACGGAGCGCTTGAGCCAGTCACCCCAAGGCACCAGCATCCAGGGGACGGCCCCGCTGGGCCCTGGGGACCCCATGTATGCGGGCAACGTGTGAGTTCAGGTCACAAAAGCTAAAAGGAGTATGCCAGGGGCCCAAGGCCAGTCCCGCTGTACAGACAGGGAAACCTAGGCTTGCAGCAGCCAGAACTCTGCAGGACACACCTGGAGGCCACGGTGGGGTAGAGACAAGGTCCCCAGGCTCCTGCTCTTCAGGACAAGCCTGTTCCACCATCCAGAGTCCCCAGAGTGAGGTGATGGGGACCCAGCCTTAACGAGCTAGAGCACGGCCCCTGCAGAGCCTCGGTTTCCCCACTTGCAAAGGGGCGCCACGCCAGCCACTCCCGGCTGTGTGGTGGCGAGAGCTGGCAGGGAGGAGGTGCGGCCTGCCGCCTCCAGTCTGAGATCCTGTCTCTCTCAGCCCCCCAACCCCCCCCCTCCACCCCCGCCTGCCTTGGCCGCCTTCCCTCCTGCCACCTCCGCACACCAGCAGCCTTCCCTCCCCAGAGCTCCCGCGCTCAGTGCCCGGAGGGCCAGCAAAACCAGCCCGCAGCCAGAGAGAGGAGCCGCAGAGGGGCCCACCCTGCTCAGCCCCATGGCCTGCCCGCCTCCATCCCTGCAGCCCCAGCCAGAACCCGCCCCCAAGTCCTCTGCTCCCAGCCCCTTCCAGGGCTCTCCCAATCGCCTCTGCTTCCCCTCCTCCGGCCCAGCCCTCAGGCTGCCAACAGGGCCGGGGCAGAGCAGTGCTGAGAGGCTTGGCCTGCTTGACCCCTGCCCACCTGCCCACCTGCCTGTCTGTCCACCTGCCCTCCTGCCCCTTGTCTACATACCTGCCTGCCTGACTTCCCTCCAGCCCACCTTCCCCTCTGCCCACCACCTCACCTGTCCCCCTTCCCACCTGCTTAGCTGTCCACCTGCTCACCGGGATGATGGCACAGGGGTCAGCTCCTGTAGCCGTGGAGCGGTGGCCACGCTTGTAATCCCAGCATTCGGGAGGCTGGGACAGGAGGATTGCGGTTCATGGACAGCCTCAGCTACTTAGTGAGGCCCTTTGCAACTCAGTGAGACCCGGTTTCAAAATAAGGAATAAAAAACAGGGCTGGGATGTAGCTAGGAGGTAGAATGCCCTGAGTTCCATCCCCAGTACAGCAACAACAACAACAATAACAATAAATCAGTGACAACACCACCCATGCCTTGCTCCCTCCAAACGCTGAGTAACAAACAGACACCCTCCTGCACTGGACTGGCTGGTCCATGACCAGGCCCAACACATGTACACAGGCGCGCACACACACACACACACACACACACACACACACACACACACACACTCAGCCCAGATGCCTCACACAAATACACACACACACACACACACACACCTAGCCACCCAGGAGCCCTGACCCACCATAACACCGGCTCCCTGCTCTGGGGCCAGGCAGATGGACATGGGGAGCAGACGGGGAGGCCCAGCTCGGGCAGGGCATCCAGGAGGCTGTCCTTTGCCGTACCCCCGCCCTGGGGAGCCTCAGAGCTGGCCCCCACCCGCACCTCCCTCTCTCCCTCAGGCCTGGGTAGGGGTCGGCGGCAAGCGAGCCTGTGCGGGCCCGCGCCAGCTCTGTGACCCCGGGCAAGCGGCCTAATGACTCTGAGCATCTGTCTCCTCAGCTGCAACATGGGAGCGGCCTGCTGCCCACCCATCCATCTCAGCAGAGGCCCTTGGAGGGTGCCTTGCACCGAGTTAGCGCTCCCTCGGGGGAGCCCCCACTGCCTGCTGCTCCCCACAGGTGCCGCTGTGTCCCGCCAGGCCGCCCCCAGCCCCCTCCCCACCACCTCTCTCGGGGCTTCCTGATGGTCCCAGCACAGCTGCATCTCTCCCCGGCTCCCCACCTCACCTGTCCCGTGCCAGGTATGAACTGCCACCTGTTGGCTTCTCCGCCCGCCAATCTGCCAGGGCCCAGTCTGGCGCTCTGGCCTCCCTGTCCCCCTCGCCCTCCTCGCCCAGCCTGGGCTCCTTCCTCTCCACGGCTCCCACCCCAACCACCTTCTTCAGAAGCCACCTCCTCCAGGAAGCTGTTCTGCAGGGTAACAGTGGATGGAGGCTTCGGACCAGGAGGACCTGGGTTCTCTCCCTTCTGTGTGACCGCAGGCAAGTTGCTGCACCTCCCTGAGCTTCAGGCCCTTCTGCATTCCGAGGCTCCAGCAGGTGCTCAGCAACGCCCACCCAGGCTCTGCCTGAAGGGCCGGCCTGGCCGCCCCACTTGGCTCTGGCTCCTGGGGCCTGGCGTGTCTCTTGGTGGGTTGTGTCTGTGCATCATTCTCCCTTTCCCAAGACAAGTCGGCTCCCCCCCTGCCCCGCCCCCGCACGCTCCCTCCAACCTCACCCCAAAATAAGTTTCACTCTCTCTTCAAGATGGGATGGCGGCACCAGCCCAGGTGGACATGAGAATTAGTGAACGATGAAGAAGAGCCCTGGCCCTGCTCCAGGGCCCTGTGCAGAGAGGCCCAGGCCCGCTCCTTCCCGCCCCCTGCGGCCCCTCCTCCCCACCCAGGGCCCCCCCACGCCCCCCCCCCCGCCGCCGCCTCTTATTTCTCTTTGGAATCGCTTCTCCAAAGTTCATTTTGAAAGAAATCGATTTCCAAGCTGCTTGGAAATGCAATTTGGTTTTTCATTTTGAAGAAATGATGGTTAAGGAAAAGTTTGGAGACTTAATCACCGTGGAAGGCCATGGAAATAAAGATCCCTCTGCCCTTGGCCAGAGGCTGTAGGCCTGGGCAGGAGACAGGGTTCTGTGGGGCACAGCCCGTGTCACACAGGCACCAGATGGACACACAGCCACACACGTGCGCACACCATACACAGCACATAACCACACGCATAAACAACACACAAACGAACACATGTAGACACAACCGCACTCACATGACACACAACCACACGTGTGCACACACCACACACAACACACAACCACACATGTATAAACAACACAACACACAAATGCATGCATATACAAATAACATACAAACAACACACACATGTGGACACAATCACACACACACACAAGACACGCAACCACATAAACTACACACACACAGCCCTCACTCAGGGAGCGCCCACTGCCGCCCCACAAGTGTTCAAGCTCAGACATCACCACCTCACTCAGGAACTTTGGCAGGCTCCCAGCTGCCTGTCCAGCCAATGGCCACACCCAGGACCGAGGACAGAACAGCCTCGCCTCTGCAGCAGGCCACAGCTAACGCTGAGATCCCTCTGCCCAGCGCTGGCACGGGCCCAGGCCACAGTAGCTGAGCGCAGCGAGCCGAGCCAGGGAGGACGCGCTCGGCATCCTGTGGCCGCGCGGCAGGTGCGAGATGGGAGCTCCAGCCTGTCATTATCGACCCACCCTTCTGCATCTGGAAGCCTTCACCATGAAGCTGGAGATGCCCTGGGAAGGCCATGACGCCTCACACTCTAAGGGGAGCCCCCACGCTCCCCATCCAGCCCCTCTGATATTTGAACCCCACGGTGGAGGGGGTTCGGTCAGCCTGCGCGTGCACACCTCCAGGGCCGGGAGCTCACCCACCCGCTCATGGCTCTCTCGGGAGGGCTGAAGCCTTTGCCTCGGGGCCCCGGGGACTCTCCCACCTTGGCGTCTCCGGGGCCCCAAACCCTCCTTCTCTGGCTGCTCTCAGCCTCCGTCAGGGCACCCCCCCTTCCAGGCCCATTGGCCAAGGGTGAAGGCCAACCAGCTCTGCTGACAGGTGTGCGGGGTGGGGGTGGGGGGTGGCTGTGAGGCCAGAGAAACCAAGGGCTTCCAGAGACCAGAGCTGAGCAGAGGACCCGGGAGTCTGGGTGGGCGCCAGGCCCGATGGAGAGGCCGCCGCCATCCAGAGCGAGGCCAGCCCTCAGCCGCCACCCCTCCCTGTGGTCTGGGCACTCCCCTTAAGGAGCAGGCCTCCCGTGGCCCCCCAGCCCCAGGGCCACCAATGTGGGTCTTGTCTGAGGACTGTGTCACGGTCTCACTCAGCGGCACCTGTTTGGGAGGAGGGAGAGGATGTGGAAATGGCAGCCAGTTGCACAGAGGAGGCCCTGGCGGGCAGCAGAGCAGAGGGTCCCGCTTGCTTGGCAGGGCGGGCTCAGGGAGGCTGTAAAGGGGACCCTGGTGGCTCGCTTGGGAGTCTGCCAGGTTCCATCTCTCACCTATGGCTGGTGGATCATCCACAGATGTTTCTGAGGGGCGGGGCTGGGGCTGTGATAGCAGTTCTGGGTCCATGGTTCCCCCCACCAACAGTGTGCTATTCCCAGGAGAGGCCAGGCATGGGCTAGGGTGGCCTGGCCAGACCCCAGCCCTGCCCTCAGCGGGCTGCAGGCCTGCCCTGGACACCCCGCCCCCTCTGCCAGGCGGAGGTACCTAGGCAGGCGCAAAAGGGCCCTGGGGACCAGCCCAGCCCTCGGCCCAGATTCCCCGCACCTGCCCCAGTTTGGGGCCCGGCAGCCGGCCTACTTCTCAAGGATGTGTGGAGGTTCCTGGGAGGCCCCCAGGGACCCTGCCCACACCCAGCTCCAGCCTCCGTCCCCCCACACCCAGACCCCCGCAGGGCAGCCTGAGCCCGACACAGGACCCTTCGCTGGCCGCTCCCTCCCGGGGACATTGGGTGTCATGCTCCCTGCCGCCACCACAGTGGCACCAATGCCCAAGGGGTCACAGGGCACACACTGGCCCATGCTGAGCTTGCCCACAACTCACACCTCCAGCCCCCTCCAACCCAGAGCATTCCAGATCCATGCTTCCAGGGCGTGGTGGGGCCAACCAAAGGCTCTCGGCTTCTGGGCTTTGAAATACGACTTAAAACCTGAGCCCAAGAGAAGCAGGAACAGAAAGAGGCCCGGGGTTCCGCTTTGCTGAGGACAAGGGGGGGCGAGGCGCCCGTGGGTGCTGGCACTGGGCGGCACCGGGCAGGCGCAGGGACCATGGGGCACGGGGGCTGCTCTCGGGTAGAACTCAGCATTCAGGGGTCCCTGGCTTGGCAGAGGCCCCCTCCAGGGGGGGCACCCCAGGAGTCCAGGCGAGAGCGGGTCAAAGAGAACCCAAGGGCTGCAAAATCCCATGTAGGCAGGGTGGCTGAGGGCAGAACCGGGCGGGCCGGACAGTTAAGGTGCATTTCTCTAAATGAGATACATTTCTGCCTCGAGTCTGCAGCCGTCACCCGTGTGCAGCTCTGGCTGCAGGGCACTCGGTGGCCACAGCAGGTGCCAGCTTCCTGGGGGGGAGTTGAGGTGGGCCCAGGCCCCTCCCACTGCTGCTTCCTTCTGCCTCAGTCTCCCCCTGGGAACCTGCCAGCCCCTCGCCAGCCTCAGATGTGGGGGGACCAGGGCCCCCAAGCTGTCATTAGCACTAATGACTCCATTCAGCATGGGGCAGGGGGAGGGCAGCCTGGCACGCACCCCAGCCAGCCACAGCCACTGTCGCAGCAGAGCCGGTTACTCTTGGCTGGCTCCTCTGGCAGCGAGGAGAGGGCAGAGGCCGGTGGGCGGGACGCCCCAGGGCTCTCCCGTGACCAGGGGTTCCCCTCCCTCCTCAGCTGCCGCCTCTCTCTCTCCCCGCTGGGCCTCAGGACACCCAGGCTCTGCCCTGCCTGGGTGGGCTGCGTGGCCCAGGCAGGTGTCCACTCCTCTCTGGACCTGTTGCCTTGTAAACAACGGGGTGCTACTTATTGACCCCCCAGCCACACCACCACCCGTCTCCTCCCTTGTAGCCGCCAGCGTCCAGCGTCCACCTCGTGCCATCGTCCTCCCTCCTGGCTCACCCTCCTCCCCTCGCTCCTCCCAGTCCCTCCTCCGCTCTCACTGCTCTCCCTCTCCTTGCTCTTCCTTCTCTCCCGCCTCCCTCTCCTCCGCCAGCATCCTCCGCTCTCCCTGTCAATTAGACGGGCTCTGGCAGGAGGCTCAGAGAGCAGGCTGGGGCACCCAGCTGGAAAATTGGGTGTCGGAGCTGCCTGGAATGCTAATGCCCCGGCCCTGCCTCCCTGGCCCTCACCTCTCCCGCCTCCCGGGAGACAGGCCAGGCACTGGCGATGCATCTCTGCCCGCTGCCCGGCTGCCAGGCCTGCAGGCCCCTCTCACTGCCACCCACGTGAGCACACACACACACACACACTCTGTCAGTAGAGGTCAGAGAGAGCACTGAGCTGGGAGTCCAGAGGCCCGCATGCTGGCCAGGCTGTGCCTGCACACCCCCAGCCCTTCAGGCAGCTCCAGCCTGCTCTGGGGCCGCCCCTCTTGTGTCCTCTTCTTCTGCCACAGGGGCCCCTCCCCGGGCCCCGGGCTGCTTCACGCTGGGCCGGTGGCCGCTGAGGGCCATGGGCCTTGGCAACCCAAGTTCTGCCTGTCAGCTCCTCCTGGCCTCATCCAGAAGCCCCGGAGCCTCCCACTGGCCCAACCCCAGAGCAGCCGGCTCCCATCAAAACCGGCTCCAGGGTCCTCAGCACCTGGTAGACGCCACGAGTCAGCAAGGGCTGACGCTGATGGCTCACTCTCAATAGTTTCGTTTTGTACTTATTACCTTTTGTGATTATTTTTCCCTTACTCCCAGGTAATAGGTAACCCCAACAGCCAGCCTTTGAGCTCACAGCTGCGGGAGCCCACACAGGACCCCGGAGGTGACTCAGGGCCCTCCTGGAGCCACCACGTCAAGCCCCTTGAGTGATGGGTGCATGCTGGACTCTGGGGATACAGCAGGACCCAGACTGCAGTCCTCTCGTCTCAGTCTCTGCCAACAGAACATTCTAGAGTGACCAGTGTTACAGAGACGGGGCTGATGGGACAGGGCCAGAGCGGAGGGCGCAGGGAAGACACTTCAGGGACAGTGGCCGTGGGGCAGGAAGCCAACACACAGCTGAGGACAAGTCATTCCCCACCCAGGCCAGGCCTGAGGCAGGACCCTGTGGTCTCCTGGGGCCGAGCAGGCGGCAAGAGACGCCATCCTGCAGCCAAGCTTGGGATGAAGTTAAGAGTACAGCGGCCTGGACTGAGCCCCGAAGAGCGGGAGCCAGGGCGGTGGAGGAGGCTTGGATACCGGGTCTCATGTCCTACTGGGTCCTTGTCTCATAGAGTCGTTGAACGAAATCTACAGACGAGAGTAAGCATGAGAATATAAAAGTTTATTCTAAGCCTGGGAGGGAGGACCATGGAGCTCCCACGCAGGGGAGGGGCCCCAGAGGGGTGTCGTTAAGGCCCCCAGGAGAACGGTTGGTCTAACTCAGACTGTGTTTGGTTCAGCCCTCCATTTACATCGCTATAATACATGGTCCCTTCGTCTGGTTTCGATCCGCAATTTGAATCCCTACTGCCGTCCAGCTTGGCGGACTTCCTGACCTCCTGGCGTCATCCG
Organism: Muscardinus avellanarius; assembly: GCF_963383645.1. NCBI lineage: Eukaryota > Metazoa > Chordata > Mammalia > Rodentia > Gliridae > Muscardinus > Muscardinus avellanarius. The sequence continues at coordinate 11,473,694 of NC_137797.1, read as the reverse complement.
TGAGGTGCCGCTCGCCTCCCGTCCTTCCCTGGTTACTGTCGGAATTTGTTTCCACGGCTTGCTAGAATTTGGCCCATGGAGAGGACCAGAGTCTTATTTTATCTGGTACTGTTCCTGCCAGGCCATTGCCGTCTCTGCACATTATTAACCTTCCATTTCGGTTCCTTTTAAGATGGTTTTCCTTGGCCCTTCCCGTTCCCAGGCCTCCGCCCTAAACTGCCTAGCCATTTCTAACTCAGTTTCAAGCGATGTCAAGAGCCAAGTGGCGGCGTGGAGTCACAGAAGGATGCAGACTCCAGGCGGCAGGCTTTGCGAAACCTGGGGGCTCCCCTTCCTGAGCCCCCCGCTCCCTTCTCCACGACCTCCCCCTGCCTGTGTCGGTGCGCACGCATGTGTGTGTGTTACTGGGGGTGCAACCCAGGGGCCTTCTACCGCTGAGCTACACTCCCAGCCTTTTTTTTTTTTTTTTCTTATTTGGAAACAGAGTCTGCTAAGTTGCTGACAGTCTAAGTAGCTGAGGCTGGCTTCGAACACGCGATCCTCCTGCCTCAGCCTCCCAAGTACTGGGATTACAACTGTGTGCCACCATGTCTGGCTCCTGGATGCTTTAAAAAAAATTTTTTTTTTTTAAGTACTGGAGATTGAATCCACGGTTACTGGATCTCCAAGCTACACCCTAAACCTTTTTTTTTCTTTTAATTTTGAAAGAGGGTCTCACTAAGTAACTGAGGCTGGCTGTGAACCTGCGATCCTCCTGTCTCAGCCTCCCAAGTACTAAGATTACAAGCGTGTACCACCATGCCTGGCCCTATTTTATTTTTAATTTTGAAATGGGGTCTCACTAAGTTACTGCATACTGGCCTCAAACCTGGGCTCCTCCTGTCTCAGCCTCCCAAGCACTGGGATTTCAGGTGTGTATCACCACACCCAAATTTTCCTGGACTTTTGACTCCTGCTCTCTCCGCCAAAGTCCTGCCTCCTCTTGTGTCCGCTCTGCCCCTGGTCATCAGTCCTTCTCAGCTTCCTCCAGTTCGCCCACTGAATGACAAGATGGAGAAGGGTGGGGTGCGGGTCCTCAAGGTCAGGGAGGCGAGACAGGAGCAGAGGCCCTCCCGGGGCCAGTCCAGCAGCGGTCGTCCTGTTCACACTGCAAACGACGACCTGGGCAGTGCCTGCTTGTGCCAAAGCGTCTGCTCCCTTCTCAAGCTGAGTGGCATTACAAGAGCCCCCTCTGCCACCTGAGCCCAGTGTCACCAGTGTCCAGGAAATCGTGGAGCGCAGCTGAAGGCGACAGGAATGATATTTGAAACCAGACTGTAAGTTCAAGTCGATGAGAGAAGGAGACCGCCTAAGATAAGACGGACAAGCAACCCAGACCCATCTCCCACACGCCCATCGGGAGGGAAGAGGTGCTCCACTCCATTCTCCAGAAGCTGCAAATTAAAATCGCAGTGATTGGCGATGGACAGCCACCAGGGGCCTGGAGCGAGGCGGCTGGAGGCACGGCGGGGCGTGCAGGTGCGGCCATGCCCTGGGGACTCCTCCGCGGTGTCTGGTGCAGCCTGGGATCCAGCCCCGGGCTCTCGGGCTGGGGCTCGGCAGGTGCGTGTGTGCCCATCAAAAGCCCAGGGACGAATTCCTATCAGCTTTCCCATCACGGTGCCGAAGTGGAAACGCCCCAGATGTCCATCAGCAGCGGAATGAATAAATCCACTGTGGTGAATTCCACAGTCCTGAGGGATAAACCAGCCGCCGCCGCGCACCATATGACGGATCTCACAGCCACACTGCTGAGGGAGAGGAGCCAGACGCTGCCCCGGGCGCTTCAAATGAGAGTCCAGATGGGTCGGAGGTCGGGAGAGCGCTCGTCCTCGTGGCCTTTGATGGAGACGCTGGAAGGGGGCTCTCGGGACCAGTGGGTGGCCACGTCAGTCCTCACCGGCTCACTTTGTGGAAAATCCATCATTTGATCTGTATACTGTGTGTGTGCGTTCGTGTGTGTGTGTGCGAGTGTGTGTGTGTGTGTAAGTGTGTGTGTGTATAAACACATACATGATAGCTTCAGTTATTATTAACTTTGAAAAATAATACATTAACTTCAAAAAATAATACTGCAACCGGGCATGGTGGCGCACGCGTGTAATCCCCATGCTTGGGAGGCAGAGACAGGAGGATGGCGCAGGTTCGAAGCCAGCTGCCGCACGCTGCCTTAGGAGACCCTGTTCCCAAATAAAAATGTAAAAATAGGTCTGGGAGTGTAGCCTGGAGGTAGAAGGGCTTCCAGGAACCCCAGTACCACCACCAAATTAATAATAATAATAATAATAATAATAATAATAATAATAATACTGCAGAAGTACTTGGAGTTAAATGACCACTGCCTACTTCATCTGACCTTGGTGTGTGACCTCCCATGATTGTCTCTGTGCAACTGGACAGCTGAATTAAATCGTTATTTTTCATTTATTTATTTCTTTGTTTATCTATTTTTGTGGTACCGGGGCCAGGGCTACATTCCCAGTTCTTTTTATTTTTCTTCTCGAGACAGTGTCTCACTAGGTTGTCCAGGCTGGCCTCTACTCTGTGATCCTCCTGCCTCGGCCTCCTGAGACGCTGGGATTCCAGGTGTGTGCCACCAGGTCTGTCTGGAATGTTAAAATTTCAAGAGCAAGTAGGATCCTGCCAGATCAGATTGGGATGCTGTCTTCACACACTTGAAGTCCTCAGCTGGGGCACGACTGACTCATCAAGCTGGAGATTCCTTGTCCTGGGGACCCCGTGCACCATAAGATGTTGTCCTGGGGACCCCATGACCATAAGATGTTGTCCTGGGGACCCCATGACCATAAGATGTTGTCCTGGGGACCCCGTGCACCGTGAGATGTTGTCCTGGGGACCCCGTGCACCGTGAGATGCTGTCCTGGGGACCCCGTGCACCGTGAGATGTTGTCCTGGGGACCCCGTGCACCGTGAGATGTTGTCCTGGGGACCCCGTGCACCATGAGATGTTGTCCTGGGGACCCCGTGCACCGTAAGATGTTGTCCTGGGGACCCCATGACCATAAGATGCTGTCCTGGGGACCCCGTGCACCGTGAGATGCTGTCCTGGGGACCCCGTGCACCGTGAGATGTTGTCCTGGGGACCCCGTGCACCGTAAGATGTTGTCCTGGGGACTCTGCACCGTGAGATGCTGTCCTGGGGACCCCGTGCACCGTGAGATGCTGTCCTGGGGACCCCGTGCACCGTGAGATGCTGTCCTGGGGACCCCGTGCACCGTGAGATGTTGTCCTGGGGACCCCGTGCACCGTAAGATGTTGGCCTCTTCCTACTGAGGCGGGTGAACTGCAGGAGACCCGCGGGGAGACCTGAAGCCAACAGAGACCTGCAAACACGACGAGGTCTGCCAACTTGCCTCTTCAGTTGAACACAACTATTAATCAAAACGTCACTCGCCTGAGGAACTCACACAGCGTGCCCACGGGTGACCGACGGCCAGACTGACCAAAGAGGAACGTTCTGACCTCAGGTATAGGGTGGTTGCCATGGGACTTCATCTAAGTTTGTAAATAATATCTAAGTCAGCAAATTTTAACAAGGATTCTCCTGCTTAGGCTCTATGCCCCACCCACCCAAAAATCATATATACAATCAGGAGCTCAAACCTGGGCAGCGGTTCGTCTCCTCTGAGAGCCGAGGGCACCCACACCCTGAGAGTGAATTCCTTTGCTGTCCTTAAAAAGTCCTTACCCGCTGGGCGTGGTGGCACACGCTTGTAATCCCAGTACCTGGGAGTCTGAGACAGGAGGATCTGGGTTTGTGGCCAGCCTCAGCTACTTAGTGAGGTGCTCAGCTACTTAGCGAGACCCTGTTTCAAAATAAAATAATAAAAAAAAATCAGGCTGGGGGTGTATCTTGGAGGTAGAATGCCCCTGGGTTCCATCCCCAACACCGCCACCAAAAAGAAGCCCTTAGCTGTGCCTTACAGGTCCTGCCAGTCTCTGTGTGGCAAATGTTGGGAGCCTCCCTGGGTCCCCTCCAGTGACTCCACTGGACGCCAGCAGCGCCTTCCCACCCTGGGTGAGGGCCGCCAGTGTCTCCAGACATGGCCAAACGTCCCTTCGGAGTGAGGGTGCAGGTAAAATACCGGAACTCTAGTTCCTATGCGCTATCTGGGACATACCTAACTGTAAAAAGGTATTTGTTTATCTCAAAGTCCAGTTTAACTGGGTGCCCTGCATTTTTATTCGCTTAATCTGGCAACCTACCTGGAGGGCGAAATTGGCCCTGGTTGAGAATCAAAAGCGGCTCTTACTGCTGGATCCCTTCAGAGCAAGGCGACCCCTGATCTTTGCCGGGCCCCGTGCTATGACCTGTCCATCCTTCCCTCTGGTGTGCTGGATGGCCCCGGAGCACCGCACTCACACCACTGAGCCATCTGGACAGGATGCGCTTTGGCGCCAGGGTGAGGACAGGCGGCCCGGGACCCGCCGCACGAGATACAAACACTCGGAGACGCTCCGCGCCATTCCTTGGCCTCTTTGTCAGCAAAGCTGGACCACATCAATGTGAAATTATTTAAAGTCTTTGTTTATGCCAAAGAGCTATTAATGTGTGTGTGGGGGGGCGATTGTCTTGGGCTGGGTTCACTCAAAGCAGAGCCTCAGACAGGACCTGGGTGCAGGAGGAGGAACTGGGGGCGAGGAGACAGGGAAGGGGAGTGGCCAGTGCGGGTCACTGTGGAGGTCACTGCAGAGGGCGCCGGGGTGGGGACTCCTCCTGGGAATTGCAGGGTGCTCCCAGAGCCTGCTGGGCACCCGCGTGCTGCCATGGGCACCCCCAGTTAAGATGGACCCTGGCGTATTCACTGCCCGGAGCTTGGGAAAAGGCTGAAATCAGAGACCCCTTGGGAGAGTGCCACGGAGCGGGCATGAGTGCCAAGTACATCCTCAAACCTGAAACACTTCTGCCCCGATGGAGGGTTCAGGCTTCTCAAGGTGGGATTACAGGGCCAGTGGGGCGTGCTAGGGGGAGTCGGGTTAAACGTCTTCTAGAGCTAGCCAGGGGCCTCTGAAATGGCGACCTGCTTTTTGCCTCCTCTGACCAAGATGTGAACCAGTGCCGGCTGCCCCCCCCCCACCAGCACCCTCAGCAGGGAGAGTGACAGCCAGCTGGGTGCGCTCTGTGCCGGGCATGGTTCTGTCTGTTTTTCACAGTGACTCTGAATTGCACTTTTTCCTCTCATTTTTTAGGTTAGGAAACTGAGGTACGGAACTTAGAGACATCGTCTAAGTGTTCACACTGGCCAGCCCAGGGCAGGAGCCCCACCCCGGCGGGGGTGCTAGCCACAGTGCTATGCTGTCCCGAGGCTAACATAATCTTTAAATTTTGCCAATCTCATAAGTTAAAAAGTGATCGTTGGGTGTCTGATTTTGCATTTCTTTATTGTCATCAGTTAAGATTAGGCAAATTTGGCATGGTGGCGCACGCTTGTCATCTCAGCATTCAGGAGGCTGAGACAGGAGGATCGCAGTTTGTGGACAGCCTCAGCTACTTAGTGAGGTTCTCCACAACTCAGTGAGACTGTTTCCAAATAAAGAATTAAAAATAGGGCTGGGGGTGTTGCTCAGAGATAGAATGCCCCTGGGTTCCATCCCCAGTAACACACACACACACACACACACACACACACACACACACACCCCAATAAGGGAAATATACTTATTGTCATTTTATTAGTTAAGATTAGGCATGGGCACCAATAGCAGATTCCTGGACCCGAGCTACGCTGCTTAAATAAAAGCCTGAAGGGTGGCAGCCCAGGGCTGGCGCGTCGGCTCGGCTCCGTGGCAGCAGTCGCCCGGGCTCCTTTCTCTTGTTACTTGACTGTGTGTGATCTCTGCGTGTGTGTCCTCCTAGTCCAGTGTGGCAGCTCAAGCCCCAGCCATCACATCTTGTCTTCCACCCACAGGAAGAGAGAAAGAAAATCAAGCATCTAACCAGCCATCTTTTAAGGAATGTTTCTGGAATCTGCTACTGCTCATTGACCAGACCTTGAGCACACGGCCCCACCCATATAGGACTCTGGGGAGAGTCTTATTCCTAAATGAGCCCTTGCCCAGCCCCAAAGCCAGGTTCTTCTCCTGTGGAGGAGGGGAAGGAGTCTATCAAGCATCTCTGCCACAGTGGAGACATCTTTGCACAGGCTTCTTGGCCATTTCCCTGCTTCCCCTAAGCATGATCTTTTCATACCCCTTCCTCTCTCTAGCATATCCCACACTTCTCCTTTTTGGTTTATAGGTGTACCTCAACTGGGAAGCTCGCGATTTCCCATACCAACCTGCGACCACGATGCTCGGCTCTGCAGAGTGGCACCTGGCTCCTGTCGGTGGTCCTTCCCGAGGCCAGGGTTTGCCAAGTGTTGGCACTCACCAGAACCCGCGAGGCCCCGGCTCTGGAAGACAGAGCCTGCCCTTGGGCCTGCCGAGCTCTGCGGGTGAGAACCACGCGGCTGGTCTGAGCTTGCCCTGAGTTCGCTTGTTAGCGGACTGTCGCATCCCGTCTGCGCCCACCCCCTCCGGTCATCTGCCTCTCCTTCACAGGGAGCCGCTGGGTCCAGCAAAACAGCCGCACTTTTCCACCAGCCCCGCGGGGCGCAGGGTCTCCAAAGCATTCTAAGTGGTCTGCTTCTCAGCTGATGGACCCAGTGAGTCACCTTCTCCCCTGCAGAGTCACCCGGAGTTGACCACGGCCTCTCTAGGTGGAGGCTGGACCACAGAGCCCGGGGCATCATCAGGGCGGCCCATGGCAGTATCGGCCTAGAAATGGCTTCGTCACCTGTGACCCTCCACGGATCCCGAACCTACCCCAGGCTCCACGGGGCCAAGGCACTTAGCTTGGACGCTGGGGAGAAGGGGCCCGCAGAGAAGAGGGGGGCTTCAGGTAGATTCTCAAGGTGAAGTCACAGGGATGTGCAGTGCAGGGAGGGGGAGCTGTGTGGCATCAGCTGAGCTTCTGGGGAGGGGGTGGAGGCCGGGCAGACGTGGAGCCCAGAGTCATCAACGTGTGGAGAGTATCCCAAGCCCTGGGACTTGGGAGCATGCTTGAAGCAGAGACCCAGCAAGTGAACGTGTTTGTGCCCTGCACCGGGCTCCAGGTACCGCAAGAATCCAAGATCACCCTAGGCCCCGATTGGGGCCACCCTGCCGAAGGTCACCTTCAGAGGCAGAGAGAGTGCAGAACTCCTCCAACCAAGGTCACGAAGGCACGCAGGCGTGCGGGGGCGGGGGGGGGGGGCTGAGTCTGAGCCCAGAGAGCTGGGGAGCTGGGAAAGCCTGTGTATGCCCGTGCGTCCCTGTCACAGCTGTCACAGGTCCTCAGCACCCCAGCTCTGCCCTGCCCCAGCCGGTCCTTCCCAGGAGGCCTCCCTGGGGCAGCCCTGCCACACAGCCACTGGTTCCTGTCTCTCCAGCCCCCCACCGCACCCCACCCCGTCCTATTACCCCACAGGGCCCTCCCCCTGGCCGGCCATTGCTGCCCCCACCACCCTCCCTAGGGCGCCTTTTGCACCAGCCTGAGCCTCCCCTCCTTGGCTCTCAGGGCTCCAGCGCTGCCCCACGGCCCGCAAGGTTCACAGTGAGACTGAATTCCCGCCCGCGCTGCCGGCCCTGCTTTCCCCTCTCGGGTTGGCCTGGCCTGGGGTCCAAGGCCTGACCCTGGGTGTGCCGTCACTGACGTAGGGACCAGCAGGATGGGTATGTGTGGCTCCAGTTGGGAGACCCAGCACCTGGACGAAGCAGCGATCAGAGTTTTGGTTCCCTGGTTCACAGATTGGGGCCAAGACCCACCGGCCAAAGCATGCCTCGGGGCCCCTCATGACCACCAGGCCCGCTCAGGGACTCCTGAGGCGCGTCCATTGGCAACTGCGATGGGGCCTGGGTGGGGAAACTTCTCTGTCCTAATGCTGGAAAGGTCCTTAGATCAGAGGGCCTGGGGAGGGGGTTTAGGGGCCGAAATAGGGGAGGGGCACAGGGATTGGAGCTGGCAGGGGCAACACCAGAGGCTGAGGGGTGGGGGCTGGAGCAGCTTTGCATAGTACCAACTAGTAGAGTCAGGGAGGACCACACCGGAAGGACTTCTCCATTGCTCAGGAGAGCACAGCAGGGCCTCCCAGCTAAGCCACGGGCCTGGGCTGGGCTTCTGGAATGTATTCACCACAGGGACTGCCTTGTGGGGACTCCATGACCAGCTGTGGCCACATCTGGGCACAACCCAGACAGAGGCAGCGTATCCTTCAGACTTCTCCACTGCGGATGCCAGCGCTGGAGCTGGTGTGGGTGGCACGGGAGAGTGCGCAGGAGAGATGACGGTGCTTCTCGCCATGCTGAGCAGGGCAAGGCACCCCTAAATGCAAAGGCAAAGCCGCTTTGGACCGCCCCTTCTCCAAAAGACACCCGGACACAGGTGCCAGCTCTGCTGCCTGGCCACCCTCACCCTCTCACTGAGCCCCTCCCTCCTCCATGGCCCCCTCCAAGCGCAGACACAAGAAAGCAAAGCCATTTCCTCTTCCAGAGACCCTCACAGAGCCCCTTCCCCTACCACCTGCCTGCCGCCCGTGGTCCACCCCGAGTTGGCTGGCTGGCCTGGGAAACAGAACCAAGGAAAACTCACATGTCATGGGCCTAAGTATTCAAAGGTCAGGAATCAAGCTAACTTGTTAGGGCCTCCTCCTCTCAGACAAATACACCTTTGTAATGAACCATGACAGGCTGATTTCAAGTCTACGGCCTGGGGAAAATGAGCCCCAGGCCCTGGCCCAGAGCACCTCCCTTCTCTTCCAGCCCAGCACCTCCCACCGCTGAAGGGGCATAGCCTGGATATGCCCCCCGAGCTCCACCTGTGCCTCCCCACACAGCTGCCCCTGGCCATCTCTTATGCTGAGGGTGCTCACACAGGCCACCTTGGGAGGACAGGCCCAGGACCTGGCTGGGCAGCAACCATGAGGTCCAGGTGCTTAGAGAACATTCCAGAGGCAGGAGAGGAGGGTCAGCCTGGGCCTGTCTCATGTGCACAGCCCGGGCCACGGCCCCTCTGGACCCTGTGCCATCCCCCTGCCCCTTCCGGATCACGTCACTACCTCTCCTCATAATCCGCCAGACTCCATCCCCGGGCCAGGCCGCCAGGACCTGCGAGGCCTCCCCACCCCTGTTTCTGCCCTCATTCTTCCCAGGTTTCAATGAAGGACTTGGGTATCTTAGAAGGAACCAGAATTCCAGCAGCAAGCATCAGGATGCAGGTCTGACAGGGCCTGAGACACCGGCCTGTGAGTCCCAGGCCTGGGGCTGTCAGTCCTGGGCGTGTGACAAGACCAGCATCCCTCACGTGGAGCTGGCCTGCAGGCGGGGACATCCTGCAGGGCCCTCCTAGGGCTCTGGAAGGAACTCTCCAGAAGAACAGGAAAGCTGGGGGCCGCATGGGTTGGGATTCCACCACAGGCCTGGTCTTGGTGAGTTTTATATCTCAGGGAAACCACTATGTCTGATCCTGTCCCCAGCATCTAAAGCAGAGCTGAGACGTCTAGTCTGTGGGGTTGCCTCGGGCATCAAGTGAAGCCAGCTCTTGCAATGATGTGCAAAGCTACCCCTGCCCCCGGGGCCTGCTGGCACCATGGAGGCCCGGAGGCCAAACCCGCCCTGCCAAGCGTCTCCGAGGTCGAGGGCCACAGGTGGTTTCATTCCTGCAGATGGAGCATCTTCGGAGAGGTCCGGCAGTAGCAACAAGTCAGCAGGTGGGCTTTGAGGCACCACCATCCACCCAGCACGGGAGCCAGCAGCCCGCCCAGCTCCCGGGGCTGCTGCGATCCTGGTGCCAGCAACCCAGGGCCACTGTTGGACCAGGTGGCCTGGGAGCGCACTCAGACTGCACGATTTGGGGTCTGCTGTCGGCCTCCAGCCACGCTGCCCACCACTTGGTCCCTCCTGCCTCCTTTCCTGCTGAAATCAGCTCCAGGAATTGTGCTCTGCTTTAGAGCTGGAACCCAACTGGGGCCAAAGTTAAAAAAAAAAAAAAAACTCACAGCTGCCGGGGCATGGGGGTGCACGCTTGTAATCCCAGCATTTGGGTGACTGAGACAGGAGGATGGCAGTTCTCAGACAGCCTCAACTACTATTTAGTGAGGCCCTTTGCAACTCAGTGAGACCCTGTTTCAAAATAAAGAAAAAATAGGGCTGGGGGTGTAGTTTAGAGGTAGAATGCCCCTGGGTTCCATCCTCAGTACTGGAAAAAAAAAACCTCACAGCTATTGCATGCCACCGATAGGGGGCGGGCCATAAATACTGTTCACAATACTGAGAAGTGAGAAAGTGGTGGTGGGGTCTTTTGTCTGGACCAGAACGAGGGGAACTGCTCGAGATCAGGAAAGGGGAAGGCAAGGACACGGAGGGCAGGGACCACTTCCTGTGTCCCTGAGCTGTCTCCATAAACTCCCACCAGGAGGGGTCTTGCTTAGTTTGTTATTTTGTGTGTGTGTGGTACTGGGGATGGAACCCAGAGGCTTTCTACCTCCGGGCTATACTCCCAGACCTATTTTATATTTTATTTGGAAACAGGGTCTCACTAAGTTGCTGAGAGCTTCACTGAGTAGCTGAGGCTGGCTTCAAACCCGTGCGATCCTCCTGTCTCAGCTTCCCAAGCGCGGGGATTACAAGCGTGCGCCACCATGCCCGGCTTGCTTAGTTTGTTAAAAAAAAAAAATAAATAAGGACCAAGGACAGCGCCAGAGAAACCTGGTAGGCAAGGGCCATGTTAGAGGAAACCATGGAGGGAGATTTGGGCCAGGAGCTGGAGCTTGCAGGGAAGCGGGGCAGGGAGGGGGCAGACTCTAGGAGAGCCCTTCGCCCAGGCCTCACTGGGGTCGGACTGCAGGCAGGAGGGGCAGAGCGGGCAGAGCAGCAGCTTCCTGGGAGACCTGGGAGCAGTGGGCGGCGCACAGGAGGCCAGGAGGAGCCAGAACCTTCGCAGAGTTAGCTGAGCTGTCCTGGGTCCTAGGTAAAGGGCCCTGTGGAGGGCGTTGCTGGGGCCAAGCTACTGTCAGGAGCGTGGAAGGTGCTGGATACAGGGGCAGGAGGGCTGCAGCTGGAGCCTATAACCCAGAATGCTAGCAGATGGGCCCAGGACAGCCACATTCAGCACCCCATTCCCCAGCCCCTCTGTCTAGGATGGCTGAAGAAAACACTGGACAGAGAGGGCTTGCAAGGGGCCCTTCTCCCACTCCCCCTCCCATCAGCAAGGGAGAGGCCTGGGGAGGGTGGAGGGGAGGCAGCTGGCCAAGAGTGCTCTAAGGCTACAGTCAGGGTCAGACCCGGGGGGCCAGGGATCGTGGGGCTCAGGAAGGGGGCTACGTGAGCACACTTGGAGACAGGGAAGGGTGAGGCCCCCAGAGGGCCCCCACGGTCCAACCAACTCCAGTGGGGACAGGAAGGAACCAGGACAGCCATGGGCCACAGAACCTCCTGGGCCACATCCCTGCTGACCCAGGGTGTGGCCGCCCCATGGGCACTAGCTCGGTCCCAGAGAGCCCAGACAGAGAAGCCCTGGAGAGATGCGGGCCTCGTCCAGGCCTTCCTGGAGAAGGAGTTTGTAGCAGTTGGAGAACAGGGTTCTGAGGAGAGGCCAGGGGCTCGTGAGGCAAGGTTTGTGCAGTTCAGCCCGAGGTCACAGGATGCTGGGCTGGACCCCAGACGCAAGCAGCATCCTAACTCTTGAAGAAGCAGGGGTGGTCGATAGCTGTGGAGAAAGGGCCAGCAGACAGTGGGGCCCAGGAGTGGGGCGGTAGGGCCCAGGCAGGAGCGAGACCAGGCCTGGGGCCAGCTGGGGTCTGGGGTGCCCAGGACTCTTGTCTTTGGGCCCCGAGAACCAACCAGGAGCGTGGTTCCCTAAGTCCCTGTGGACACAAGGATTCTTCTGAGGAACCCGCCATCTTGGAAGAAAGGTTGCTATTGCTTAGACAAGGGGGTGCTCAGGGACAGGGACTTGTTCAGCGACTGCATACAAGAGGAAGTCCCCTGGCCCAGGAGCCACTAGGGTCACCAGCACAGCCTGGGAACCGTGGACACCTTCAAACCAATCCCAGCAGGCCCCAGGGACATGCAGGTGAAAACCTGAGAAAGCCGGAGCCCTCCTGGGCGGGAGGGACACTCAGGAATCTTCGGGAGCTGGGGGTCTCATGGGCTGCAGACTTCCTGCAGCGGGTCTGGGTAGGGGAGGGCGCCCCCATTTCAAGGCGCCGTGCAGAAAGCATGAAAGGGGTTCCTCTGGTGCCGCAGCACCCAGATTCCTGTCCTGCTGAAGTATCCAGTTCAGGGGGGTCCTGCCACCATGAAAAGGTGTTACCCACAATTACCCCCACGGCAGACCCCAGATGGGAAAAGATGGTCTCGTGGCTGAATGACACACCTCAGAGAGAAGCAGGTCACGTTTGTATAATTAATGTCTGTGCTGGGGCATGGGGCTTATTCAGCGTTTTAGGTATTCGCTATTTATTAAGACACCAGGGGTTCCTTGAGGTTGAAATGGATTATTGGTAAGTAAGAAATTAATTTGGAAAAGTGATTTTCCTGGAAATAAGGGCTCATGTGATCAGACCCTCTGGACATGATGTCACAGTCGTCATAGGACCAGTGGGAATATATTTTATTTGGTCACAGGTTTGGCTTGTTCTTCAAATAATTGAATTTAAACCCAGTCAGATACATAAAACCTATGGATAAAGTTTGGGGGTGGTTAAGGACATTTCCTTAGTTATGTTTTAAACAACCAAAATGATCCCAGAGCCCGTCAGCATGAATAAGGTTGCCAGAACCATAAACAGAAGGGCTTTTGTGTTGAAAAGGTACAAGTCTTCTCCTGTAAGCATCAGCAAATACAAAGTTCCTTTTTAAACCTGAGTCACACCTGGGGCAGGCTTTCTGCACACAAAAGATTAATAACCCTGAAGGACATTCCCAAACTCCCACAGCGCAGGCTTCCCCCAACCAGAGTTGGGGGTGAGGTACCAGCAGCTCAGAGGAAAGATTCCGAACATGGACCACCCAGGCTCATGCACACCTTGGGTTACATCTCGGTTTCCTTAGAGCAAAACCAGCACTTCAAGAAGAAAGGCCTGTGCTGACACGGGGGAACTGAGGCACATGTCATAGGCAGCAGCTGGGTGGGGTGTCCTGGAGCCTGAGTCAGGCTTGGGGACCGCGGTGGCCCTGGCTGCAGGGACCGAGGGTACAGAGCCCCTGCCTCCTTTCACAAGTGGCCCTCTCTCCTCGTCCTCCCCAACGCAAACCCAGAGCAGCAGAGCTTCCCTCTGGGAAGAGCCAGGAAGCTGAGGCCGGCTGCAGCCCCTGGGGCCATGTGAGCACACTTGGAGGGGGCATGAGCCGGGGGACCAGGCAGGGGAAGGGTGAGGCCCCCAGAGGGCCCCCACAGTCCAACCAACTCCAGTGGGGACAGGAAGGAACCAGGACAGCCATGGGCCACAGAACCTCCTGGGCCACAGCCCTGATGACCCAGGGTGTGGCCGCCCCATGGGCAGCCCAACCAGAGAAGCCCTGGAGAGATGCGGGCCTTGTCCAGGCCTTCCCGGAGGAGTGTGTAGCATTTGGAAAACAGGGTTCTGAGGAGAGGTCAGGGGCTCCACCTCTGGGAAGCAGGGAGCTGGGGCTGGGCCTGAGCCTAGGTCTGTGCCGTTCAGCCCAAGGTTACAGGATGGTGGACCGGGCAGGCGGCCGGACCCCAGACGCAAGCAGTGTCTTGACTCTTGAAGGAGCAGGGGTGGTCAATAGCTGTGGAGAAAAGGCCAGCAGACAGTGGGGCCCAGGAGTGGGCGGTAGGGGCCAGGCAGGAGGAGGCAGGGCCCGGGATCATGGACCAGAGCCCTGCTGCTCCTGGGAAGCAGCTGAGGCCCAGTGATGCCCCCGAGTGGCCCTCTAACTCCATACAGGGGCCTGAATCTGGGGTGATGGAGCCCAGGAAAGGGGGCGTGGCTACCGGGCAGAGGGCTTCCAAGTTTTCATGACAGGAGGTTATCAAGGGCCCAGCCTGCCAGGTCCGTGGGGTGCTGGAGGAGCAAGGCACCCCTAGATTTCCTGCCAGTCAGCCTGTGACTTTTCCCCTTGACTTTGGGGAGGGACGACCTCGTCCAATCAGCACCTCCCTCAGCGCCAAGGGTGGCGCTCCAGGCGAGAAGGCGACCAGGAACCGGAGGGGGCGCATTCAACACGAACCTTGGCCCAGTTGTTTTAAATAAGAAATTTATTGCAAATATAGAAATTGATTATCTCCATACAGGAATCTTCGAGTTGAGGAAAACAATTTCGTGCCATTCAGTTTAAAACAGGAAAGTGGGAGGGAAAGGAGAGGCAGATGTAGGGAGGAGAAAATAAATGAAGTTCCCCCCCCCAAAAGAAAAGGAGAGGGCCCCAGGCCCCCGGAGGAAGGGAAGGTCCGTACACAGCTGGGGCTCACAGGTTCAGAGTTCAGGGCTTCAAGCCCAGCTCTGCAAGGCTCAAACCAGGTGCCAAGCCGCAGCACCCCAGGCTGGTGGCTCCCGAGGAGGGGGAGGGGGGCCACTGCCCGGCCCTGTGCTAGACGAGGGGCCAGGGAGAGGCGGCCACGGGCCCTCACTTCCTCTCCCCACTGCTCAGGGGGACCCACTGCCCTTTTGAGGCAGCCAGGACACTGTGACTATCTTGGGGGGAGGTGGCGATCAGGGAGCGGTGTCAGGACGGAGTGAGCAGGTGGTGTGGCTGGGAGAGGGCCCTCTCCTGGGTCCAGGGGGGCCATGGAGCAGCAGCCATGCGGGCGGGCGAGGCCGCCCTGACCTGCACCCTGGCTTGGCAGGCAAGGCTTTGGCCCGACGGGGTTTGGGCACCACCCGCCCACAGCCCAGGGAAAAGGGTGCCAGGGTGGCGGGCGACGGGCGGAGGTGTGTGGAGGACCGCAGCCACTGGCCAGCTCCCTCTGTCCAATCACGCAGCTCATCCTCACGCTCTGCCTCGCATCCTGTAGAGCGAGGCTGCCGGTCACCTCCTCCAAAGGTCAAAGACCAAGGCCCGCCCGGCTCCTGCTTTAACCCTCTGCCCAGAGCCAGCTCGGGGATGCGTTCCTCCACTGCTCAGGCTCCTGGCCCGGCCCAGCCCCTCCTGGCCTGCCATCCACTGGCTTCCCCACGCTGGCGCAGGTCCCTGCTTTTCCTGTCTCATTTCCTAGACCGGGCCCCAGGGACTTCAGATTGGGAAATTCGGGACCCTCGCTGACCCCAGACTTCACCCTACGGTCCCCAGGTGCCTCTCGGGGCTATCCAGGCCTGTCTTTCCCAAGCTGTTCTCCCACCTCTACTACTTGCCCCCAGACCTCCCAGACAAGGGCTCCCCGCCTGGCTCAGGCAGCCCCCATCCCCTGCTCTGCCGTCTGTGAGGGGTGCAAAGCTGAGGGCCTTTGGTGGCCAGAGGAGACTCTTTCTGGGAGGACAGAAGCAGGCCCAGACTCCTAGGGTAGCGTCCACTGAGGCTAAGCTTTCTTGTGTCCACACCTCCGCTCTTTGAGCCCACAGAGAGGGGGCTATGGCCGCTCTCTCCAGGAGAGCAGGTCCTCTGTGCCACTTCCTAGAGACGGGCTTCCCGGGGGGTTCTCTGCCAGGGGCCGGCAAGACCAGGCGTGACCTCCTTGGGGCCCAAGGCAGAGAGGTCCTGGGGTTCAAGATGTGGCACCACGTCTCTCCTTGTTAGCTCTGCCCCTGCTTCCCGAGGCTGCCTGACAGGGCCCTCCCCTCCCGGGGGTCCTTCCCTCCCGCCCGGGGCCGCCCCAGGCCACAGCCCTGACCGTTGTCATTTCGAGCACAGGGCTGGTAAATGTCCATTTGTCTTTTGTGAATATCTCACTTCTACTTGGGGAGACAGCATCCCGGGCAGGACTCAGATGCAGAGGACCTCCTGGTGGGCTCTTCTCCAAGAAGTCTGACCTGGGAGCCGGGGGCTCTGGCCTGGCTGCAAGGCCAGAGGCCGCCTCAAAGAACGATGTGATGTGGTTCTCCAAGGTCACTTCGCCTCCTGGAGGGCCAGGGGGCTGCTGGGGGGGCCTATCTTTGAAGTTGCGCAGTGAGCCGGTCTGAGGTTTTATAGGTCATCTTCAACCAGGAAAGATGGCAGAATGATACAAAAGGGTCCAACCTGCCACGGGGACTGGGGGGGGGCAATTTGTCTTCTGAAGACCCCAAGCCTGTCCACAAAGGCCCAAGCTCTTGGCCCCCACCCCATGCTCAGCAGTGTGACTGACCCCCAGGCCCCACACACACTTGGCCAAGTCACCAGACATCTCTTCCTTTGCAAAATGGGAAAACTGGGTCAGATGAGAGGGTCCCTCACAAGTTCCCTGGGGCGCGGAGGGTGGACCTGGAGAGGGGCTGGGAGAGGTGGCTGTGGGGAGACAGAGGGGCGAGGGTGGCACTTGAGGGCCCAGTGCCCAGAAGACAGGAGGAGGGTGTAGGGCGGGGGCTATTTGGTGGCACCTGTTGTGGGTCTTTTGCAGAGCTGGCCCCTCCCTGGGTTTCAAGAGCTGCTCAGATCACAATGGAGGCAGGCTGGGGTGGGGGGGGGACTGGACAAACTGGCACATACACGACAGATGTTTGCTCAGAAAAATACAGTAAAATCGTCATGCAAATATAACAGGGAGTCTGCGCCCTCTCCACGGGCTTCTCTGCCTCTGCTCGTTTTGCCAAATGGTGGGAAGAGGGGTTGAGGGCGGGTTGGGTTGGGGGAAGGTCTGCTCTGCATGGCCTGCCAGCCCGTCCCCTTTTCCCGCTAGGGAAGTCTTTCCTCTGCAAAGCCACCCCCAAAGTTGATGTGACAGAGCTGGCCCCCGGCCCTCCCCTGCCCCAGGGATGGCACTAGCTGTCCTGGTCAGAGCACCTCCCCCACAGCACAGGTCTCGGTCCCACCCAGCACCCACCCTCACCCCATGGTCACCCCTGCCCCAGTCCCAAGAAGCCCAAGTGAATGGCAGGCCAGGAGCTGGGGGTCTCTGGGAAGGGGTAAAGCCAAGGGGCAGGTAGGCAAAGATGCCCAGGGCACTGGTCCCACCACAAGGTAAAGCAACGGTGCCTCAACCCCTCAGCATCCTGACTATCAGAGGACACCCCACGGTCTGGGGGCCCCAGGGTTGCTCCCCACCCAGAACCCATCCCAGGAAGGCAGCTACTGGCCCTGCCTCCCTCTCTCCCTCCCTTCTGTGCTCCGCTGCCCCACTGAGAGCCCCCAGAGCCCAACGGTCACTCTGGGCACCAACTGCCAGGCACCAGGTTGCCATGGAGATTTGCTGAATGGGGGGAGGGGCCACAACCCAGCCCATGCCCCCACCCAAGGGGGGGCACACTGTTTGTGCTTTGTTCGATGTTGGGTGGGGTCAGAAAAGGGAGAGTGGCCGTTTCCATAGAAACATGGAGGCCCTCCAGCCAGGGGTGAGGCAGGGATGGAGCAGAGGACCCCCTCCTTCCCCTGGGCAGGCTGAGTCGCTGCCCCTCCACCCCCGCCATGGGGGTCAGGCCGGTGGAAGTGCAGGACATGGGGAGCAGGCAGGAAGCCCCCACTCAACGCTGCCCCGCTGCCCACCCTGGCTTCAGTTCACTGTTGCCCCCACGGGGCGCACAGGAGTCCCCGAGGCCAGAGAAGCTGGGCCAGGGTCATGGGGGCCTGCACCTGAGACGCTCTGGGGGCTGGCCTGCCCGTCGTTGCCCCCAGGCAGCTTCCCCAGCTACTTGGAAGACACTTGAAGGGGTCGGTGGCCTGTCCCCTCGCCTCTCTCTGCCTGTCAGCAGGGCCCCCTCCCAGCCCCCAGGATTAGGAGCCAGGGCCCCACAGCCCCAGGGTGTGTCCACGGAGAGGAAGAGCGTCTACCTCATCCCCCCGTCCCTCGACCCTGGGGCACAGCGGCTTTGGAAGGGATGCTGGGCGGACTAGGGTGGGACGGCTGGGGTTGGGGACAGAACTGGGCTGGGAAGCTGGAGACGTCCCTGCTGCGTGATCCTGGGCCCACGACTTCCTCTCTGGCCAATCCATAAAGCAGAAGAAAGTAGTGCCCAATGTCCACCCGGTGCCAAATCTCCAGGTGACCTTCTAGCCATCTCTACCCTGTCTCCTTTGCCCCCAAAGCTGTCCCGGGCCCCAGCACTCAGCCCACACCCTCCTGGCACCCCGGCCTGCCCCGCCCCGGCCTGCACGGCCTGCAGAACCCCTGGCAGCACAGTAAAGACGACTGGTTTCGGTATCAGTGTGTAAACTTTAAGGAAGATGTGTCTCTGTTTTCCTGTCCGTTATTGTCGGGTGTTGGTTGGTTCACAGTCAGGTGGTGGTCAGGTGTGTGCGTGGGTGCGTGCGTGCGGGTGTGCGTGTGCGTCCACTCTCGGCCTCGGCCCTCGGTCCGTCCCCCGCCCGCCCGGGGCCCTTCCCCCGCGTGCCCGGCCCTCCCCCTACGACCTCACCGGGAGGAGAGGGTCACAGCTTCTGCTGGGCCGAGACCCCCTTCCAGTAATCAAGGATGTCGTGCAGGTCCTCGTCCTTGGCGAACTGGACCTTCTTGCGCAGGGCGTGGCCGGCGGCCATGTACACCTCCTCCCGGTGGTGCTTCTTGTAGGGCCGGAAGCGCTCCCAGATCTTGTGCGTGCTCTCTGAGGAGTACTCGGGGCTGGAGGAGTACCCTGAGTAGTAGTGTCTGGGGGAGAGCTGCGAGTAGGTGGAGTCACGCTTGGAGCGGGTCAGCGGCTTGAGGAAGGGCACGCGCTGGCTCAGGCTGTCCGCGCCCTCCTCGTAGTAGAGGGCGGGGAAGCTGTGCCTGTGCTCGCTGCAGTGGTAGGCTGGCTTCACCTCCAGGTGGTGGACGCCCCCGCCCCCGCTGCTGCTGCCCCCGCTGCCGCTGCTCGCTGGCACCAGCGGGAGCCGGTCCAGCGGGCTGTTGAGGGGGCTGCCCTTCTCGATGTACTTGGAGTCGCTCTTGGTCAGCCCCGTGGAGGCTGGGTGGTCGGGCACGTCCAGGCTGAAGACCTTGGCGCTCTTGATAGAGCCGCTGGACGACACGCTGCAGGTCTTGCGGGACACGGCCGCGTCGGCGCTCAGCTGGCGCTGCAGAGGGTGGTGGGGGGTCTCCTTATAGGGAGGCGAGAGGAAGCTGGGCCGCTCCAGCGCCCCGGGGGCAGCGGCCGAGGGGGCGGCAGTGGCCGCAGGGAGGGACTGGCACTCGAAGGCCAGCTCAGGTTCCCCGCCACCGCTGCCGCCCCCCAGGAAAGAGGCCGAGTCCAGCTTGAGGGCGTCAATGCAGTTGTTAATGATCTGGTTGACTTTGTCCACCTCCTTGGCTATGGTAGAGATCTCGGCGGCCGAGCCCTGGCCGTTCTCGAGGTCTGGGAGGTCATCCTCGGGCCGGGCCAGGCCGTCTCCGGCCGCGCCCGTGCGCACCTCGATATAGTTGCCTTTGGTGGCTACCTTGGGTGTGTCCAGCCCGGCCTCCAGCCCCTTGGCAGCGGGCAGCTTCTCCCCGATCATCGATGGAATGGAGGACATGCGGGCCACGGGCAGCACGGGGGGCTCGACCAGCTTCTGGGAGGCGTGGACGATGGAGCCGGCGTCCACATCGGCCCCGTAACGCATCTCCAGGATGGTTTTCTTGACGTTGACGGACTTCTGCTTCTCCTCCTGCATGCGCCGCTTGCGCAGACAGTAGTAGACGGCGCCCAGCACGATGACCATGCCGAAGAGGCAGCCCAGGATAGTCATGATGTAGTGGGTGGTGGTGGAGGTGCTGGGCGCCAGGTCGCTGGGGACGGGGTCCCGGGTGGTGAAGGTCAGGCAGGTGTGGTTAAAACGGCGGCTGTTGCGCAGGGAGGTCACGCAGAAGGTGTACTCCGTGTGCGCCCGCAGCTTGTCCAGCGTCACTATCTCCTTCTTGTTCTTCAGCGTCATGACGTCGGAGAAGTAGCTGTTGTTGTACTGGACCAGCACGTACATCTTGCTGTAGGGGTGGGGGATGATGACCACCAGGGTGGCCGAGGTGAAGGTGACGTGGTGCAGCTTGATGGCCGGCCCGGCGGAGGCGTCCGTGGTGGATGAGGCCGGTGGCTCCACCGAGAGGATCTCATCGGGGTTGAAGCCGGAGTTCTCGTCCGGCTCCCTCTGGCTGTCGGTGGAGTAGGGCGTGGGGTGGCTGGCGGGCCGAAGGGACAGCGAGCCGTTGCGGCACTTGGCCTGCAGGACCGTGATGGCGTTGAGGCTGTGGTAGGGCCGGGGCACGAGCAGCGGGTAGCCGGCGAACTCCCGCGGCGACTCGCACTGCAGCCGGTCATAGTTCTTGGTGACGTTGTTGAAAACCACGAGCCAGGCCAGGAAGCCGAAGAGGTCGCACTCGCAGTTGAAGGGGTTGCCGGCCAGCTCGCACACCATGAGGCTGCTGAGGCTGGCGAAGGTGGCGCCGTCCAGGCGGCTGAGGCGGTTGGAGGACAGGTCGATGCTGATGAGGCTCGGGCACTCGGAGAAGGCGGCGGGCGTGACCACCTCGATGAGGTTGTGCTGCACGAAGAGGAACTGCAGGCGCCCCATGCCGCGCAGCATGCCTTCCGTCAGGTTGCTGAGCCGGTTGTAGCCCAGCTGCAGGACCTGCAGGCTCGACTGGCCCAGGAAGGCGCCGTCCTCGATGTAGGAGATCTCGTTCTTGGTGAGGTTGAGGTCCGTGAGGTTCCCGAAGCGGTTGAGGGAGGAATAGAGCACGGCCTTCAGCTTGTTCTCGTTGAGGCGGAGGTCGTGCACGGTGCTGTTGATGTGCTGTGGGATGGTCTCGTAGGGCGGCTGGTTCTGGCTGCAGATGGCCAGCCACACGTAGCCCTTGTCGCCCTCGATGAGCCAGCAGTCGGCGCGCACGGCGCCCGGCCGGCACACGCACAGCAGTGCCGCCGCGCACAGCCCAAGGCGCAGCATGGCGCCGCCGGCCTCGGTCCCCCGGCCCGGCCGCCGGGGCTGGGTGAGGGCCGGGAGTGGGGCCTAGCGGCCGGAGCCTGGGGCTGGCAGCACAGTCCTCCCGGGGGCCGCCACCATCTTGGGGGCGACCCCCAGCACGGGGGCCCCAGGCAAGGTGAGCGCAGCTGGTGCCACGGCTGGGGCCTTGAGGTGCTACGGGCAGGTGCTGGGCCCGGCCGGGGAGCAGGCACCCACGGCCTGTTCCCGCGTTGCTCCTGCCGGGAAGATGCTCAGCTTCTCAGGCCTCGACTTCCTCTCCCTCCTCCTCCTCCTCCTCCTCCTCGGATGCAGGGCTCAGAACTTCAGACGATTCCCACAGGAGACCCGAGCGCGGCACTGGGGGGGAGCAGGAGAGATGGGGGCAGGAAGGAAGAGACTCATCTGTCACCTGGTTCCTGAAAGGCAGCACTGGGAGGGGGTGACCCATCAGCGAGGACCCAGACCAGCCCCTGAACTCCAGGGCCGCCCCTTCTGCACACCCCCTCCCTGGGCCTCTGTGCCAGCGAGCACCCCAGGGTCCTTGCTATGGCAAGGTGGGGCTGGTGGGTGGACAGGGCAGGAAGAAGGTCCTAGGGGCCCAAGAAAGTGGGAAGAGATGAGGAAGGGGTAGGGGCGGTCTGAGCCCCATGGCATGGAGGGAGACCAGAGGGGGACGGGGGGGGGGCTTAGGCATGCACGCACATATATGCACGCCCAGCAACCACACTCACCTCCGCCTGCACAGCGACCACGTGCCCCACGTGAGCCCGAGCTCAATGGCAGGCACTCATGGACAGGTACACACGCACACAAGCACACCTACCATCTGTGCATGCAACAGACAGGCCCGCACACACAGGTCCACGTCCCCAAGTGGGCACCCCCAAATCCGGATAAAGAATTAAGAAGCCCAGCAAAAAATGCCTCCTTTCTCCGTGCCCAAAGATAAATAATTCATTTGTTGTGTAACTGCTCTTGTTCCAAAAATAATTCCCTTGTCTCAGCTTCATGGGGGAGGGGGAGCGGAGCGTGGAGGCTGTGCCCCTCCCCAGGCACAGGGGAGTGCAGAGTCCAGGGTCTCTGCAGGGGGTGGGCACGGCACGGGAGAGCTGTCCCACAGCAGAGCCAAGCCAAAGGGAAGCCGGCAAGAGTCAGGGAATCTAGAGAAATTCCCCAGTATCCTCTCCCCAGAGTAGCCTTCAGAAGAGTGCCCTGACCCAGGAGGGGGCCTCAGACCTTTTGAATGACCAAACCTTTAGCATGACCAAAGCCACAACCCCTTCATGGCTGCAGAGTCAGAGGCTCAGAGAGGCACAGGGATTTGCCCTAACACAGCACAGCCTGGGCCAGGATGGAGGCTCCCACACTAGCTTGCGCCCCGGCCAGGAGCCCTGAGGTTGGAGCCCCTTGTGCCCAGCCCGATTCATCAGGTAAACCCCATCAGCACTCTGGGTATCTATAAAGTGGGGGCCTTCCCTTCTTGGCTTTTTGATGGGAGACAAAGTAAGATGACCGTGATATCTATGCCTAAGATACGGAGGGGCAGGAAGGCGGCACAGGAGCCCTGCCACAGACCAACTGGAGAAACTGAGGCCCAGGGGAGGCAGAGCTGGGTCTGCGGGCAGGCTGGAGGCACCCCTTGGGCAGACTTGGCTCCAGCTCCCACCCAGAGCTTTGGACTACAGAACCAGCCCGGTCCTTTGCTCTGCTCTGGGCCCAGGATGTGAAGATAAGGGCAGAGAAATCCCAGTTTGAACAAAGAAAGCCAGAGACTGTTCACAATTGCCACCTCCGCCTCCTGCTCCTCCCCTTGGGAAACTCCAGGAAAGAGTGTGCTTGGAAAAAAATGTTAAAACTTTGTGGTTAAAGCAAAACCAATCTACAGCACAGAGCCCCAGAGGGCGAACAGAGGAAGGGGAAGCAACTCAAAGATGGGGAAGGAACCCAAAGATGTCATGTGACAGCACCTGGCTGGCCTGCAGGGCCTAACTCTGCGGAGCCTGGGAGGACTGGAGCCTCTGAGGCTGGCCTCACCCCGCCTCGTCCTCGGCAGGGCCAGCCTGGGGGTGTTGAGGCGGTTAGGCAGGACGGGGGTGCAGCAGGCAGCGTTCATGTCCTTGGCTGGGCCATGCAAAGCTCTCAGGCCTGAAGAGACTCTGGCTCCCTACAGCGTGGCTCCTGGGGTACCCCAGGCCAGTGCCATCCCTCTCTGGGCCCCAGTTTCCCCTCCCATGGGCAACACGGAGGATCCGGACCCCGGCTCACAGCCTGGGATCTGGGAGCCCGCCTGTCGGAGAGCCCTCGGCTTGCTCCAGTGCACCCCCTCCCCGGTCTGGGGACGACTGGGGACCACATTTGTATGCAGGTGCGCGCGCAGGTGTGCGGCTGGCTCAGCACAGGGATGCGCTGGCGTGTGCAAGGGGATGACGTGCAGGAGATGTGTGAGCACACGGGTGCACGCTGTGTCCTCGTGGTCGGCTACAGAGGTAGGTATGTGCCGGTGGGGTGAGTGCCGGGGCCTCTCGGGATCCAGGGCAAACACCGGCCTCCCGGTGTGCCAACATGCTTCACCACACGTATGTTCCACGTGCATGCGTGTCACATGGCCCCTCCGCAGCCCTCCCTACACAATCCAGCACTGTCTTGGCTAGCCCGGGTCCTCAGGCCGGCCTTGGACAGCGCAGGCAGGCAGGGACACGAGGAGGCTGAGCAGAGGGGCCTCCCTCCCCAGCAGAGCAGGTCCACACTCCGGCCTCAAGGTGACCCTGCCGGTGTCCCTCCTGCTCCTCCTCGTCCCCTTGGGCCAGGGTCCAGCTCCCACCTCCCTGTGACTCAGACGGAAGGGAGGAGGTTTCTGTCCCCTGTCCCATGTGCGTCAGCGCCCTGTCCCCATCCCTGGGCTGCCTGCCCACCACCCGTCGGGGCCTGACGCAGCCAGGGAGGGGACAGGAGGCCAAAAAGCCGCTGAGGGCAGCACTTGGCCCCCAGCCCAGTGCTCAGCCCCCCCAGGTGCAGGTGTGTGGGGCACGGGGCTAGGTGAGGCCCGGGTCTGGGGTCAGATGGGTAGGGCCAAGCCCCTCCTCCCATGGACGACCCTCTAACGCACGCTAGCGGGGCTGCAGCGTGGGTGAGCCCTCAGGAAGGAAGAGCGGTACGCAGAGACAGCTGCCGAGCAGGATGAGACAGAGCGTGAGCCGGAGAAACTGAGCGCAGTATACAGATGACAGATACAGGGGCGCGGGGGGGGGGCACAGGCACCTGCTGCCCACCCCAGGGCCAGCCAGGGAGACGATGATGCTTGGTGGAGCCCCGAGATGCAGCCTGCGGGAGGGGGAAGCGATGGGAGCAGCCTCTGAGCGGCCCCAGGCGTCCAGGACGCAGACCCCAGAGCAGCAGCCAGAGGTGTGCAGCCATGCAGGGAAGCAATAGTAGGAGACAGCACGCTCTGGACAACCGGTGTCGGCAGGGGCAGCGCTCCACTGCCAGTCTGGCCGGCCACAGGCTGGGCAGCGTCCCCGCCTAGGACAGCTTAGGTGGGAAGGAAGAAGGAGCTGGGAGACCACCAGGTCAGGCTGCTCCAAGAGGCAGAGCCCGGAAGGGCGGGGGACCGCCTGAGCCACCAGGACACTCCCCACCCCCCGGGGCTCAGGCCACCAGGTGGTCCAGCTGGAGCCCTGCCCTTCCTGCCAGGTGCCACCAGACTCCAGGTCCCTCAGAATCCTAGAGCCTCTGAGCTGGAAGACCAGCCCAACCCCAGCCCCTCTCAGGGGAAACCGAGGTTAGGACAGAGGAGGGGACATGGTCCTGGGCCAGGCTGGGAGCAGGTCGGGCTCAGCAGCCAGCGTTGGCAGCAGGTGCCACTGCAGAAGGCCGCCTGGTGGCAGCTGCTGTGGTTAGTGGGGGTTTCTTGACAACCTTCATTATCCAAGATTAGGGTGTCCCTGGGCTCAGGCTCTCTGAGCCTCTGGGTCACATCTCCCAGCTCAGTCGGGCGGGGGGTCCTGGCTCCATCCCAGGGAGCCCTCCCTGCACGCAGTGGCGGGGGAGAGGGGTCTCAGGGGCAGGGGGTCAAGCCTGGCTGAGGGTAGAGAGGGGCTGAGTCCCCTCTAAGCCTCAGTTTCTCTCCATGTGCAAGTTGGGGGCCACCCAGGCTCCCCAGGACACGGTGGAGGAAAACGTGCTGTGTGTGGTCCAGGCAGCCCCACAAAGGCACCATCTTGGACTCTGCTCGGGGGGGGGGGGGCACCGGCCAGCTCAGGGAGCAGGTCAGGGGAGACGCAGGCTGTGTTCTGGACTTCTGAGAGCTGCCTAGAGGCTCATCCTGGGAATTCTCACTGCCACAGACCCCAGGGAGCCAGGAGGTGCCCCCACCTGCCTTCAGGGACAAGCCTGCCATCCCCTCAGGGTTCTGGGGGCCGGCCCCCACCTCCACCTCACAGAGGTCCTTGGGCAGGCTGCTGGGGCCCCAATTCCTCATCTGCGAAATGGGAGGCTACAGCTTCGCCACTGCGGTACTGTCTACCTGGTAAGCTCCCCACCTGGATGGAGTTCAGGTGCATTGAGCCCCAGCTACAAGGGCAAGAGAGAAAGGGCGTGGAGAGCGGAGGCGCGGGGTCCTGGCCTGAACGCGCAGCTGTCTGCGCACCTTGGCTGACCTCTCTGGGCAGCGTCCCCACCTAGGACTGCCTTCGGTGGGAAGGAAGAAGGCGCTGGCGTTACCACCAGGTCAGGCTGCTCTGCGCTTCAGCCTCCTCACCTGCAGGGGCCACAGAGTCCTTCCCAGGGGCCACCCGTGACGGCCTCACGTCAACCCCGCGCGGCAGGCGCCATCCGCTTCCTTTTACAGATGAGAGAACGGAGGCTCTCTCCTCTCCTTCCCCAGCTTCCCCCAGTGCTGGGCTGGGGAGAGGACTGCACACCGCCGGCCGTCTGCTGGGTCTCCTACCACTGTGTAGGTCGTGACCCCTTCCTGGCAGAGCAAAGTGTGAGTGGAAATCATGCCCCATCGGGCACTTACTCCAGGCCAGCTCTGCCCCAGGCTCGCTCCCACTACAGGACCCTTGCACGTGCCCGTCTGTTTGGAATGTCCCCACAGCCCCCCACCTCACCTCATTGGGGTCTCCCCTGGTTTTCTCTGACACCAAATCTGAGATGAACTCTTAGTTCAGCCCTGGCTTTGTCCACCCCCACTCCCCGGAGCTCAGCTCTACCAGATGTCATCTGGGTCTTTACCATCTCACACACACACACACACACACACACACACACACACACACACTCTGTCCCCAGCACAGTAGCAAAGCAGGGCTTTATCTTGTCTACTGCTCCACACCCCCTACCCCATGCCTGCAGCAGGGTCAGCAGCTGCCGGGGGCATGGTGTGTGGAAGGGGCGCTCAGGGCCAGGGCTCAGAGCTCGGAGTCCCTGACTCCCCTGGGTCAGAGGAAGGAGCCCCAGTGAGCCTCCCTTCTTGACCTCACCCCCCCCAACTTCTCATTTTACAGGTGAGGAAACTGAGGCTCAGAGAGGTGTAGCAAGTCGTCGAAGATCACACAGCCAAGAGCCAAGCCAGCCTGAGCTCCTGGAACTACCAGACTGCAGGATCCCTGGGGGGATGACTTCCCACACCTTGCATACTTCCAGTGACAGGGCTCTCAGCACCTGCCCGAAGCTGCTTATTGGCTTGAAGAGTTCCGATTGTTAGAAGTTTCTTCTATTACAAAGCCAAGCCTGACTCCTTAGACCTCTGTTCGCTGGTGGCCGCCTGCTGTCTGGAGCCATTAGGAACAAGGCTAGTACCTCACAAAGGCCCTTCCGGAACTGCAAATCCATTACACACACCCAAGCTAAGCAGCCCCACGTCCTCCGCCTGTTCTCCCCAGGCCCTAGTAGCAGGACCCTGCCACCCTGGGGTCCCTCCTGCGATGTGTCACCTGGAGCATCAGCACCACTCTGGTCTGAGCTGTGATGGGCAGGGGGGCCTCAGCCTCCCTGGGATTGGCTGCCCACTTCTGTTAGCACAGCGAGAGTGTGCAGCAGCCCCACGTCCTCACCTCATCCTCGAGGTCACCGACCCCCACCCCAGCCCATGGACACACACAGCCAGACAGCCCCAGTGCCCTCAGACGTCCTTGGGCAGCTCTGGGCCGTCCCTTTTAGGTCTCACCCGAGGTGCTGGGTTTCGTCCACCCCCATTCAATCACGTCTCATTAGGCTCAGCCCTGCACGCCAGCTGCTCCAGCTCTCCGGGGAGCTGGCCTCTGCCCTCGCTGTCTCCGCACCCACTCCCGGCTCTGCACCGTCCTCCGCCAGCGGGATGGAACAGGCCACGGCTGACTCCATGTCACGGGGAAGTGGAAAGCAGGCTGGGCGGGGGCGCCGTGCAGCCCATTGCGCCCACCCACACCGCTCACAAGCCCCGCGGACGCTCAGGCACACCTGCCCTGTGCGTGACCCAAGGCGCACAGATGTGCCCTGCCTTCTCTGAGCTGCCTCTGCCTCCACGGCGCTGTGGAGGAACACCATGAGGCCCTGCCGAGCCTGCGTCCCCACGCCCAGAGCCCCCGAACAGGGCAGGGGCCTGGCACCAGGTCACAGAGCCTCGGGCTGCTTTGGGAAGAGCTCCAGTTCTGGGTCAAAGCCACATCGGTGACTGGCTCATCACAGTGGCCTTGGGCAAGCCAGCGCCTTACCTCTCTGGGCCTCAGCTTCCCCATCTGTTCAGAGATGAATATTGCCACAGGTCTCTCTGACTGGCCAGGACCGCCCTGAAGCCTCTGTCCACTGCCCACTACACACCAAACTCTTCTGGTCCCCATGCCTCCCCTGCTCCCAGGGCATGGCTGCCATGAATGCCGGCCGTGCCCAGGTCTCTGCAGATGGAGACATCGCCCAGCAGCCAACAGGAGAGGCAGGGCACACCCACACCCACACCCACACCCACACGCACCCCAGCCCGCCACCACCAGACACGGGGGGCAGTGAGGCCCACCACCAGGGAGCCCCGCAGCGGAGTCCAGGCTAGTGCCCCCCCAGGGGTCACCTTCTGGCTGCAAGAACCCTCTGGACTATTCAGGGGCACCCTCCCCCCTGGCCCTCGCCTCTCCTCCCCAGGACCCCGCCTCCCCTGCTGCCTGCCTCCCGCCTGCCCTGCCCTCTCCCCTCCTGGCCTCCCTGCACCCCTGACCACTACTCACCAGTCTCCACTGGACCCGCTCTCTCACCAGTGCCTGCGCACGCGCGCTGCCTCTGCCTGCACGGCCTCCATTCATTCATTCAATAAACATTTATGGAGCACCTACTATGTGCCAGGCTCCGGCTAGACCCGGCCTTCCCGCTCTGCCCAGCCCTGCTCCTCCTCCAGGGTCCCAGAGGGTGGACGATAACCTGCCTTCCCGCGTCCTCAGGGCTGTCCCAAGGGAGGGGCCGCATGTCGGGGTGCCCCCTCCCCCCAGGGAAGAGCGCAGCCCACTGCGGCAGCCTGGCGGGGCGGGGCAGGCAAGTGGAAAAGGTCACCCGTGGGGCCTCCCGCTTCTGAGTCAGAACTGCGATGATTCCTACTTTACAGGCGAGGAAACTGAATCCCACAGATGCTACGCAGTCGCTCTCTCCTGCACAGCCCCGGGGCTCTGGGTCAAGAAATGTTGAAGGATCCCACTTCATCTGGACAGTAATTTCTTTATTTTTAATTAGCCGGCAGTATTAAAATCTCAGGGGATTTTCTTCTTAAAGCCCCCTTTCTGTGATCCACTGACCACCCTGGACGGTGTGGCTGCCCGGGGTCTCTCTCTGCAGGGCAGGGCAGGCCAGGGAGCGCTTCCCCTCCTTGCCTCCCTGCCTGGGCTGTCCGGGCCCCTGGACACTGAAGCTGGTGAGCCCAGCAAGAGAGGGGCCCTCGCAGGGGGCAGTCAGGCCCCCGCCTGCACGCGGCACCCACCCGCCCTGCCTGGTCTGCAGCCCTGTGGCTCCCAGCTCTAGGACTCTAACAGCACCTCAGGACCTGAAGCTGCCCCGCCCCCTGGTGCTCAGCCACCCCCTGGGGAGAGGACCCACGCCAGGAGCGCACCCAGAGAGCTTCCCGCCCCACCTGGCCTCAGCTGGGGCCACCTCTCCTCTGCCGCCCTGCCTGGGTCAAGCTCGGGACTCCTCTGCCAGCAAGAGGCCCAAGGCCTGGTTCCTGAGCAGAGCCTGCACTGAGTGGGCTTCTCGAATGGTCCCTGGCTCCATCCCTCCCCACGGGCCTCGGGTCCCCTGACTCTCGATCCCTTGCGCTATTCACCTTAACCTGCTGCTGCCACCCACCCTCACCTCCATCAGACCCCAACGCTGACCCAGGGCCCGGGCTGAGAGACCCCCTCCAGGGTCAGAGCCTGTCCACTCTGTCTCATGGCCTCTTGTGCCCTGGTGGTCTGACATTTACTCTCTTGGCCCTGAGACTGGCTTCTCTGGGGCAGGCGGGGGCTGGGGGGAGGCCCCCCGAGGAGGCCCTGGGGACCTGCAGCTGCGGCTCCGAGAACAAGGAGTCTGTGTCCATGCCGAGGGGCTGACACGGCCGGCCGGAAGCACGGGGGAGGGCCACCGAGGCTGTGGTGACCGCTGGCTGGGCAGAAATGGTGGCCCTGAAGGATGACAGCTCGTGTCCACCAGCTCAGAGCGGCCGATCCATCGGGACCGGCCCTCCCCTACATCCTGGAAGTGACCGGCCCTCCCCTACATCCTGGAAGTGCAGGGACCACCCGCCGCTCAAACGCAGGCTCTGCCACTTAACTCGCCCCTTGGCCCTGGCCAGCTACTTCTTTCCGTGAGACTCAGTTTCCCCTCCTGCAAGCGGGACGAGAAGGGCACTAGCCAGGAAGAACAGCTACAGAGCAGGGTCTGGCCTGTAGCGATTGCTTGAGAAAGTCAGCCGCAGCAAGGTCTGGGAGTGTGGCCCGTGCCGGCACTCAGCTGGGCCCCTCCCACGGCAGAGAGGAAGGCTGGGCCTGGCCCCTGGCACCCCTCCTGCCTGGGTCCCGGCCCTCAATGGCCCGCTCTCCCACCCCACTGCCTCCAGCCTGTTCCGGCCTCGGTTTCTCTCCCATTGCCAAGCACAATGGCTGTTATAATTAACGGATTATCTCAGTGCGACAGCTGTGGTCCTTTGAAAATTAGGTTGAATAACAAGATCCTGATGTATGGTAATTTCTTTTCATCTCTTTCTCCCCCTTTCTCTCTCCCTCACTTCAGCCTTGTTATGCATACAAATGCTTCTCCCTCCTTCGCAAACACCTTCCCCCTCTGTGGCCTCCTCTTTCTCCTCGCATGTCCTAAGGTTCTGCCGTCTGGTGAAGAGCCTGGTGGGCCCTCACCCTCCTGGGC
Source organism: Muscardinus avellanarius (assembly GCF_963383645.1). NCBI lineage: Eukaryota > Metazoa > Chordata > Mammalia > Rodentia > Gliridae > Muscardinus > Muscardinus avellanarius. Next base: position 11,443,313 of record NC_137797.1, on the reverse strand, counting down.
CGCCTCCTGACATGCCTGTGACTTCCAACATCCGTCCTGACACTCGCTGTGCTGGGGGGACCTGCACCCCGGCCTCCCCGCTGCCTCCCGGATTTAGGCTCCCTTGCCGCTCTTGGCCCCTCTCAACCCGCTTCCTCAGCCCCCCAAGAACATCTCAGCCCCTCCCAAGGTGTCTAAAATCAGCCTCGCACTGGCCACACCCAGCCCCCACATCCAAGCTGCCTCTGGGCCCCACCCTAACACCTGGAACTCCCCTCAAGTGGGCGCTGAACATTCGGGTCTAGAATCATCGTCTGCAGCCACCCAGGCCGACCTGCTCCTCTCGGTTCCTGAGCCAGGGAGAGGCACCTGTCCCGCCAGCCCTCTCCGCCCCCATGCTGCCCTGCTCCCCACTCCTTCAGCAACCCCACTGGTCCCTCTGCCTCCAGTCCCACCTCCCCATCCTCCATCCTCCGCCCAGCAGAGGAAGAGCTTTCTAGAATATAAATCTGAGCATGGTGCTTTCCTGCTGAAAGGGCTTTGGCTCCTGTCTGATCTGGGAAAATTCCAAAGGGACCCAAAGCCCGGCCCACATGGTCCCGTGGGAACTGGCACCTGTTCTCTCCTGGCTGGGGTCTCCCTCGTGGGGTCCCGCAGCCTCCCCGCCAGGACTTCCTCCACCTCTACCAGAACCCTAACTGCGGCTTCTCCCCTGGATGAATTCTCCCAGACAGGATCTCGGTTCTCCACGAGAGCTTGGCACCAGGCCCCCATGGGGGCTCGATGAGCATGTGTTAGTGGGTGAGTGACGTGGCCTGCCCTCCCCTTCATAAAGAAACCGAGGCTCCAAGCACTTAACGACCTGCTCCCATCACACAGTCCATCCAAGGCAGATCCAGCACGGAACCCGGGCCTGCGGCTCAGCGCCAGTCCTTCCCACTGCCCGGGGAGGGCCGGGGCATCGGCCTCTGCGCCGGCCCCAGGGGACGCGAGCCTGCCTCCAGCCTCAGCTGGACGATAAGGAAACAGACTCCCAGCCTAGGCTGTCACTCCCTGGAGCTGGGCCTTGGGCTAGCCACGTGGCTCTCAGGGCCTCAGTCAGCTCATCTGTAAAGTGGGCATGAGCCACCTCGCTGTCCATCTCAGAGGGCGGCTGCTGGGCACGAACTCAGGTCTTTGAGAAAGCCAGTCCTGCTAATGACACCTGGGGACTTTCCTGCCCTCCATACCCAACTGCGCGGACCCTGGCTGGCACTCCCCAGGGTTGGGGCGGGCAGGCTGGGAAAGGCTGGACACAGGTGATGGACGGAGCAGGGGGCGGGGCCAGACCATGACCTCGTCAGAAGCCTCCCTCTTGGGGCCCCGGCGTGCCTGCTTCCTGGGCAGACTCCATGAGGAACCACAAGCACAGCGCCTGGCCACACAGCGCGAGGTTCTACAGGATGTGACCCTGAAGTGTGGCCCGGGGAGGGGGCGGGAGAAGGGGGATAAAGCAGGACCATCTGTTCCCGACCCTTCCTCCTCAACAGCCCACAATGGCTGCCGCTGTCCCAGCATAGAGTTCACACCAGTGTGTGGCCCTCCAGTCCCTCACTCCCTAAGCTTGTGCCCCACCGTGCCCCTTTATACCCAAAGGAAGTTTGGGGGATGCCCACCTACATGTCCTCCAGGACTTTGTTTACGATATTCCTGAGCGAGGGGGCCACACCCACCTGCCCCCCCAGGGGTCCCAAACCCTATGCCCTTCAGGTCCCTTCTGCAGGCACAGTGTGGCCCTCCCTGCTCTTCTCCACCCCAGTGGCAGCCCAGGGAACCCCGGAAGGGTCCTAGAAACTATCTCATCCCACCTCTCGTCCCATTGTACAGGTGGGGAAACTGAGGCACGGACAGTAGTTTTGCAGTGATGTACTTGAACCCTGGCCTCTGCTGCCCAGCCCTCTGTGTGGCTGCTCTCCTGGTGCCGAGCCACTGAGCCCTTGCCTGCCTCCACGCCCCCAGCCCAAGCTGCCTGAGGACGGGACCCCATCTTCCCTCTGCACCCCTCCAGTGCCTAGCCTAAGGCCTGGCGCATAGTAGGCACTCAGTAAATGTCTGTTGAATTGAATTGCGCTCAGGGCGGCCAGTCGTCTCTGCTCTGTAAGAGAAGCATAGAGTTAGTGGAGCTGTTCCCATGGTGACCAGGGAACCACACTGGTGGGGAGAGGAGCCCGACCTACCCCAAGGACCCCGAGGGCCCTGAGGAGGGGCCTGGGAAGCAGGGACACTCAGACCGCCAGCAGGCGGCAGTGCCCTGGCGAGGCCCGCTGCCCCGCGGTCCTGCCAGCCTCCTCGTCAGACAGAGATGACTCCAGTCCCTCCGGCCCTGAGGACATTGGCGATGAGGATGAAGAGACGTGTGGACCAGACACTGACTCCCGGCTCACAGGCATCGAGCGCCCAGTGCCTGACGGGCAAGAGAGCGGCAGAAATCGCGCCCATTCTACAGACGGGGAAACCGAGGCTCAGAGAGGGCCAAGGCCACGCAGCCCGTGCCCTCAATCCTGAGCTGTATCCCCAGTCTCCCTGCAGAGCTGAGGAAGCAAAGCTCTCAAGATAGCAAAAGCAGGACAAAGACATCGTGCCCACCAGAGGGTGGCCCGCGCCGCGCGTGCTGGCCAAGTTCTCCAGGGAAAGGGCCCAGTGTGAGCCCCAGGCCGGGAGGGGTAAGGTGAGAAGCCCTCACGCTCCCCACGGGGGTGAGCTCTGACTCCACAGCCCCCCGGAGGCTTCAAAGCGCTGCTCAGATGCCAGGCTGCAAAGGCCTTAGCAGGCCCTGGCACTAATATAGATCAGTAGACACTATAAATACACAGCTGGGCTGGGCACCGAGGGGCGGCCAGGCGGGGGTGCCAACCCAGCCCTGCACGCCCCTCCCTTCTGGGCCTCTGTTTCCTGTACCAACTGCAGGCCGAGCGCACTGGGACGAAGGCAGCTACGACTTTGCCCAACGACATTGAGCTCCTGACCCGCAGGGCTTGCCAAGGGGAGGACAAGACCAGACCTCCGGGCTCTGCCCAGGACAGCCAAGGCCTGGGCCAGCGATGCCCCTCCTGTCTGGTACCCACTCGTACCTCCATGCACTTGTTCCCTGGCCTGGACGGGTCTCTAGGGGGAAGCAGGGGGCCTGAGCCTCAAGCACATGTCCCACCATGGCGGGCCCCGGGCCAGTCCAGCCTGCATCTAGAGATACTGATCTCATACCTGCCATGTGCCTGGCCCACCCTGGAGACCTAGGGCCCAAACTGGCACCCCAGGGCTCCCCGCAGCCATTCCCCAGGTAGAAGGACCAAAAAGGGCCCTAGGGACACACAAAGGAGAAAGCGCGTGCTCAGAGCGGACCCAGAGAGATGGAACTGTGTGCCGGGCCCTGCATACAGCACACGCCGTTGCACCCACTTGACGGAGCAGAAAACTGAGGCTGACGGAGGAAGAGCGACGTGCCCGAGGGCCCACAGCTGTCAAGGCCTGGCACCTGCGGCTCCCTAGATGCAAGGTGACCTGATGCATACAAACTCAGCACACCAGGCTCTGAGCAGACAAGGACTGTGTGTGCAGAGTCCCAGATGCTCCAAAATCCGGAGGCAGGGGAAGGTTGGTGCCTCCTGTTTTGTCAAAGCCTCATGCAACCCTGAGCAGCAGACCGAGGCGGTCCTGCCCGGCACCAGGCCTGGCCAGCATTCCACCCCTATTCCTCTATCACGGGGAAGGGCTGTGGCCCTGACCCTTGCCCCCAGGGTGACCTGGGCAGTGACCTGCCCTCTGTGAGCCTTGGTGTTCCCAAAGACCCATGGCCTGAGCCTCATGGTGGCCACAGGAGACTGACTGACATGCTGTAAAGCGCTTTCTCTGTCTAGGGCATGTATGAGTTACAGTCGCAGTCTCCTCGGCTCTCTGAACAGGGGTAACGGTTTGTATCAGATGTGGTTTGTATCAGAGACTCCCTTGCATGGTGCCCTACCCTGCACATAGGGCTCTCCAGTCTCAGGTGCTATCATCGTATCCATCCTGCAGATGAGGAACTTGCCGCTCAGGGCGCGGAGAGGAAGCCCGCGCTCGGCCAAGTCTCTGCGTGCCTGAGCGCCTGCGTGGCCGCTCTTTGGCCGGTCGGTGTGCCCACCTGCTCCTCGGTTTATCCTGCTTCTCAGATTTTGCAGTCATCATATTTCCAGCAGCAGCAGCAGCAGCAACTCACACGCCCCTCTCCAAGGCCTTCGGGGAGCCTCATTAATCATTCAGACACACCTGCATATTCATTAACTTCCGAATTAATACAGGGTCCCTTATTACTTTGGGCCTGCTGCCTGCATTAAAGACACTTCAACTTCATTCATTATTAAACTCCCCTGATAAATTATCACATCTCTCCTGCGCGGAGGGGGGCAGCACCCAGACCCCAGAGCTGCTTGCTCCCAGCGCCAGCTGCTGCGTGACCTTCAACCAAGCTCTTACCCCCTCTGGGCCTCCTGCTTGGTTACCTGGTAAAATTTGGGCAAAGGACAGTCTCTAAGCACTGCCCAGCCCCGTCGAGGTGGCCTCGCTCTCCTCTGTCTGTTCTGTGTGTCACTTTCTTGCACACCTATAATCACTCTGTGTCCCAAGGAATGGGGAGCCTGTCCTCTCTCGTTCCCCGCCCTCACCTCCAGGGACCCCCCACTTGAACCTGGGGGGCTCAGGGCCAGGCATCTGCCCATCTCCAGTGTGTCTCCTGTCCCTAGACTACCCTGGCTGGGTCAACCACCACGTACCCAAATCAGAAAGGCCACCTCGCCCTGTGGCCACCCAGCTGGACACTGAGGGCCACAGGACACTGGCAATGAGGACAAGCAGGCCTGTGCCCGCTTCTTAGGACAACGTCCACTGTCCAGACAGGAAGACCAAAGCTGGAGTCAGGGCTGGAGCGGGCTGTAAGCCCAGGTGTCTCCTGCCGGGTTCCTGGGCGCCCACTGCTCACTCTGCCCAGCCGAGGCCCAGCCGCACCCCTTGCCCTGGCCTGCGCCCCCTCCCTCCTCTCCTTATAGGCTCATCCCGGCCTCACAGAGCTGCAGGCAGCACAGAATGGCTCCCCATTGGCTGGCAGATGCCCCGGCCCATCTCCATTGCACCCAGTGCCAAGAACACCCTCGAATAAAGCATGACGGGGCCACTGCTGCCACCCCTGTGGCTATGACCTGTGCCTCCGGCCCTACTCAGCGTGGAACTGGGGCTGCCCCCGGCCAGGGCCACCAGCATCAGCAGGCCCAGTGTCTCCCCGCTGCCACCAGCCTGGGCCCTTGGGCTGTGTGGCCACGGGTCCATTACCACGCCTCCTGTGCAACAGCTGGACTCCACCCTTGTCCCTCATCTCTAGTCTACCCTGACACCTGCCCAGGCCGCACACTGCACCTCAGTGCAAGGGCGCCCTTCTGGATGGGAGCTGGTGCCCCCGGGGTCTCTTGGCATCCCCCGGGGTTCTCCTCTCCAGTTCAGTTGCCAGAGAGAACAGAAAACACCACCTCCATGCAGCACCCACTGAGGCTGCTCCCTCAGTGCCTTTTCAGAGCATCCAGGGTCCCCAGGCTGAAACCAGACACCCTCATGAGGTCAACGGCCCTGGAGGGCCCAGCTGCCGCCCACTCCAGGACCTCCCTGCTCCCTCCTGCCCAGGGTCGCTCTCCCTTGCCAGGCTCCTCAGGAACGTCCGTCCAGAGGAAGCACAGAGGCCATCCGCAGCACGCCCAGCCCACCCTGAACGAGGAACCGCTCGTGCCTGACCTGGGGCCAGTCCCTGGTGGCCAAGTGCAGGACCAGCCCCCGTGTGCACAGGTAGCAAGAGGCATGGTGCAGGTCCCTAGACGTGCCTCCCGGAGGAGACCAAGGCTCAGAAAGACAAGTTGGCCTCACAGGACACTGCCAGGATGAAACTCTGCTGCGCCCCCGTCAGCTGACAACCAAAGCCGGTGGAAAGGGTTAAGGACACCGCGCGGAGCACACGCCAGAGCTCACAGCATTCCATCGCAACCAGCCCATGAGCCCCTGCACCGCCCTGCGGGACGGCCACCATTCTTCTACCCATTTGAGAGATGGGAACAGAGGCCCAGAGTAGACAAGGCTCCTGCCCAAGGACACGCAGCCTGGAAGAGGAAGAGCTGGAGATGCACCAGGTCTCAGCCCTGGAGCGGTTCCTCCCTCCAGCTCCGCGTGGGTCTCCTCTCTAGGGTGAGACGCCCCCTGGCTGGCTGCGGGGCTGGAGCACGGCCTTCCCCAGCTGGGCCTCAGCTTCCCCATCTGAAGGGGTTGACAGCCCGCCCAGGGGGCCCAGCAATGGCTCATGAGCCACAAACTCACAGAACCTCTGCACTGGGGCCGAACTCGGCCCTGGGGCTGCATCAAGGGGCGGGAAGCCCAGGGCGGGAGGGCAGTGACCTGGGAAGCCACCAAGCGGCCAGAGTTGCAGCTGTCCCCGACACAGATGCCGAGGCCCCCCTGTAAAACCCAGTACCCTGGAAGGGTCCGCTGCCACCCAAGGGGGCCAGGAACTCCCAGAGAAGGCTGCGCCCTGCCAACCAGACAGCGTGCATCCGAGGAGCACCCACAGAAGCCCGGCACGCGGGGAGCAAGGAGCCCCCGGCGCGGGTAGGATGCGGGCGCACGGAAACCCCTCGCGAGCGCACTGGAGTTCTGCTATTTGAGGACAATTTCCTGTGAATCATCTTGTAAAAAGAATCATCAGCCTCTCATTTCTCTTATAAAAAAAATTTCAGATCGGGTTTGCTTAAAGAGAGATAACACTGCGGGCTTCCTGGGGCTGCTGTACTGCGCGCTCAAGGGAGGCGAGCCCCGAGGGTGGGCCGGCGCTGTGTGCGTCGCCCTGTGTCCCCAGCCCCCAACACGGGGCTGCATGCAGAAGGTGCTCAATAAACGCTGCCAAAGCAAACTCTCAGGGTCTCCAGTCCCCCAGCTCCAGGATCAAACTGCTCAGCACCAGGACCCGGGGTATCTCACTCCGGCCGCATTCAGACCCTGAGGTACCGTGAAGGTCGGGGCTTAGCCCTCAGCCGGGCCCTATGTCATGCCATGGGGGAGGAAGCTGAGGCCCGAGAGGGCAAGAGCCTTGGCCAGGGCCGCCTGGCTATGCCCCACTCCTTCCGGTGCACTATCCCTGCCCGGACCCCTCAAACACCACTGCCCCCGTCCCTGTCCTCTGCCTGGCGCACCTTCGTCCCCCTGCCCTGAGCCACCCACACCTCTGATGCTCCGGGATCAGCCAGTCCAGCCCTGTCTTCTCTCCAGAGCCTCCTCCTCCCCACTCCATCCAGGCCACCACCACCGTGGGGGGCTCGGGCCACAGGGCCGGCCTCTGCCTCCCAGGGATGCAGCTTCGATCAGCCGCCGCCATTCCAGTGCTGCAGCTCCGCTCCCGCCCCCTCACAGGCCACCACCACCACTCGCCTGGTGGCCTGTGGTGACAGCCGTTCTGCAGAACAGCCAGAAGGAACCTTCCAGAAGTCAGCTCCTCTGGGCAGATTCTCCTGCTCAAGATCTGTCCAGGGTTCCCTCAGGGCAGGGCCAGGGGCCCGGCTGCCCACTGGAATGTGACTCCTAGTGGCACCCATGTACAGAGTCACTGTTTCTCTTCCAGAGATCCAGGCGGCACTGTGTGCCGCTCCAGACCCCAGCACCAGGGGAAGCCTGGCACAGAGGAGGCGCCCGCAGAGCAGAAGGTAACAAGCATGAGGCCCCGCCCCAGGACGATTCCTGCTGGCCTCTGCCCCACGGCCCCTCCCCACCGGCTGAGCCAGCTCACTCTCGGCCCTGCCCACACCCGGGTTCCTTTTGGTCATGGTCACTACATCCCACCCACACTGGGACCGACCCCTGGGAGTCACCCAGGGTACGCCCTCAGCCTGGTCCCACGGCTCAGGGCGGCGTCAGGCAGGTGCAGGGGCTAGAAAGAGAGGAACTGGGCACAGAGCCCCTAGCGGGTGCCGCCTAAACCTAACATAGCTGACCCTGTGGGGCCCTCGGTGACCCTCTTATCCAGAAAAGGAGACTGAGGCTCCTGAGGTCAGAGCCTGACCCTTGCCACGCCCTCTTGCCCTCCACCCAGCCAGCTTGAGTGGGGGAGGGGCCGAGCCCTCCAACAGGCACAGTGGGCGCCCACGCACCGCAGCTGGGCCCTCAGGACCTGGCCCCACCGCTTCCTGCAGTGTGGCACTGGCCTTTCTGAGCCAACATCCCCCTGGCCCTAAGGGATGCAGTGTGTTGAATGATTCTCACAACCGCCCCACAAGGCGCTCAGTGAGGGTGTCATGTTACAAAGGAACTGGGAGGGGGGCTGCCTCTGTGTGCAGTATGGTGGCTGGGAACAGCCCTGGCCCACAGCACCAGGCTCCTCGAGTGTGCTTCTTCCTGGCCCTGTCCTGCCCTTTAGTCCCCCAGGCGCCCTGGAACCCTGGCTTCCAGTCCGACTCACCCCTGTGGGCCCCCACAGGGGCCGCTCTGGCCCTCCCTTCCAACACCCGCTGCCCACAGCAAACGGGTTCCACCAAATGCCATCTCTTCCAGGGGGCCTTCCCTGTGCTCCCCGCCAGCCCCCGCCAGGCCCCTTCCACCACTCAGAACGAGTTCACTGGACAGTTAGTTGGGCCCCTCCAGCCTACCCTGCCCCAGCATCCTCCGCGCAGCCGCAGCCGCAGGAGCGGGGCTCCGGAAGCCCCTCTGACCTAGCTCCAGGACTGTAAACCCACCCAGCACCACTGGAGCAGCAGCAGCTCCCGGGGAGAGCTGCCCCACTGTGCAGGGAAGCGCGTGCACACGCCACGCACACGCCACACACACACACACACACACACACACACACACACACACACACACATGAATACCTGGGGAGAGCTGCTCCACTGTGCAGAGAAGAGCGTGCACACGCCACGCACACGCCAAACACATACACGTGAACACCTGGGGAGAGCTGCTCCACTGTGCAGGCAAGAGCGTGCACATGCCACGCACATGCCACACACACGTGAACACCTGGGGAGAGCTGCTCCACTGTGCAGGGAAGAGCGTGCACACGCCATGCACACGCCATGCACACGACACACACATGTGAACACCTGGGGAGAGCTGCTCCACTGTGCAGGGAAGAGCGTGCACACGCCATGCACACGCCACACACACATACACACACATGAACACCTGGGGAGAGCTGCTCCACTGCAGGGAAGAGCGTGCACACGCCACGCACACGCCACGCACATGACACACACATGTGAACACCTGGGGAGAGCTGCTCCACTGTGCAGAGAAGAGTGTGCACACGCCACGCACACGCCACACACACATACACACACATGAACACCTGGGGAGAGCTGCTCCACTGTGCAGGCAAGAGCGTGCACACACCACACACACACACATACACACACATGAACACCTGGGGAGAGCTGCTCCACTGTGCAGAGAAGAGTGTGCACACGCCACGCACACGCCACACATACATTCACACACACACACACACACACACACACACACGCACATGTCCACCCAACCCCGGCCTGGGCTGGGCCTCCCCTCTCACCTGCCCCTCCCTACCCTCACCTCCCCAACTCCCGCTGACCCCAGACAGCTCTGCGCCCCCTCCCCAGCCCCTCTGGAAGCCCACCGTCCTCACCCTGGTTCACTCACGCTGCCTGCTCCAGGGCCTGGCCTTGTCCCCGGGCCCCCACACAACCAGGCGCCGCCACACAAGCTCCGCGCCCTCTCAGAACTCTGTCCTTGCCCTTCCTTGGGGTCGCCCTGGCCTGCACACTCCACCTAGGAATGCTGCTTCTCCCAAAAGGTCACCTCCTACAGGAAGCCCTCCAGCCCACCAATGATCTGTGAGGACTGGTCTCCAAGTCTGCCTCCCCTCCCCCACCCAGGCCTCAGGATTCCTGGCCGCAGGGCCCCCAGCACCCGTCGCCCTTACCAGCACCCAGGCTGTCTGCAGACACACGCTCCTACCCCCACCCCCCCATGCCTTCCTGAGCTCCTGGGACAGAGGAAAAGTTCATTAGCCCTCAGTGACCCACACCACCTGCCGTGGCTCCCACCTCCACCAGCCCAGGCCACACACCTCTGCTGCCTGGCCCGGCCCTCAGCACACAGGGCTGGAATAAAACCCAAGGCTTCTGGCGCACACTTATAATCCCAGCATTTGGGAGGCTGAGACAGGAGGATTGCAGTTCAAGGCCAGCCTCCACTACTTAGTGAGGCCCTTTGCAACTCAGCAAGACCCTGTTTCAAAATAAAGAATAAAAAATAGGACTGGGGGTATAGCTCGGAGGTAGAATGCCCCTGGGTTCCATCCATGGGTGAGGGGAAGGCTTCCAGACTTCCTGTCCTCTCCTCTCTCCTGGGGGAGGGGCAGCCCCTGGCCTAGGCTGCCTTGCTCCTCCTGAGGGAAGGAGAGAGGGCCGCACAGACCTATGACCAAGTGGCCACAATCTGTGTCTCTAAACCCCCAACGAGAATCCTCCCCAAGGTGCAAACGAGGGATCCCGCTGCCCGGAGCCAGGCCCGGAGGGTGGGGCCTGCGGGCACCCTCCTCGTTCCCTGAGGCCCAGCCTGCCCTGCAGGGGAGGGGTGAGTGGGCATGAGGGAGAAGTGGAAAGAGGGGCTCCTCCCCGGAGCCCCCAGTGGAAACAGCCCCAGGCACTCCTGTGCCCAGGAGGCCCAGACCTGTGCCTGGGGACACGGCCCTGACACCTTAGGGACCCTAGCCGGTGCCTGGGGACAGAGCCTGAGTTGCCAAGAGTCCAAGCCCATGGAGCCCATTAGCCGAAGAAGCGGCAGAGGGGCCCTGACGCCCCAGCTTCTGCACCTGCTGCGCTGCGGGGGTCCTGAGCAGCCTCTCTGCACCCCAGTTCACTCCGCTCAGGACCCCCATATCTAGCCAGAACAGGAGTCCAAACAAGAGACAGCAGGGTTCAAGTCCCCTGTGTCCGTCCGCGGTAACCCGCACATCCCGGCCGGCCTCCCTCCTTCGGAAGGGAGGCGGAGCTCAAGCAAGGGTGTGAAGTCCGCTAAGCCCACAAATCAGCACACCCTGAAGGAACTTTTCGTTCCAACACAGTGAACCCCAATCTGGGGTGAGGATTTCAGCTGCTCATGCTTTTAATGCCATCTCTCGAGCTCCAGTTCCATGCCAAGCCCCGGGGCAGATGTGGGGCACCCTGGGTGACCAGAACAGACGTGGCACTGCCCCAAGGAAGCGCGCGGCTCTAAGGCAGACGCTTGGGAGACTCGTAACTTCCAGGAGGTGGCCCGTGGAAGACAAGGGCCCTCAGAGAGCCGGGTCACCTGGCAAAGGGGACGTGGCTCACCACCAGCCAGGTCCTCCCGGGTGGGCAGAGCCTGAGGGGGACACGCAGCGGGCGGAGGCCCCAGGTCCCACAGCTCTTGGGCAGCAGAGGTCACTGGAGCCCCTGGGAAGGCTGGGGGCCATCTCTCTAACACACAGCCTCTGATTGGAGTCAGGAGGAAGCGGCCACCTCCACAGCGGGTTAGTGCCCAGCTGCAGGGGCCCTGGGGAACCTGCTCCTAAAGAGAGCCCCGGGCAAGCACCCAGAGCAGGTCCCGCATGGGCAGGAGATGTCCCGGGAAGCCTCCGGGCCACCTCCCTGAGAGGCATAGCGAGGATTACCGGAACTGTGCCGGCCCCGCCAGCCCTCCCTTTAATGCATGCAAATGAGGGGCATAAATTTCTGCTTACTTAACTTCACAAATGTTAACAAGCTCATAAAAAATAAGTTATTCTTCCTCAGCTCCACAACACCCTCCCTTTGTTTAAATTTGTTTCCCCTCCCTCCCCAGCCTCCTCGGTGGTGAGAGACAGAAGAACTGTGATCTCAGTGGCTCCCCGCCAAGTGGGTCTGCCCTTCCCCCCACCTGCCCAGGGAGGCCCAGGGAAAGCCCCCAGACACGGATCACAGACCCCCGGGGCAGTCCCTCTTCCTCCCTGCCGCTGTGTGACCTCAGGCTCCAGACTTAACCTCTCTGAGGCTTAATTGCCTCATCTACAAAGTAGGAATCCCGATTGCACACTGCCTCGGGGTTGGTGTGAGGATCAAGTCAGATAATCCCAGTAAAGTGCTCAGTTGTCTCCTGGCACAGAACAAGCCCTCAATAAATGTTAGCCCTTGTTATTATGTAAAGGAGAGTTAAATACCTCCCCCCAGCTAATCCATTTGTAGAGTTTGCCTTCTGGGGCAAGCTGGCAGCTCCAAACGCAGCCCCTGGCTCGGTTTTCTTGGCCTGCTCAGTATGGAATTCCAGCCTGGAGTTTGTTTGCCACAGGCCCCACCACACCCTATTGCCTATCTCAGCCAGATGTGCGCCTCTTCCTCCCCTGGGCCCTGAGGGCGTCTGGTTCGCCACCTCTGAAGGATGCCTCTCAGATACTGTTCCAGCTGCTGACCTCATTAGATGCTACAGTGGGACCAGCCGACAGATGAGGAAACCGAGGCTCAGGAAGGGGCAGCGATTTGCCCAGGGTGGAGGGGCTGAGAGTCCTGTCACCAGACCTGCCCCTCACCTCCTGAGCCCCTTACCCACCGTGCCAGGCTGAGAGGCACTTTCCAGGCACCCAGAGAAGTAGACGACCACGTGGGCAGGCGTGCCCACATGGTCAAGACTGTGCCCAACCTCTGGGGCCCAGTACATGCTGGAGCAGAGGGTGGCTGAGAAGCCAGCTGGGATCTCATGGCTTTCCCGTGTGTCCAGCACGGCACTGGGGGCCCAAAAACACAGGGCAGGGGCTGGAGGTGGCCCGTTCCCCTCCATCCGCCTATACCCTTCACACAGTCTACCTCCAGGAATGGCCCAGGCCAGAAATTATCCCCAAGGGCCAATAGGAAGAGCCACAGCCAGCCCCGACCCATTCCAATTATGACAAGCCACATCTGCCACGGTCTCCATTTCTCAGAAGAAGAACAGGTAGGAGAAGAGGGTGAATTTCCTGAGGCTACAGAGAGGGAGACCAGGGCCCAGCCTGCAGAAGGCTTGGCTACCTGGTCACCAGCACTACCCAGCAAGATCCAGAAAACAGCGCCAAGCCCCGCTACAGCGCACTGCCCGCCTCCCCCTGCCCTCTCCAGGCCTGAGGCCCCGTCTGCAAGAGCTGAGCGCGGACACTGAGCCCTCCTTATTAGAAGATGGTGGGGATGGGGACCCCGACACCCAGCCAAGAGGCCACCTGTGCACGTGCCCCAGAGCCCCTCTCTCAGGGCGCCCAGCAGTGGCACTAGAAGCAACCCAGCGGTTACCAGGGACCAGGGTGAAGGGCTTTGCACCACTCGCCATGAGCAGGGACTGCACGGTGCACCCTGGACCCGATGTCAAGCCCATTTCTCAGACACGTGAGCAGAGGCCAAGAGGAGCTGGAAATCTGCAACGGAGAAGAATCTGACAGGCAGGCCAGGGAACAAAGATGGACACATCCTGACCAGTGTCCAGATGAAGAGGGGTGCCGCTCAGAGGATGAAGCCTGGGTCAGGAAGGAGGGGACGTCCAGAGCCCATGGGCAGTGGGGGACAGCAGGGTGCCGTCCACTATGGAGGTGCCAGGCTCTAAGGCACACCCATCCCTGCACATGGCTTTGGTACCCCACGGATCCCCGGGGCATCCCCCAAAATATCTCAAGTCTGTGCTATTTCATTCTTCCCATTCATCCCCCAAATCCAGGATACCCTACCCCAACCCTGGGAGGCCCACCCCCACCCAATCATTCTACTGGACACACTGGTTCCAGGACTTATCCAAGGTCCTACTATGTCAAGAGTGGCCAGCCGGGACTTGAACCTGGCTCTGAGATACCCCAGCACCTCCTCCTTCATTCTGGCCAAGGCCAAAGGGCAGGCCCCAGGGCTGCCGGGGGGAGGGGCAGGGCCAGGGCCAAGGGCGGGGCTATGAGGTAGGAGAGGGGCTGGGAAGATGGGGGCGGCCCTGGGAGAAGACTGGCTCCTGGCTCCGGGTCCAGGTCCCTGTTGCCTTGGTAACAGGGCTAATTAATTCCGACTCAGCTCCATCTGTGCCTTGGCTAGATGGGCGGTTTGGGCTTGCGGGTGTTTGTTCTGAAGCAAAGGGTAAAGATGGAAGAGAAGCTGCAGGCCTGGGTCCCCAGGGTGGAGGGCTGTGACACCCCCCAGTGCACGCAGCATCCCCACCGCCCCCGGGAAAAGGCGGGGTCGGCGGAGACCATCCCAGACCCCCCTCCTCGGGAGACGGCTCAGCAGCCAGCCCAAACAGGGCCTCTCGCAGACGGCAGACGGCAGCCTGGTGCGTGTGCTCACTCGTGTACGCACACATGCACACATGGACCACAGCACAGGCCTGCAGAAGAGGGCGGGGACCAGGTGCTAGTTTAGCTGTCCGAGTCTCGGCTTGCCCATCTGCAAAATGGGCAACACCACAGCCTCCCAGGGTCCTCCGAGGAGGATGAGCGCCAGGGCTTCGCCAAGGGCCATCCTGGCCGGGAGTAACAGGAGCAGAGCTAACTTAGAAGGCCGCACTTTTGAGGACCTGGAGCAAGGCCAGGAGGACAGGACGGAGGCACGGGGAAGGAGAGGGAGCCCCAAGAAGAGCCCCAAGGCCGGGCCGAGTCCTGGCAGGTCTCGGGCACCAGGGCGGGGATTCTGGATGTTGATCCAAGGATAGCGGTGAGCCAGTGATGAGCTGGAAACCGGCACAGAGCGGGGGACGCAGAAGGCATCGAAGGGGCGGGGCCAGGGCAGCAGAGTGGCCAAGCCCCGGAGGGAGTGCACACGGGAGCACAAGGTGCCCCCAGGTCTGGTGGGAGGCTGCGTGCTGGTGGTGCCCCCCCCCACAAACAGGGCGCCTCAGAGACAGAGCAAGGGGCCAGGGCACACGACCGAGGGGCCAAGGCCAGTTGAAACCCAGGGGCCAGTCAGACATCCAGACGTCACAAAGGACGTGTCCCATCAGCAGAGGGCCACCAATACCCTACAGCCAGGGGCAGGCCACAGCAGAGGAGGAAGGTCTGGCGTGCCCTGCACATGGCTGGTGGGGGAGCCAGGGAGCCAGAGGTGTGGCCCAGCTGTGCCCTCGCGGGGACAGGGCAGTGGCGGCAGGAGCTGGTGATCAGGACTTGACCACAGGACAGCTCTCACTCAGAGCCAGAACAGGAGGATTTAGACCCAGCCCCAAACCCTCACCCTCACCCAGGCTCTGGCCTTCACAAGGAGGGGGTCAGGACGCTGACCCTGGTTGAAGACCTACTGTGTGCAGGCCCCGTGGTACAGAACACAGGGAGTGGAAGTCGAGAGGAAGGGCCTGGAGTCAGCCCCGCACCGCATCCTGCGTTACAGCTGTAGGGCGCAGCGGGGCCCCTCCCCTTCCTGCACCTCAGCACCCTAAGATGTCAAATGGCCCCGTGGCTGAGGGGATCATTGCGAGTGTGAAATAAGAATCCATGTGAAGCATCTGTCTCCTGCCCGGCACACAGCAGCACTAGACAACAGGTCACAGTCAGTCATCACATCACAGTAGTCATCGCTGGTCCCCCGTTCCTGCTCCTCCCCCGGGCCCCAGGAAAGCGCAAGAACTGAGCCCTGCGACACAGGAGGACGAAGGCCTCCCCTGCCCTGGCCCCTCGGGTCACAGGATGTCCCTGCATGAGATGGCCAGGGACATCCTGAGATGGCTGTGCGACAAGCCTGCGCTGGACATCGCCCTGGCCTCCCTGAGCTGGGCCAGGAGGGTCCCACACCAGCGCCATCGTCCTAAAGACCCAACGAGGCCACGCAGTAAAGGCTGCACACAGCAGGTGCTGGATGAACGGTGGCAGCTGTGAGCAGTGACTGGCTCTGTCCGTCCAGGCCTCTCGGGAGCTGCGGGATGCCACGCCTCCTGCGGTCAGTCCCACCTCAGAGGGCTGCAGGGCTCGGGATCCCCCAGGGACACTGCACGCACAAGGACCCCCTGACTGCGCCGATCCGTGCCCCCACACCCACCCTTGCAGCCTGCACACAGCCACACGTGTCCCCCCAGCCCCGTGACCAACCCAACGGCCCCTCCCCTCCCCCACTCTGCATCTGCTCAATTAGGGGAACTGGGGAGCCGGGGAAACAAAGACTTAATTTCTGAGCTAATCAGCCTGCCTCATACTAATTACCATCCTCCCGGGCATTAGGGCAGACTTCCTGGGAGGGGGAGGGGAGCTGGTCCCTGGGACGCCCCCCCCCCAAGGCCTGGAGAGGCAGCAATGGGAGCTGAACAGGCAGCCTAGACAGGGGGACCGCAGGGAGGACTCTGCTTGTGGACAGAAGCGGGCACCCGCCAAGGTGAGGCTGGCCCACCTTCCCTGGCCCTTCCAGGACTCCCCCCATGCTGGGGCGCCCACCACAGGCTGGGGAGCCCAAGAACAGGTGCCCGGCTAGTGTCTAGCCCGTGGCCTTGGCAGAGAGGTGGACAGATGGACACTTTAAGCTAGAAAATTGAGTAACCATCAGGATCACGGCCTGGTGTGCGTGTGCTTGTGTGTGCTTGTGTGTGCTTGTATGTGTTTGTGTGTGCTTGTGTGTGTTTATACGTACCTGTGTGTTTGTGTTTTGTGTGCTTGTATGTGTTTCGATGCGCTTGTGTGTGCCTGTATGTGTGTTTGTGTGTGCCTGTGTGTGCTCTGATGTGCTTGTGTGTGCCTGTGTGTGCTCTCATGTGCTTGTGTGTGCCTGTGTGTGTGCTCTCATGTGCTTGTATGCACTTATACATGTGCTTGTGTGTGCCCGTGTGTGTGCTTGTGTGTGCCTGTGTGTGTGCTTACACCTGCCTGCATCTGTGCTTGTATGCCTGTGTGTGCACTCGTGTGCTTGTGTGTGCCCGTGTGTGTGCTCTGTGTGTGGCTGTGTGTGTGACTGTGTGTGGCTGTGTGTGTGACTGTGTGTGCCTGTGTGTGTGCTTGCACCTGCCTGCACCTGTGCTTGTGTGCCTGTGTGTGCTCTCATGTGCTTGTGTGTGCCTGTGTGTGTGCTCTCATGTGCTTGTATGTACTTATACATGTGCTTGTGTGTGCTCTTGTGTGCTTGTGTGTGTTTGCATGTAACTGAGCATGTACTTGCCTACGCCTCCACATGTGCTTTCATGAACTTTGTGTCTGTGTGTGTTTGTGTGTACTTGCTTGTCCCTGCACATGTGTTTGAGTGTGCTTGTGTGTGTGCGCACTTGCATGTGTATGTATGAGCACACAAAATGAAGAGGACCCAGGACCGGGAGCCGCGAGGCCTGGGCTCCGCTCCCCTCGGGCTCTGGGGAAGTCCCTGCCCCCTGAAATCTGGGCTTCCCCATGGCAGAGTTGGAGGGGGTGAGTATTGCGTCAGCACATATGTGTAACACTCAGGTGTGGTGTGGCCCACACACTCGCACACTCACAGATGGCCCCGTGTCCTCAGCCTGAGCCCTGCTGCACATGGACGCACCAGGTGGACAGATGACTGCCCAGTGGTAAGAGGCGGCCAGCGCAGCCGGCAGCACACACTCAGGCACACTCAGCCCTGCTGCCATGTGCTTGTGTGTCCCTGCATGTGTGTTCTCGTGTTACGTGTGCCTGCACATGTGCTTGTGTGCTCCCACCACAGGCTGAGCACCTACTGTGTGCCTGGCCCCGAATCTCACTGCAGCCCAGCCTAGGAGGAAACTGAGGCTCGGCGGGGTCAGGGTCTTGCTAACCTAACGAGGAGTGAAAGACTCGGCTCCTGCCTGATCCGAGCCGCCACACCTGTGCGTGCCAGCACCCATTCCTGGAGTGCTCAAGGCTCCGGCCGGGACCAGACTGGCTCGGCCTGCCAAGCACGCACCCACCGATCACCAGGGGCACCAAACACAGCAGAGAGGGCAGCTGAGGCGCCCGGTGGCCCAGGTTCAAGTCCTGACTTCACCACTACCCCGTGCCTCAGTTTCCCCTTGTGTAAAATGGGGGTATGACAATATCTATTTTGCAGGGTTGTTGTGAGGATGTAGTTCATTTCTGTAACATTCTCAGAACAGTGCCTGGGACTTAAAAGGAGTAAATAATTCCCTTTGATGTGGCAGGTGGTCCTCAGAGAATAAGAATCAGAGCTACAGCTCAAATCCCGGGCTCAGGACTCCCTCTCCGGTGCTCTGGAATCCAGACTTCACCATGACAGCTGGACGGGTGATTTTTAGAAGTCATTTTAGAAGTGACCTTAGGGTAACGCAGTCTTGAATGAATGCTCAGAGAGACCTACTATGCACACGTCAGGCTCTGTGCCGGGCAGAAAGCATGGCTATGAACAAGACATGCAGGCCCTGTCCTCGCGGGGAGCCAGGCTGGGGACCACGCTCTGCAGGACAACCCAACCCTGGGGCGGGGCCAGGAAGGGGGTGCTGGGGCGGGGCCGGCAGCAGCGCAATTTAGATGAGGTCTCACCCCGCAATTCAACTTCAGAGGATGCGAACCCACTGGCAAACCCCTTCCCCTCCCGCTTTCCGTGGTTTCTCGATCGTGATTGCGGTGCCAACATACTTCCTGCCCAGCTAAGAGAATCTGAAAAGTCCCGGGACTGCTCAGGTCAGGCTCCGCAAAGGCCAGAGGGACCAGGGGAGGCAGGGGAGGGCACCCACTGGGGCCAGGCTAGAGCCTCCTGCGCCTGCCCTCCTCGGGTGGCACTCACCCGCCTGCCCACCCCAGCTCTGATGCCTGTGGGCACCTGAGACCCCGGACAGCCAGGTCCGGAGGCAGCTGCCCTTGGTGCCAGAACCCGATGTGCTCCTGGGTCGCAGTGGCCTCCCGGGATCTACTCCAGCCAGCGAGTCCCCAGGGAACCCTGGGCCTGGACCCCACATCCTGCTCTTGCCCAGGTGCCATGGAGCCCCACAGGCAGGATTCCATCCAGAATGGAGCCCTGCCTCAGGCACCCAGCCAAGCTGCAGAGGACCCAGTCGTCCACACACAACCCTGGAAGCAGGTCCCCGCGAGCTAGCTGCCTGGCCGGGTCACACAGCACAGAAAGTGTGCACTGTTGGTAAAAGTAGCAACACGCAAACAGCTTGGTGCCCAGGACAGGGAAACAGCCAGTCAAGGAAGACCCAGCCACGGTGGGCCCTGAGGGGAGACGCCCGGGGCACTCATCAGGAGCCATGTAGGGTAGAGCTGCCAGGAGAATCCCTCATGGAAAAACCAGATGGTGCCCTGTGTAAAGGTGCCGGGAACACGGGCCAGTGATGGCCTCTGGGGAGGGTCCTCGGGAGGACAGCGGCCCGACACTTCCAATCTCATACACAAGAGAGTGGGAGTCAGCTCCCTGGTCTACAAGGGGTCACACACCTGCACATGAACACACGCCAACACGGACAAACACACCAACATTGCCCAGTGCACACACGCGCGTCTCTGGCCCATCTTCCTCCTCCAGCAGCTGAGAGACAGACAGGAAGACTGCGGCAAACGGACGGGGCCAAGGCGAGTCGGAGGCAGAACTGAGAGAGCTCTGCGTGGCGCCACTGCCTTGCCCAGGAGCGGCCCCTCCAGGCTGGTTCGGGGGCCGTGGGAGGCAGCAGGGCCACCCCGAAGCTGGCAGGCCCGTCACACGCCCAGGCTGGTCACTCGCAGCAGCGTGGCTCAGGGCCAGCGTCTGCCTCCTGGGCCACAGTTGGCCACGTGTGGGGAGTGGGTGGAGAGCTCTGGTGGTCACTCCAGCACTCCAGGGTCCTGGTTCCATGTCAAGCCCTGGCTCCCTCTTCTCCCCAGACCCTCTCTCTGTCTGCAGCTGTCCTGTGGACCACATGAAGCTGATGGTTACCCCAGAGCTTCTCCACTGTGCAGTGTCTCCACTGTGCAGGTGAACGGCCACTCGGAACTGGGCCCAGAACTAAGCACATGGTGCACAGGCCTTCCCAACCCTCAGGGAGCCCTGGGGACCGCCTCTTCCCAAAGGTCTCCCTAGCACCCAGCCTGCAGACAGTCCTCTCCTCCCACGCTCAGAAAACAGACCGAGCCCAGAACACCCGGGTGCCTTCACCCTGGCACTGGGGCTCCTGGGGCCTGAAGCGCCCCCCCCAACAGAGCGCTCCCCTCAGGCAGACTAGGAGGGGGTGTCCAGCTCCTCCCAGGCACCTTCACACTCACAGCAGCCTCGGGCACCACGCCCCTCCCTCCCTCCCTGGCACCTCTCCAAGCCCAGCCCGTGCCAGGCAGGCCACCCCCACCCCCGTCCATGAATCCCACCTCTGTTGGGCACCACAGACCCCCCTTTCACCTCCCCAAACAAACGGGGTCTTGAGCGAAACGCAAGCACAACCGCACACAAGGCCAGGTCTATTTCCTGGGCCTGCATGGCTGCCAGCGGTGGCAGCCAGGCCGGGATGGGGGGGGGGGGCGAGCTGCCTGTCCCCAGCCCCTCCAAGTCCGGCCCCCGAAATGGGGGGGAGACGGGAGCGCTGTCCTGGCAGGGCTGGGACCAGCAGCCCACTCCCCAGGTAACCCAGGAGCCGGGGCTGGGCGACCCCACTGTTGGCTCCCTGCCTCCCCTCGCCCTTCCCGGACAGTGTGTGGGCAGGAGGCGCTGAGGCTCAGCCCTGCCCTGGGCCCTACAGAGAATCACGCAGCCCTGGGCTTTGGCGAGTGGCCTCACGCCCACCGTGCCGCGTGGGCTGCTATGGCAGCGACGGGGTGCAGGCAGGAAAGATGTTCAAAGATGTTCATCTACCTGTGCAGGTAGATGTTCAAATAAACCAACCCATTTCCTCATCTTCTTGGTTTTTCTCCTGACCTAGAGGGGTAAGAGGTGGGGCTGGCAGGGCAGAATACGGCCTGTCCTGAGCACCTAAAATGTCCCTATTCAGAAATACCTCTGGGGCTCACAAACCTACCAGGACCCGAGAGGCTCAGCAGAAGCTGTCTTTCCACTCTGGGAAGGGGGCCTCAGAGCCAAAGCTGTAAAAACCAAACTCAAAGCCACTGCCTCCAGAAGCCAGCAGAGAGAGAATCCCCATTTTCCAGGTAAGTAAACCAAGGTAGAGTAGTTAAGTAATTTGCCTAGGGCCACACAGCTGGTGACAGCTGAGATGATTTCTCCGGATGATTCGGCCTCCTCTGTGGAAGAATCTTCTGCGATCTTGCCTCTAAACTCAGGGTAAAACCCAAACCCTCAAGCATGAAATGCAAACTCCATACCAAGGGGTTGTAATGCAGCAGAAAAAAGCACTGGATAGCCAGGCATGGTGGTGCACGCTTGTAATCTCAGCATTTGGGAGGCTGAGACAGGAAGATACGGTTTGAGGACAACCTCAACTATTCAGCGAGGCCCTCTGCAACTTAGTGAGACCCCGTTTCAAAATAAAGAATAAGAAATAGGGTTGGGGTGTAGCTTGGAGGTAGAATGCCCCTGGATTCCATCCCCAGTACCACACACACACACAAAAAAAAATGTACAGGAAGCTGGGCACAGTGGCACAGGCCTATAACCCAGCACCTCAGGGGCTGGGAGGACCCAAAGTTCAAGGCTGGCCTTCAGCAACTTAAAATTTAAGGACTAAGCCAGTATGGGTGCTCACTTGTCATCCCAGCATTCAGGAGGCTGAGACAGGAGGATCGTGGTTCGCAGACAGCCTCAGCTACTTAGTGAGGCCCTTTGCAACTCAGTGAGACCCTCTTTCAAAACAAAGAATAAAAAATAGGGCTGGGGGTGTAGCTCAGAGGTAGAATGCCCCTGGGTTCCATCCCCAGTACACCCCCCCACACACACACACAAGTATAGGAAACAAAAAAAATTTTTTTAAAGACAGAGCTGAGGGTATAGCTCAGTGGTAAAGCACTTGTCCGGCATGCATGAGGCTCTGAGTTCCATCCCCAGTACTGCAAAATAATAATAATTTATAATAATAATAATAATAATAATAAATAAAAATAAAATAAAACAAACACTGGACTTGGAATGAGCCTGACCTGGGGGCAGATGACAGGCTGTCACTACTTCCAGCAAGCAGCATATCTGCAGCAGTCTACCAAGCCTGCCTGGTCTCAATGTCCTTGCGTGTAAAATGAGAATGGTAAGACCGACCTCCTGGGGTGGCTGGCAGGCTTCCCACCACACGCTCATCACAGATTTACTCAGCTGCTGCTGCGTGCCAGGCCCCAGTTAGAGCACTAGGGGTACAAGGAAACAGGACCAAAAAGGCTGCCCTCAGGGAGCTGATATTCTCCAGTGGAAGGAGGGCAAACAGTAAGCAAGCAAATAAACAAAACAGTGCCCAGCTGTGTTTGAAGAGATCAGGAAAAAGAGTGAGGAGGCCCAGCAGAATGGGCAGGATGGTCAGGGAGGGTTTTCCCGGGAACCCGACAATTTTTTTTTTCTGGGTCTGGGAATGGAACCCAGAGGCATTCGACCTCCGAGATACAACTCTGCCCTATTTTTTATTCTTTATTTTGAAACAGGGTCTCACTAAATTGTGGAGGGGCTCACTAAGTAGCTGAGGCTGTCCACAAACCACGATCTTCCGGTCTCAGCCTCCCGGATGCTGGGATTACAAGTGTCCGCCACCACACCCGGCTAGAACCCGGCAATTTATTGGCACAAAGAACAATGAGCACAGAAGGAACAGCAACTCCTGCAGTAAGAACAGCAACTCCTGCTGTAAGAACAGCAACTCCTGCAGAAGGAGCAGCAACTCCTGCAGCCTGTGGGGAAACGCCACACAGCTGTGTGTGTGAGCGCTGCAAACCCCTGAACCCACTGCTGCTGCGGGCCCTTCTGGGAAGTGGGCTGCTGCACAGTTTCAGTGAATCTCCCTTCTCTTCTACATACTTTAGTCCATTTAACGGAACCCTCATTCTACTATTAGGCCTCCCATCTTGCTGGTGCAGAAACTGAGGCTCTGAATCCCACAACTCATATGTACTTTCCAGCCCAGTAGTTTCAAGCCCCAGGCTGCTGGCAGCCTTTGGTACACACAGCACTTTCTATACCTCCCCACTCACCCCAGGACAACTTAGCCCCCCAAAGCCTCACACTGTGATGAACAAGGTCTCAGAGCTTGAACCAGGACAGTGCTGGGCCCTCTTCCAGGCCAGCCTATATGCAAAGGAAATGATGAGGAGGGTGGACAGGTTAGAAAGAGGGGCCATGCTTGGCTGTTTTCCCTCCCTGTGCCAGCGAGGTGAAGCAGGGAGCCTGACCAGCCCCACTGTGCAGATAAAGAAACCAAGGTCTGAAAGACAAAGAATCAGCCCAAGGGCACCGCCTGGGAAGGAAGGGAGTCTACTAAGCCTCGTCTCTCCCAGCCTTCCAAGGTGGCCTTCGGGCAGCCCTCAAGACCTGCCCAGCCTGCCCCAGTGGTGCCAGAGGCCCACCAGACAGGTGTCCCCCAAATCCATTATTCCCACAGGGCCCACCAGCCTTATGGCTCACATATTGTACCCCAGGCCGGGGCTACTGAGCAGGCTCAGGAAGCTGTGCCCCAAGAAGGAAGCCAGGAGGCAGAGGCCACAGCGGCAGGAACAGGCTTCCTCCAGTTCGAGGGCGCACGAGGTCCCTGGACAAGCAGGAGGCGTCCCACAGGGAGCCCGCACACCAGGTCCCAGCCACCCAGCCACAGGCACAGCGGGGCAGTCAGCCTCGCAAGGCCCTCACCCCTGTTACCACAAACCCGGGACACCCCTCCCACCACAGCAGCCGGGGAGCTTGAGAAGGGCACAGCGAGCTGCGGAGGGGGCACCACTGTCCTCCCGGAGCAGCAGCGTATCAGGAGTGACTGTGAAGCCATTTAAAGAGGAAGGGTAATGGTGGCAGTGCCGATCTCCTACTGAGAGTCTTCTAAGCGCCAGGAACCACACCGAGCCACCCCATACCACAGCCCAAATACAGCCACCCAGTGGCGTGCGCCCAAGAGGAAACCGAGGCAGGAAGCACACAGCTGAGAAAGAGGGCCGAGAGCCAGGCCCAGGAGTGTGCTCTTCCAAGCTACCTTTGTTACTGCTCTGCTGAAATTTTGCTCCAGAAGATTTCCTGGGCACGGAGGACACCGTGAGAGGAGGGAGATGGACCGGAGAGGCAGAGGCAGAGGAAGGCCACCTCTGGGAGGAGCTGGGCCTGTGAGTTGGACACTCGGAGAGGGAAGTGCAAGTAGGCCCCAGGTTGAGTCCTGCACCAGCCTTGCCCTGAGGCAGGACCTTGGACAAGCCACGTCCCCGCCCTCTCTGACCCCTCCAAGGCAGATATCAACACTGGGCTCCCCAGAGCACAGCACAGGTCCGCAGGTCTCTAGCAAAGGCAGGAGCAAGATGGGAGTGGGGCTGGAGGAGCACAGGCCCGGAGGGGCGGAGGCCGCAGTGGGAACAGCCAGGAGAGGTGGCCACGGAGGGGTGGGAGGAATGAGGGAAGCCTCTGGAGGACCCAGTCACCTCCCTCCCCAGAGGACCCCCACTTCAACCACCGCAGGGATCAGATCACTCTCCACCCCCTCTCCCTGCACGACCCCTCTGGGGCACAGTCCCCAGTCCTGCCCCTTCCCCGGGACCTCCACCCCTCCGCAGCCACAGCCCCTCCACGTGGGGACCACTGCACCTTAGAGACAGCATCTCCCTCTGCTTAGCAACCACCAACACGGAGCCCGCGACAGCCTCCTCCCTTGTCTCCTCCTCTCTCCATGGAGACCACATGCCACAGAGGAAGCTCCTCGCTCAGCGCCCGCCCGGACAACAGCTCCCTCCACGTGGCCACCACAGCACAGCACAGGGACAGCCTCGGCCTCCCTTTTCCGGGGCAGCCACCCGCTCCGGCTGGGAGGGAGCAGCGCCTGCTGCCTGCCTCCTGCAGCCTCTGGATGCCAGGCTGCGCTCCCCACCGCCTCCCAAATCCAATGGCACTGGATCCTGCCCCATATCAATGCTGTTCTGTGCCCCCGGTCCCCAGCTCCCTCCCAGTCCCTCTATCTGTGCCCCTCTGTGGTGGAAAGGCTACCACCAGAAGGAGAGGAGGCCATGTTCCCCAGGCCTTCCACTGGAGGCCACCTCCCCCCAGCAGGTGCACAGACGCCCCTGCCCTGTGGGGGGTGCAAGCAGACACAGTCTCTCAGCAGCCCCAGAGGCAGGAGCTGAGGCTCTGAGCCAGCAGGGGCTTCCTCCTGCCCTCCCCAAAGGCCTGTCCCAGCCCCCAATAAGCCTACCGCTGTGCCAGCTGCCTCGGAGGCCCTGGGGAAGGGGATCTGGGGAGAGGCAGCGTGGGGGTTCCCACAGCTGGAGGCAGGGCCAGGCAGGAAGGGGCACAAGCAGCCGACAGACATCAGGCAACACCACCAGCTCACAGACCAGGTCATGTGAGCTGTGCTCACAGCCAGCCACAGCCGGCAAAAGGACCCCGTGCTTACCAGACGTCTGCGGCCAAAGGGGACCCTGCAGCCAGTGAGGCCGTTCCTGACCTGGGACTAGGGGACGTCCCCAGGCAGCAGCGGCAGCAGAGGTGGCAATGGGGTCTCGGGTCTTGGCCCACAGCAGCGGCAGCTCCTCACCCAAGTCCTCTCCTCTGCCAGGAGGCAAGGGGGAGCGAGGAGGAGGGAGAGGAGGAGAGGAAGAGAGGGAGGGGGCAGCAGGAGGGAGGGAGGAGGGAAATGCTGAAGTCTTGAAGGGTACACTCACTTCTTTCTTAGGTTTCCCATGGCAACCGAATATACCACAAATGATATCAGTGAGAGAGAGAGAGAGAGAGAGAGAGAGAGAGAGAGAGAGAGAGAGAGAAACACAGACACACCGAGGGAGGGGAAGGATGAAGGGAGAGGGAGAGGAAGACAGACAGAGATGAGGAGATGGGAGAGAGAGATAGGGAAGAGGAATAGAGAGATACAGAGATGGAGAGAGATGGAGAGATGGGGAAAGATGGGAAGAGAGAGATACAGAGATGGAGGAGAGAGATGGAAAGATGGGAGAGAGAAATGAGAGAGAGAGAAATGAGGGAGAGAGAGATACAGAGATGGAGGAGAGAGATGGGAGAGAGATGGGGAAGAGGGGTAGAGAGACACAGAGATGGAGAGAGAGATGGGGAGAGAGATAGGAAGGGGGGTACAGAGATGGAGGAAAAAGATGGAGAGATGGAGTCAGAAGCAGACAGGCAAGAGAGGAGAGCTGAGAAGGGACCGAGGTAGAGGGAGACGCTGGGGTATGCCCAACAGAGTATAAGGGCCTTGAGACACAGGAGGAAGCTGGGGACTCTGATCCTTAGCCATAGGGCTCAGGGGAAGGGGAGAGGCCAGAGGCCATAGGACTTCTTTCAAGGAAGGGCAAGAATGGATGGATTTTGTGGAACCCACTCCTGGTGCCTCACTCTCTCTGGGCCCCAAAGCCTGGAGGTGCCCCAGCCCCAGCCCCAGCCCCAGCCCCAGCCCCTGCCCCTGCCCCAGATCATGGTCACAGGCATCATGCCTGACACACACATTCACTCTTGCCTGACACCTGGCGCTCACACCTTCTCAATGCCCAACCTTCCTGCCCGGCCCCCAGGCCCCAGCACCTTTCATGCCCTCTCACCAGCTGGGCCCCGTCCCTTCTGCTGCAGGGAGCAAGCCCCCAACCCCCCCTCTCTCCTCCAGTACCCCCACAGGGCTGGCAAGCCTTCCCCACGTGCACAGCCTGTTCCCAGCCGGTATAACACCTCTACCCACCTTCCCAGCATGAGCTCACAAGTCCAAGAGCCCTGCCGACCCCCACCTGGACACACACAGCCACACAGCAGGCAGCGGGCACACGTGCACACATTCAGGGCCCCACACCCCCACCAGCCCAGATGGCGGCGGGCCCTCCCCCTCATGCAGGGGCTCACACCTCGGCCCCCTCCAGCGCCATTCACAAACATATGCAGACCCACCAAGTGCTGGCAGCCAGCCACACGCAGAACACAAACACAGGGCCACCACCTCCCCTCCCCTCCTCAGCGCTCAGAGGCAGGGGCCAGGCCGGCCCATGTGCTCCAGGGATGGACCTCAGCCAGGGCCAGGGCCACACTGGCCCCCGAGACCCCTGGCCAGCAAGGAGGGGACAGCACCCCCGGACACAGTAGCACCTACCATGCACACCCAGGCAGGACCAACACGCCCACGGCGCCTGGACCACACAGGGCTGCTGGCTCACACCCAGGCCCCAAAGCACAGACCCACAATTGTGCCAAGGTGTCTGGGGACCCTGAACACACACACACGCTGCCCCCTCCGGGCCTCACCAAAGGCACCCAGACAAACACGCCCACATGCCACCCCCCAGAGATGTTCATGCCCACACATCCATGCCCCACGGCTGCCCACACACAGGGTGCCACTCCCAGACGCTGCAGCCACACATGCCAACAGGCCCAGCAGCCCTGCCAGGCACCGGGGGCAGTTGGCACCGCGCCCCTTCTGCCATCCCCACCCGCCCAACTCCCAGCCCCTGGCCCACGACCTGGTGAGGTTCGCCCCGCACCATCACACCAAGCCAAGCCCAGGCGCTGTGAAACTGGCTGCGAGGGGCAGCGGCTGCTAATTCCAAACACTGGAAAGGGAGGCGGGAAGCAGTGTTGGGCCCAACAGGCGGATACTGAAGCTGAGCTGAGGCTGAGCGGGCCACCCTAACGAGGCTCCCAGGACTCGTTCCAGCTGCTGCAGGTCCTCCCCCAACACCCACCACCCAGTGTCCCGGTGATGAACCCTGCAGCCCGCAGGCCACCGCAGGGCACCAGCCCAGGCCGCCACCTCCTGGACACCTTCTGGGCTCTCCAGCCCTGGCCTCTACTCTCATCCACAGCGGCAGGTTTAGCCCAACCAAAGCAGGGGAGAGGAGGGCGATGGCCCGGCTCAGGGAGCTGCGCAAGGCCTCAGCATCCATCCATCCATCCTACCTCCCAAGCCATGCCAAGCTTTACCAGCTGTGCCACCTGGAACCCGTGCTCACAGACTGCCTCTGCCTTCTCATCTGTGCAGCAGGGATGATGCCCAGGGGCCCCTAAGGGCTCCATGGGGCCTCCCTGACCCGCCACAGTAGCTATCAGGGAACACGGGAGACTTGCAGCTGCGTCACCCAGGGCAGGCGCTGCTCCCAGCACAGGGCCCTCCTCTGAGAGGTGAGGATGGCTTCGCTGCCTCCCCTGGAGTGCGGGAAGCATCCCGGAGACCCTGGGAACTGGCGACAGCCCCCTCCGCTGCCAGCCAGCCAGCAAACATGAGTGAATTAATCTTCTGAAAAAGCACTGAAATACGGGGTTCCCTGGCCCCAGCACGCACCCGATTGAGTCCACACCTCAGCAGGCAGGGCCCAAGAATCTGAATTTTAACAAATGGTGGCAGATTCCAGCACTCCGAAAGGATAATGCCCAATTTCTTAGCCCAGCGTTTGTGGTATCGTGTAATTGATCCTCGGTTGGTCCAGACTTATCTCAAAATCCACTCCAGGCCTCCCTGCCTCCAGGCCGCCATTCCTGGCCCAGAGGCCCAGGACCTCTTTCACAATCCTCAGGCCAATATCAAACAAGAAAATAGCATGCCTCGTCCCATGCCTGGCAGCAGCAGGTGCCCAGTCCCGGGTGTTCTGCAATGCCCAGAGCAGAAGGCAGACCCCTGCCCCGGCCCTGCTACAAGTCTGGCTCAGCACCCAGCCTCCCACAGGCAGCACCAGCCCACTCGCGCTCCAGCCACAGTCTAACGAGGACCATCTGCCGAGCAAGCCCTACTGTG
Organism: Muscardinus avellanarius; assembly: GCF_963383645.1. Lineage (NCBI taxonomy): Eukaryota > Metazoa > Chordata > Mammalia > Rodentia > Gliridae > Muscardinus > Muscardinus avellanarius. The sequence continues at coordinate 11,414,612 of NC_137797.1, read as the reverse complement.
TGCACCTGCCAGGTGTTCACGGCCTCACCTCCCTCTGCTCCGGGGCCCTGAGCTCCTCCAGGAGCGGCGACCTCCAGGGCGCCTGCCTGAGCACCAGGGCCCGCAGTTCTCTGGGTGAGGCGTGCTCCTAAGCGGGTATATGCGCGCACACCGTCTGAATGGGAATGCATCGGTCCTCCTCAGCAGCATGCAGATGAAGGGAATTTGTTCAACAAGTATTTTTTGAGGGCATATGGTGCTGAACGCAGTGGGAGAGAGACGGAAAACGGCTCAGCAAACAGATCCAGGAAATCCCCCCAGGAAGAGAGCAAGGCCTAGGCGGCCCCAGAGCCTCGCCTCTCCAAGATCCAAGGAAGACCGCAGAGAGAGAGAGATGGTCGAGGGATGGGCCAAGGAGGGAAACCAAGGCAGGCCTGAATCTGGGGGCTGGGCTCAGAGCAGGCTGGCCAGGCAGCATTTAGAATTTGCTCCCCAATCACCCTCCAAGAGGTGGGGACCAGTGTGCCGGCACACACCACCGCATACCGCACACTCATACAAAAAGATACATCCAACCCCTTCCCAGCCCCCTGCGCACTCCAGAGCAGGGGAGGGCAGCCCCTGGCCCTCCCTCTTCACAGCCTGAGCTCGGGAATCAGTGCTGATGTGCTCCCGAAGGCAAAAAGTGCAGGTGAAGGGACAGGAAAGAAACTCACCCAGAGCCTGAGACCCACTCAGGGGTCAGGTGAGGGGGAGGAGGCCAGCCGACCCCACTGTGTACCAGACATCACTGCCCTCGGGTTAGGACCTTGGCACCAGCATGCTTACTCTCAAGGAAAGAGGGCCTTGGAGGGGGGTGAGCGGACCTGCCGCGACACACCAGAGGCAGAATTTGGCCCCTGAGCCCCTGCTCTTCCCATGAGCAACACAGGAATAAGTGTGGCCAGTTGGCCCAGGATGCCCCAGCTGCAGCCACAAGACTTGGGACCTGGAGAAGACCCTTTCGTCCTCCAGGGGAGCCCCACGGGCCCTGCCCCGGGCCCAGCGGTGCCAGGTAGGAGGCACTGGGAGAGGGCCAGGGAGCAAGGAGCGGCCTTCCAGAACTTTACAGCTCCTGGTGGGAAAGGGGCACGGGATGGACTCGGTAGGGGAGGGAGGCCCAGAAGCCATCATCCCCAAGGCCTCTCCCTCCCTGGCCCTCTGTCCCTGCAGACTCAGCAAAGGGCTTCCCCACCCACTGTTTCCCTACAGCAGGGTCAGGGCCCCCATGCACAGATCACAAAGCAAGGGCCAGAGAGGGGCACCCCAAGGTGAAGGCCCAGGCCCACCTGGCGAAGGAGCTCAGTGGTGAATGGCGTCTACCTACGGGTGTGGGGGACGGTCCTGGTCCCTCCCCAGTGTGGCCCTGAGCTCGTCTATAACCTCTGTTTCTTGTCCGTGAAATGCAATCGCTCCTACTGCAGAAAGATTTTGTGGGATTAAACAAATGCCTAGTGCAGTTTGTAAAGAGCTTCACACCAGGCCCGGCTCTCGACAGGGGGTCGGCGAACATTAGCTCGTATGGCTGTTGTTATTATCGCCGTAATTATTATTGTTGCTATCAGCAGCACCCTTCTGCTGGCCCGGCAGAAGCCGGAGGGGTGGCTCTCCTGTCCTCAGGGCCACGATCGAGCTTCTCCGGGGACTGTCCGCAGGACCGGGGCGAAGGAGAAAGGGCTCTTTGATTCCAGCCTCCCGGCCACCGTCCCAGTAATAATGGCAGCCTCTGCCCTGTGCTAACAGAGCCAGGAGAGGGTTAATGTAATAGGGTTTGCTCTGGAACCGCGGCAGGCAGAGGCTGGAGTTAACCTCCTGGACTGTGCACGCGCTGCTGAAGAGGCCTGACTTCTCAGGGAGGCTTCAGCTTCCAGACAGCGCAGCTGGGCCTGGAGCTCCTCGCAACACAGCTGCACGACGGGAGGGGGGGGCTGGGCCCGGCACTGCAGCTCGAGCAGGTGAGGGCAACGGGGATGGGTGCATCCTGGCTTGTACCCAGTGCCACATGTCCACACTCGCTCGCAAGAGGCCACTGGCTTCTTTCAGACAGACTCTTGCAGCGCAGGCAGCCAGGATGTGGCAGAAGGGGCCCTGGAATCCAGTCCCACTCCAAAGCAGCCATCCTGCAAGACCTCGGGCAATGAGGGAATCATGCTAGGGAGCAGGCGGGGAGTGCCCAGGGACCCCAAAGCCACCCCCTGCTGGGGGCTCTGCAGCCCCAGGTGCTCTCTGGATCTGTGAGGTGCAAGGACAGCCGGCCAGCACTGGCCCAGGAGTCAAGAGCAGCCCTTCAGGAAGAGACCTGCTGACAAGCGTGTTTCCCGCAGCCACCCAGCAGGGGCCTGCTATTCCAGAATGAACAGACCTCAGTGTGCCCCATCTGTCAAATGTGCGCAGCACAGCAGCCAGCCCGCCCACCTCACAGGACTGCTGCGAGGATTCAAGGAAAGAAAAGAAAGTTCTTACAAAGTCGGGCTTAGAGCAGCACAGGGCAGCAGCTACCCTCGGGGGTGGGGGCTGGAGACTGAGCTCGAGAGCCCCTGCACTGCCAGGCACCAGCACCCCCTGGAGGCCGGCATCCCCTGTGTCCTCCTTCACCTCCCTAGGCACCCCCCATCTTGGAGATGAGACCAGGCTCAGCAAGACCAAGGGGGAGCCTCATGACAAACACCCCAAGTGGCCAAATGAGATCAGTAACAAGGTCTCAGGCTCCCTGGCTGTGGCGACTTCCTGTGGTCGCACGCATTTATATTCAAGGTGGATGACCCGGCTGACACAGGAAGAACAGGGGCTCAGATGGGAGGAGCCCTGGCTGGGGCAGAGGAGACGCATCATTCCAGGGGCCTAGTAAGGAAAAGGGTCCCATACCCGCTCTGACCACTGGGAAATGGGCCCTCTGGGGAGGGATGGCTCTCCAAGGCTCCACCCCTCCTCCTCTCCCTCGCACACCCAGGGACGTGACCACACTTGACATCACACTCCACACGCTGGCGGGGGGGGGGCTCACGCCGCTGTCTCAGTGACGTCACTAGAAGCCAGGAGCTGATGTCACACCCCAAGGTTCTCACTGATGTCACACACACACTTCTCCTGACGTCCCTTCCTTCCTGTCCAGGGGCTGATGGCCAAGGTCCTCATGTCCACCCATGTGTAGCCCCAGGGCCCACAGCCAGCTCACCACAGCACCTGGTATGCGCACCGCTCTCATGGGGGCACATATTTACACACACGTGCAAGCCCACATGCCCTGCTAATGACCTAGTCATGACACGTCCCACAGGTGTCCACAGGCTACAGGATGGGGTGAGCCGTGACTGTGCACTCATTCATGCAAACGCTCTCAGCCCCCATGGTGCAGCGCCCGTATTAAAATGTCCCTCAGCAACCAACTCAGGCAGCCCAGGGCCCCCAGCTTCACCACACCCCGCGGGTGCGCCAGCAACAGCCCCTCTGCTCACTGGGCTTCTGGTCCCCGACAGCCTGGCCGGCTGACAGTGACTGCCGCAGCCCGGACACACACAGACAAGCACATTCTCTCTCTCACACACACACACACACACACACACACACACACACACACACGCTCCAGCCCAACACCTGTCTCTCAGCAAGGGGCCAAGCAGTGCCCTCCATAAGCAGCTGTGGGGTGGGGACAGTCCAGGGGAAGGGGCCTGGGCGGAGCCCAGCGCTGCAGAAGCCGCCCTCCAGCACCAGGCTTCTCCTGAGCTGACCAGGGTCAGCGCCACTGTCCCCTGCTCATCTCCTACCTTGGGCATGCCTGACACACCACAGCCTGGCAGGCTCTGGCCGTGACACAAGTGCTCACATGCACACACACACACACACAGAGGCACACACACACACACACACACACACACACACACACACACACACACCAGCTCTCTCCCCTTCAAACATTAGAAGGAAACCTTGCTGGGCCAGAGACGGTGCATGTGTGTATGTGTGCGGGTGTGTGCGTGTGTGTGCAGAGATCGGGGTCTCCCCATGTCCACACCGCACACACATCCCTCCCCACGTGTACACACTGCCCCAACCAACACGCCCACCTCCACCCCCTCCCCAGCCAGTCGCTGGAGCCCACACATGCAAACACACAGACACGGGTGCCGCGCACACAGCCAGCAGGGCCGGCCCTGCCAGGGCTGCAGTCTCCGAGCACTGGGCTTCCTCGGCTGTCTCCCGCTGGCCCCGCACCCGCCCAGCCCGGGAAGACGCAAAGCCTTTGCAAGGCTCCCCCAACCCCGTTCTGGTCCCCTACCAAACCCTTCGCCCCCTGCGGGGAAGAGGATAAAGCCCCACCCTGGACCCCTCCCCTTGGGAAAGCCAGCCCGCACCCGCCAACCCCCCCCTTACCAGTTAGAAGATGAATTCCTTGACCGGCAAAATCCCCAGAAAACCAGGACCAGGGCCTCAGATTCGCAAAGACGGGGTGCAGCGAGGTGCGGTATGGCACTGCCTAGCACAGCCGTTCACCAGGAGCCTCTGCACCACCCCCAAAATGCTCACGACCGTCCTCCGCGTCCTCCCCCCGCCCCGGCCTCCGCCCGCCCGCCCCCACCCCACCCCCACCGCGCAGGGTGGTCCCCTGGGGGCCTCTCGGGGATCCCCAGACCAGGAAAGGCTGGGGGCGGCTCTCCCGGGCCCAGCCCCCCTCCTGGGTCCCTCTCCGGCCCCACCCCCGCTGGCGGCGGGGTGCCCTGGGGCTCCAGCCGCGGCCCCCACCGTCCCCCCCGGCCGCGGGCGCGGGGATCCGGAGGAATCCACTCACCTCCAGCGCCCGCGGGGTCCGGGCAGCTGCGGCGGGGCCTGCGCCCGCCCGCCGGGGTGCGAGTGTGCGCGGCGCCGGCCGGCCGTGGTCCGTGCGTGTCGTGTGTCTGTGGCGTGGCCCGTGCGTGTGTGTGTGTGTGTGTGTGTGAGCAGCGTGTGCGCGCAGACACCGCCGCCCGCCGCCCTCCGCCTCCGCCTCGGCGGGGCCGGCCTCTGCGCAGCAGACCCCTCCGCGTGCCCCGCTGGACCCTCCCCGGGCACACGCGCACACACGCGCGCACACACGCGCACACACGCGCCGCCACTGCAGCCGCGGCGCCCCCGCCCCGCCCGGCCCCGCGGCTCACCTCGCGGGGTCCGGTCCCGCCGCCGCCGCGCATGCAACAGCTGGAGGCAAACTTGCGTGTGGGGCCGCGGGAGGTGCGCAGCGCCCCCCAGCGCCCGCCGTCCCCGCGCCTGGACCCCGACCCCGCCTCGGACCCCGCGCCGCCCAGGCCCTCGCCCTGCCCCGCGCCCCGCTCGCCGGCCCAGCACGCCGTGGCTCGCCGCCCGCGAGGTGTCCCCGCCATCCCATTTTCCAGTCGAGCCTGCTGAGGCTTGGGCACCGGAGTGACTTCCCCAAGGTTACGGGCCGCGCTGGCAGACCCTACTTAGGCCGCCGGGTCTCCCCGCCTCTGGCCAGGGCTCTTGACTGCAGTTCATAACGGAGCCCCCCTCGCCCCCGCCGGAGTTTCCCCAGGAGGAAACTGAGCTCGGTTACCCAGAAAAGCTTCCTGAGGCATCGGGGCCCAGCCCGAGCCCACGCATGCATACCTGCGCCACCTGCAGAAGAGCCGGCGCCCGAGCCTATCCCCCCAGCGTCGGGGCACGGAGCACCTAGTGGGAGTCTCGGCTTGCGTCAGGCGCCTCCTCCCCGCCGCTGTGACCCGCAAACCCAGACAGCGGAGCCCCGCCGCCCGCAGGCCCCGCGCTTCTCAATCATTTTTATGGAGCTGCATGCGCCAGCGCCTGTCCTCAGGCGGCGCACAGCAGTTGAGCCCTGGCTGCAGGAGCTCCCCGCGGGTGCAGCTGGTCCAGGCCTGAATCTGGAGGAATGGATAGGAGTTGGCCAGCTGGAGACGCTGGAGCAGGTGCCCCAGGCTGCAGGGACCGCAAGTGTAGAGGCAGAGAGGCGTGAACGCGTCCTAAGCGGTTGCAGGGAACTCCGTGAAGTTGGGTATTGCCTGAGCAGGAAGAACTACCGTTCAGAAATCCCTCCCTCTGGGCACCCAGCGCAGGAAAGCCTCCCAAGATGGGGAGACGGGCGCTGGGATGTGGGCCACCGTTATCTCAGGGAAAGACTGTTGGACGTACCGCCTCTGCTCTCCACACCTGCACGCCGGGCTGCCTGGCACACTCCTACCTACCCTTCAAGATCTGTGGCTACAAACCAAGATCTAGGGAAGCCATTATGCTGTCTCCGCCCTCTAAGCCGAGCTCTCCTAGAGGTCAGGGGCAGTACGGAACACTGGGTGCCTCCGACGCACGAGGCCGGGCACCTACCTAGCGGGGTCCCAGCTCTGGCCCAGCGCCCCGCCCCCTCCAGGCGGAGACACAACGGCCCCTGCGCCCTCTAGCGGGCCTGGCGCGCAGCTGCAGAGAGCTCCGGATCCATCAGCCTGGCTGCCGCTCTGGAGTTTTTCTCCGAGGAGGAATTGGCAGAGGCCCACCTACTCAGCTGCCACCCAAGAAACCGAGCGGTAACCCCAGAGGATATCAGGCATCCATCTCCCGCTTCTGGTGCTGTCTGCGTGTCTCTCCCCGCCGTCTGCCAGAGTGCAAGTCACAACCCTTTCTGAGCCTCAGTTTCCTACTTTGTGAAATAACACAGCAGCCAGTCCCCAGAGCTCACACGCATGTGCACACGCATACGCGCCGCACAGGTGTCTGAACACGCCCTTCTCCCCTGGGACGCCCAGGTCTGGCTGGATTTGTTTAGACGTGGGGATGAACTCTTAGATGTTCTGAGAGTCAATGGTCCTTGGAGACCTAGCCCTTACTAGGCAGATGTCAGATCTGTCAGACTCCTCCCGGTTGCTGCCGCCATAGACAAGGTGCAGTCGGCCTGGGCCGAGGGTCACAGTGGATGGCACCATCTGGATACTTGATGGGTCTTGCTCTAGACCAGTGCTGTCCAATAGAACTTTCTGGCAAAACTGTCCAATACAGTAGCCACTAACCACACGTGGCTGTTGAGTGGTTTAAATTGTGGCTAATGTGACCGTGGAACTAAATTTTTAATTTTTATTTTCATTGATTTAAATTTAAATAGACAGATGTGGCTTGTGGTTACCGTTCTGGATAGTGCAGATCCTGCAATACCGCAACCTGCTTGCTAAAATAGAGACCGAGCTCATGCCCAAGAAGTCTAAGCACCCTGGCCAGGCCATGGGAATGAGACCAACACGGGCAGCAGCGCGTCCTTCCCCCGCAGCCACGGTCCCGCGCCAGGCCTCTCCATCTGTAACCTGGTCCCTGGCAATGTCTTCCTCACTCATCTGTTTACACCCTCCTGAGGTAGCCGCAAGCCCGTGCAGGGATGCAAACATCTTCCATTTCTCGTGGCAATGTCAAAATGATTGGCAGCAGCTGCCCGGGTGCTCATCTTTGCAGTTTCAAGAGCGATTGGTGATGTCTGCCTCGGCATAGATTCAAAGACGTATGGTAAGTCCTCTCTGCAAGAGAACTAAATCCTAACACCCCGGCTTGCTCACAATGTCCTCTGCAGTCAGGCCCTGACGTACTCCTTCGCAGCTCTAGTATTACCCCACACATGATCTGTGTTCCAGAAACACCAATACCTGCTCTTTCTGGAAGATGCCATGAATCCCCCATGCCATAATCTTCACACTTGCCAGGCAGGGCAGTACACACCTGTAATCGCAGCTACTCCAGAGGCTGGGGCAGGAGAATTGCAAGTTCAAGGCCAGCCTGGGCAATTTAACAAGACACTGTCTCCAAACAAAATGAAAAGGGCTGAGGACCTAGCTCGGTGGTAGAGCCTAGCATGCACAGGCCCTGGGTTCCATCTCCAGTACCAAGACAGTAGAAGTCATCTCCACGCCGTATGCATTCCATCCTGCTGTCCCCTCGGCCCGGGAGACTTCCCTCCCTCAGATCTCCTCCCCGCCTGTCTGTCATCAGGTGCTCCTCGAAGGCCACGTCCTCGTGAAGCCTCCCCACGCCCTGGCTGAACTGGGGTAGCCGCTTCCTCCCCTGGTTCCTGCCACACTTCGTGGAGGCCTCTGACGGCAGCGTCGCGGGGGGTCATTATTCAGCCTCATGTGTCTCCGTCCCCCACGTATTCTTCTATCAGGGAGCTGCTCAAAGCCGGGCTCTGCTCACGGCCCCCTTCCTACGTTATCCTCATCAGCAGCCTGCAAAAGTAAACGAGGTTCGCCTTGTGGGCACCCTTCCCACCAACACCCTCGTTTCTTCTCTCTGCGCCTCTGTAGTCTGGGCGAGATGGAGAATGAAGATCTCTGCTCCCAGCCGGGCTCACTGAGTCGCAGATGGAGAGACACGTCGACCAGAAAGCAGTGGGAGCAGAACTGTGGCCGACATCTCAACACCAGGCAACACGGTGGGCATTTCCAGGTGCCTGGACCGCGGTCCTACGCCCCAGACCCTCGTGCTCCGGGGTCTCCCTGTGGTTACAGAGGAGCTGTTCTGACCACCCAATAAGTGCCCTTTATTCCCAAGCTGACCAGACGTGGTGCACATTCAAATGACCTCTTTTTTTTTTTTTTTTTTTTTGTCCTAGGGATTGAACCCAGGGGCTCTACCTCTGAGCTCCATCTCCAGCCCTTTTCATTTTTTATTTTGAAACAGGGCTTCACTAAGTTGTTGAAGCTGGACCCAAACCCGAGATCCTCCTGTCTGAACCTCGTAAGTGCTGGGATTACGGGCATGTGCCAATGGGCCAGTGGCACCCAGCACCGAGGGCGTTTCTTTTCAGAAAGATCTTTCCTTCTTTTGGGGCTTAGAGAACAGAGAGACAAGACTGAGGAAAACACAGGAATGCTAAAAGTGTCATGCATTGTGTAAGTTGAATAACAAGATATACCTTTCCTACCGAGGTGAACTTTTTTTATTCATTTGGTCTACGTGGCATTGTGAGCTGATGCGAAGAAAAATAGGTTAAGCGATTCCTGTAGTGAAACACACACACACACACACACACACACACCCCAGAGTGCATAAAAGGTGTCACGTTCCCGTTTGGGATACAAACCGAAAACTTTCTGTTGGGCCCGCAGTGCCGGAGCTGAGCTGTAGCTCACGGCAGGGCGAGTCTGTGACAAAACAACCCAGAAGGAAACTCTGCCCCTTGGCCGCCTTGGCGCCACCCCAAGGGGACAGGAAGAGATGGGGACAGAGCTGCATTCACGGGAAGGGGGGTCCTCTGACCTGGGGTCAGGGTTGAAGGCAAGCCCTGGGAACCAACAGTCTCTAGTCCTAAGAAGAATGTGGAGGTGGAGGATTGGGAGATTAGCTGGGAGGAAGGCAAAGCCTCGGGTCAGAAGGAAGGGGCTGGAAGAGGAGCCCCCAGAGGAGGCCCGGGTGCACGGTTTGGGGAGCACGGTCTAGAAGGGATCTTTCCGCATTTTGCTGCAGAGTGAACAGGAGACGCTCCCCTCCCCCACCCGCCCCTTCCCCTTCCCTGGCCCACTTCTTCAGAAATCTTGGCATGTTTTTATCAGTCATCTGTGCTGCGTAATGAATTACCTCAAAACTCAGCTGTAAAATTAGCCAAAAGAGGGGGGACCCCAGCTTGCTATTTGAGTATCTGTGATCTGGGGTTTGGGAGGGGGTTGGCTCAGGCTCTGGTCAACAAGAACTTTGGTGGGGGTGAGGGATGAGGAGCTGCTTCTGACATGGTTGCGCGTGGCTGGCACGTTGGTCCTGGCTGTCGGCGGGGCACCTCAGTCCCTTGTCACACAGACCTCCCGCAGCCGCTTGCGTGTCCTCGCAACATGGCGGCCGCCACCAGAGCAAAAACACGGTGGAAGCCACAGCGTCTTATGACACGGCCTTAGAAGTCACACGCTGTCATGTTTGCAGTGTCCCGTCGGTCACACGGGTCCCTCTGCTCTTGGCAGGAGGACGCTATGCCTGGTATGGGTTCCAGGAGGAAGGGGCCACCAGGGCTGCCCAGAGGCCAGTGGGCTTGAGATCAGGGCTACGTGGGGAATAGAGGATGCTCGTCCCTGCGTCCAGACTAGCAGAGGGGAAGCGGAAGTCGGCGTGATCTGATTCCACAGGGTTCTGGGGATCTGTATCTCCCCAGTCCATCAAGCAAGGGCAGTTCTAAGCTAATGGGACATGCAGTTTTAAGTTCCTTCTAAGGCTGGACAAGGGAAAGGAGATCCTGGGAATGCAGCCCCGGTGTGGGCAGGCTGCACTCTCAGGAATGGTCTGGAGTGTCCAGGTGGATGCCCTCTGACCCCGAGATCACACCATGGGAGGGGCCCAGGGCACTCCACCCGGGGTGCTGACGGCTCTCTGCTTGCTGGCTTGGGGCTGTTGCTAGGCGGTGACGAGTGCGGGCCGCCTCCCTGCGGGTCTGGAGTGTACCCAGGACAGCACTGTCGCTAAGCCGGTGCCCACACCAGAGTGCGAGCAATTCTGTGCCTGACCCAAGTCTATCCTCGGGTATCCAGCCCCTGACCAAGCACAAAGGGGGTGCTTGGGGATGCCTCCCGTGAGCTTCCCCACCTGAGAGTGCCACCCCCCCAATGCTACAACAGAGGTGGGCCCACCTCCCCCAGACTCCAGGGTCTCCTCTGAGATATCCCCCAGGGAGAGCTGGAGGGGGGTGGAGGGAGGCTCGGCCTGGAATCTACCTGACTGATGCTGGGTGCCAGCCACGGCCTCTGAGCCCTGCACTGTTGGGTGCCTGCCATTTGGGCCTGAGCACCCTCCCATGGAGCTCCAGAATTCTGCCATTCTGGGATCCTGCTGCCATGCAGTGGGGGGTGTGGGTGTCGTGGCCGGCTCGGTGGCCAAGAGGTGAGCCAGGCAGCCTGCATTATTAAACCATCTATCTAACTCTGCCTGGAGGGATGCTGGGGGCGGGGGGAGGGACGCCTGCTCCTGCTCTCTGGTCCGGAACTGGGGCAGCCGGAGGCCCCTGGGACCTGGAGGTCACCAGCCTCATGGCCAGGCTTGTCACCGCTCACCCGCTGCCAGTTCCAGCAGCTCCGGATGCTGCCGAGACTGGAAAGGAGCCGATTGGCTGCTTTCTTCGTGTTCTTTCTCTGCTCAAAAATGTCCAAGCTCTGACTCCACTGGGTAAAGCGCCGACTCCTTCTCCAGGCATCAGGAGATATCTGCAACCTGGCTACACTCTACCTACTATTGCACAATAGTGTGAAGTGGGGCATTCACTATCTTTCAGGCTTGATGCCAAGCGCTCCACAGGAATTAGAGTCTGCGTGAATAATGGCAGCCGCCCTGCAAGGCACCCGGTGTTTTCCTTCCTGCCTTACAAGGAGGCTCAGAGAAGCTGAGCAGTTTGACCAGCGCCACACAGTGAGGAAGACGCAATGATTAACCCACGCTTTCCTGCCAACTGAGCCTACGGCTCGGGCCGCAGGGCTCTCAATTATTTTATTTTATTGTCATTTATTTATTGGTATGGGGATGGAACCCAAGGGCATTCTGCTAATGAGCTATACCTCCAGTCGTTTTATTTCTTTTTTTTTTTTTTGAAACAAGGTCTTAATAAGTGGTGAACAGTCTTGCTAAATTGTTGAGGCTGGCCTTGAACCTGTGATCTTCCTGTCTCAGCCTTCCAAGTATTGGGATTATAGGTACGTGCCTATAAAATGCCTGGCTCCTTGGCTTTTTTAGGTGCGTCCCACCATAGCTCATAATTTCCCAGCCCGGTGTCCTCTCTAACGTTCTCTGAGTCTAGAATCTGGGTTTGTGAAGGTCCCCGGAGGTGGGTGAGCAGCTGCGTGTTCCCAGGCTCTGTGGTGAAGGAGGGTTCGTGGCTGTTACCGAGTTACTCACGCCCAAAACCCAGATGCCACCTGGATGCCACCTGGGCTCTCACAGATATGACCCCTCAGGAAGTCCTCCAAGCTGTACCTACTCCAGCCCCTCTCCCCCTCGTGGCCTCAGCAGCACTCAGCAGCAAGGGCAGGGTGCCTCCCGTATGCCTGTTTGCTTAGGGTCTGGCTTGCGTTGGGTTCTCCAAAAATCCTCATTAAATGAAACCACCAAGTGAAAGCAGAGTAACTAATGAAGAAAGGGTTTGCGTGCATGAGCAGAAAGGAGAGTGAGTTCAGGTCGCCCTGAGGAACAGGGTGGGGCACTGGGAAAAAGGGCAGCTTTGCACTGGAAGAGTAGGGAGTGTTCAAGGCAGGACGCCTGCCTGGGGTCATGAAGTGGGCACTGCATTCTAGAGGGGACAGATAGGGACACCCAGGGCTCTGTGGGTGGCAGCATCCCAGACCACAAAGCTGGAAAGGGCCTTCGAGAGCCCACCTCTCCATTTTCTGGGTGGAGCAACCAGGACCTGGCCTCACCCCACCGGGCTAGGTGAGTCCTCCCCTCCTCCGGCTGCAGGTGCCCTGTCACCTCTCCTTTGGAAAAGTCGGCTATGTGTCCTCCCTCCATCCCTTGGCGTGCCCCAGTGGCATCTCTCCCTCCCCTGGCCCACAGCCCAGACCTGAGGTGAAGCAGTGGCCTCTGCTCTCGCTCCCTCCAGGCCTCTGCCTGTTCTGACCAGCGTCTCCAGAACTTCCCATCTCATCATCTCACCTGCTTTCTGCCCACCCTCGCCATGGAACTCCATCTCTCCGCAGAACAAACCCGAGCAGACCCAGGCACCCCAGCGCCCAGCAACACCTGACTCTGCTGGGTTTGGCAGGCCGATGGCACCGATTTCCCCCTCTTCTGAGGAGAGTTTGGTTTTTTTTTCCATAAGCCATGTTCCTGATGACTTGCCCCAGAGGGAGGCGCAGTCTCTGCCCAGAACTGAGCCCTCAGCACCAGGAGCAGGAGGCTGGAGCAGGGCCCGGAGATGGTGGCTTGAGGCAGGCCTCCACTGATGGCTGAGGGGAAGCCAGAAATGGACAAGGTCAGTGTGAGGGCCACAGCCAAGCCGGCTGGACTTCAGGGCAGCTCTCGCTCCTTGGGCAGGATCACAGTGTCCCTCTCCGTGACTGGGTGCCAAGTTGCATCTGCAAGCTACCCTGTCCTCCAAACAACCTGAGAGGAAGTTACCAGCCAGGACTCATAGGTTATAAGTGACAGAAACCCAACCTGAGTCCAGTTTGATCTGGCTTAAACGCAAAAGATGTTATACCTTTTGTTGTTGTTGTTGTTGTTGTTGTTTTGGGAGTGGAACCCAGGACCTCACACATGCCGGCAAGCACTCTACCACTGAGCTGCACCCCAACCCCTAAAGGGTGATACACTGGCTTCCATCGCAAGGCAGGCACTTTAAGGAAGACTGAAGGGGAAGGGGTCCCTGGCATTCCTCTCTTTGTCCTCAGTTCTTTCGGGCCCACCGTCCCCACCAGCAGAACCAGTAGCAACAGCCTCACAGATGCAGGCGGGTATGGAAAGCTGTTCTTCTAATCCAAACCAAGCAATTCTTGGGGAGAACTCTGATTGGCCTTCCTTGGGTCACATGGTCACCCTCTGGACCAATCACTGCAGTGACAGTAATGAGGGTAGATTAAGGGCCTAGCCTGGGTCAGAAGGACCCCTCATCTCCCTGCCCTGGTAACCAAGGGGAGGGCCTGTCCACAGAAGAATTGGGGAGGGATACAGCGCAGAAAAAGTAATAGCAGCCCTGCAGGGACCTTTTAAAAATAAATGTTCTATTTTAGAATAGTTTTAGATTTATTTTTTTTAAATGGTGCAAAGATAGCACAAAGGGCTCCCACATACCCTTCACCCAGCTTCTCCCAATGTTAACATCTTACATCAAGTGGTACATTTGTCAAAATTAAGAAATTAGCTCTAGTAGCAGGGCATAGTCATACACACCTGTAATCCCAGTTTTGGGGAGGCTGAGACAGGAGGATCACAGGTTCTAAACCAGCCTCAGCAATTTAGCAAGGCCCTCAGCAACTTAGTGAGACCCTCTTTCCAAAGAAAAAAAGAAAATAGGGCAGAGAGTATAGGTCAGAGGTAGAATACCCCAGGTTTAATCCCCAGCACCACAAAGAAAGGAAGAGGGAAGGAGAGAGGGAGGGAGGGAGAGAGAGAGAGAGAGAGAAGAGAGAGAGAAGGAAGGAAGGGAAGAAGGAAGGAAGGGAGGGATAAAGGGAGAACGAAGGAAAGAGAGAAGAGAAAAAAAAATTAGCACTAGAGCCAGGCATGGTGGCGCACGCTTGTAATCCCAGGACTTGGGAAGCTGAGACAGGAGGATCACAGTTTTGCGGCCAGCCTCAGCAACTTAGTGAGGCCCTCTGCAACTTAGTGAGATCCTGTTTCAAAATAAAGAACAAGAAAATAGGGCTGTGTAGCTCGAAGGTAGAATGCCCCTGGGTTTCATCACCCAGAAAGAGAGAGGGGGGAGGGGAGGGGGGGAGAGGGGAGAGAGGAGAGAGAGGGAGGGAGAGGGAAATGAATTAGCACTAAAGCACTGGTGTTCGTGAAACAAAAGACTTTATTTGGATTCGCCAGCTTTTCCCGCCACACCCATTTTCAGTCCCAGGATCCCATCTAGAGCAACCCCCCCCCATTAGTCCTATCTCTTTTGTCTCTAGCCAGTAGCAATTTCTTGTTCTATCCTTGCTTTGAATGACTTTGACAGTGTGTAGTGTGTGTGTGTGTGTGTGTGTGTGTGTGTGTGTGTGTGTGTCTGTCTGTCTGTCTGTCTGTCTGTCACTGGAGTTGAACCCAGGGGTTTTCTACAACCAAGCTACCCTCTCCCAGCCCTTTTTATTTTTTTATTTTTGAAACAGGGCATCCGTAAGTTGCTGCGGGCCTTACTGAGTTGCTGAGGGTATTCTCTAACCTACGACTCTCCTGTCTCCGCCTCCTACGTACTGGGATGACAGGCGTGCGCCGCCACGCCCAGCGACCTGGACGGTCTTGAAGGGCAGCCGTCAGGTATTGTGCAGCGTGCCCACCACTTGGGTTGCCTGATGCCTTCTTATCGTTGGCCGGGTCATGCAGCGGGGGCAGCACAGAGGCAGCTGCGCCTGTCCTGGCTGCATCTCAAGGGCACATGACATCACTGAGGTTACGTTGGTGCTTGGTTAAGCTGGGGTCATTTCCCACTTAGCCAATAGAGAAGCTGAGGCTTAGAGGTGGTAAGCTGCTGGCTTACCACTCAGGTGAGACTTGGCCTGTCTGGCTCCCTTTATCCCACAGTCCACTAAAGTTTTAGGCAGGGAAAATGAGGCAGGAGCCTGGATGTAGCCGTGGGAAGATGAAAAGGACTGTACATGAATTCTATGATTAGTATATAGCAAGAAGATGAGCCCAAGCTTCTTAGGATTGGCCCGGGGGCATGGAAGCCACGGAAGAGTCTAACCAGAGAGCAGAAAAACAGGTGAGTCTGGCACACGCCCAGTGGAAAGGAAGAATGGGAGGGGGGCAGGACAGGGCCAGAGTGAGGAGGATGGAGAGGCTGCCACAGAAGGCATAGACAGCCACGGCCACCGCCAGCCGCGAAGTCCAGCCAGGAGTCAGGAGAGCGGTGTTTAGATCACGGTCTCGGCCGGGCACGGTGGTGCACGCCTGGAATCCCAATACTTGGGAGGCTGAGACAGGAGAATCTCAGGTTAGAGAATGGTCTTGGCAACCTGGCGAGACCCTGTTTCAAAATGAAAACAAAATAATAATAATAAAAGGGGGCTGGAGGTGTCGCTTGGGGGTAGAATGCCCCTAGGTTCAATCTCTAGTACCAAAAAAAACAAAAAACAAAAAAAAAAAAAAAGCAAGGCTTTGGAGTGCCATAGCCTCGCTCCAAGGCCCCCACGTGCCCACTTCCTGGCCAGTGGCTGCTGTCCAGACTCCTTCAGGGTCCTCTGGCCCCAGCGCTGCCTCCCTGCTCCTCGCCTGAAGTTAGTTCTCCATCCCCAGCCAGCCCCACCTCCAGCCTGGATCAGCCACAGACTGTGGCCCCGCAGACATGAAGATGGGACCCTCGTTTGACAGTACTAGGAATTCAAGAGAACAGGAGCATTAGATCATGTGCGGGGCCTTCCGGTGGGAGCCCTGGGCCGCCACACGGGTCACACCCCCGGCTCTGCCGCCCCGGCCGCAGTGTGGGGCCGGGCTCCACTCCACGTGGGTTTGCTGGCCTTGCCCGGGCCGGCAGGTCGCAGGAGACGAGGCCAAGGTGCCTTCTACACCTGAACTTCATGTCCATTTATTTTATGACTCTATGTTTTCTCTCTTAGGCAGAGGCTAGGGAATAATCAAGACACGAGAGGGACTTCAGGCGAGCGGGGCGAGGGAGGTGGCCTAGGGGAGGGTGGGGGAGACTCGATAAGGGCAATGCTTCCATCTCCATATCCTGTGGGGAAGGCGGGACGGGGGCTCACCAACTGCTGCGTGTACAGATGTCACCATCACGATTTACTGCAAGAAGGTGTGAGACGCTAAGACGACAGTGCCCCAATAAAAGTATAAAAACGAGAAATTTATGACTCTAATATCTTTCGCCAGGAAGCTCCTGGCGCCCTGACCCAAGATGCCTCGGAGTCAGAGGCCGGGCCTCCCCCACACGCCCTGGTGGCCCTGCGGGTCCCCGCAGTGCGGAGACTTTCGATGAAGAAAGGATTGGTAGAGTTTCATTCCCTGACATTTTGCAAATTTGCAATGCAAAATCAGTTATGAGTTTTGCAGAAGCGCGCTTGGTGCCTAAGGGTGCAGAAGTACCTCCCAACGCTGCTCTCGAGAACGGCCCGAGAGCCTGGCCTTTTGGGGCTCCGGGGCTCCACCTCTGGCCATGATAGGAGAGAGCAAAGTGTAGAGATGGCCGCGACGCCTTGTGTGAGAGGCGCGTCTACCTCTGAGCCACAATCCCAGGGTTTTTTACGTTTTATTTTATTCTTTTTTTTTTTTTTTTTTTGGTGGTACTGGGGTTCCTGGAAGCCCTTCTTCTACCTCCGGGCTACACACCCAGACCTATTTTTACATTTTTATTTGGAAACAGGGCCTCCTAAGCCAGCGCGTGCGGCTGGCTTCGAACCTGCGCGATCCTCCTGTCTCCGCCTCCCAAGCGCGGGGATTACAAGCGTGCGCCACCACGCCCGGCTTACATTTTATTTTAAAACAGGGTCTCACTAAATTTCTGAGGTTTGCCTCAAACCTGTGCTCCTCCTGTCTCAGCCTCTCAAGTACTGGGATTACAGGCTTGTGCCACAACACCTAGCTTGAAATAGGATTTTGATATTCCTGTACAACGTGACGGTTGAGAAATGTATGATTTTACAGAGCAGAGAAGAAATGTAAAAATCCACAGTACAACCATAAACACCCGAGAGAGGAGTCCGTCACACCCGTGGCCGGCGGGGGGCTTTCATGTCAGATTCCTGGTGGCAGTCAGGACCCTGTGGGACTTTCATATCTTCCCTCCCACAGAACATCAAGGTATCACTCTGGGAAGCCATTGGGGTTTTCTCGAACAAGCATATAATAAAGTTTTCTGCAACACAATTGATGACTTCCATCGTTACTGGCAGAACAGAGACCAAACAGAGGTGTTGTTGCAAGTGGCTTGCTACTGGAAGAGCCAGACACAATCTCTCTCTCTCTCTCTCTCTCTCTCTCTCTCTCTCTCTCTCTCTCTCTCTCTCTCTCTCTCTCTCTCTCTCTCCTCTGTACTGGGGACAGAACCTAGGGGCATTATACCTCTGAGCTACATCCCCATTCGTATTTTATTTTTAATTTTGAAATAGGTCTCATTAAGGTGTTGAGGGCCTCACTAAATTGGTGAGGTGGACCTCAAACCTGTGACTCTCCTGTCTCAGCCTCCCAAGTACTAGAATTACTATGCTCCGTGCTCCCTTTTGTCTTTTAACTGAATTCTGGCTGAACGGGGTGAGGCAGTCAGCCTCCGGGTGCCCTACTCTCTATCTGTCCTGAGACCCTATTTCCTGATTTCCCAGCCTGCCTTGCAACTGGGGTAGCAGCCATGTGACCTAGTTTGACCAATGAGATGTGAGTAGAAGGCAGCTGGTGGGTTCCTGGGAAAGCTTTTCCCTTTCTTTTGAAAGGCACCTCACATGGGTGGGCCCCACCTTTCTTCCACCTTCTTCCAGCTTGGAAGAACACCGACATAACACCATCAGCCATCTTGTCCTGCCCCAGGCTTCTTGCCCTGTGAGAACAGTACCCGTCCCCAGCCTCCAGTCTCTCCTCCCATCTTTACTCAAGCCATCTGTGGCCATGTCCCTTTTCCTGTGTCCCCCAACATCACATGCTATAGTCACACCACTGACTCCAGGGACCCCAACAGCCACACTGTCCTTGGCTTCCCCAATGGCTAGCCTCTCCCCCCATGCTGAAACCTTCTCTTACATTTCCCAGCTTGCCATGCAGGTAAGTCTGGCCACAAAATTGGATTCTGGCCAATGAAATGAGAGCAGAGCCAGGTGTGGTGGCGCACGCTTGTAAGCCCAGCATTTGGGAGGCTGAGACAGGAGGATCGTGGTTTGTGGACAGCCTCAGCTACTTAGTGAGGCCCTCTGCAACTCAGTGAGAGTTTCAAAATAAGGAATAAAACAAATAGAGCTGAGGATGTTGCTTGGAGGTTTAATGCCTCTGAGTTCCATCCCCAGTACCACCAAAAATAAATAAATAAATAAATAAATAAATAAGAGCAGAATTTAGTTATGGAATTTCCCGTTCATGCCTTCACAAGGAAGACACGATTCCCTGCCTTTTCCATCATCAGAAGTGTAAATGCGAAGGCAGGAGAAAGAGCAACCACGAGCCATCTGCAGGTTGAGGAAGGCAAGTAATAAAATAGAAGCCGCATGCCATCGGCCTTGCTCACACAACGCTCAGATTGTTACACGGCAGAGAGGTAAACAGCCATCTAATTTAAATCACGTTATTTAGGCCTTTGGGACAGCACACAGACCTACACTGTCAGAATGCACTAGTAAGATGGGTCTTCCATTGCGTATACGAGGGAGACGCGCCACACAGTGGACTTGGGTCTTGCTCATCATTCGGCACGGAGACTGTGAGGGACGGCACTTTGGGGGTAAGTTGATGATTTTCTTGTGAGCCACAATGTGGACTGGAAAGGGATCAAGACTGACAGGTGCCTGCCCAAGGGCCGCAAGGTGGGCCGTGCCACATGGGGGAGACCCCTCAGAACACCAGAGCTCTGCTCGCTCATAGCAGTAGCTGGCGAGGGAGCACCACCAGAGAGAAAAGGAGCCCCCTACAGCCAGGCTAGCCACTTGAGGGGACATCTGGACCCCCAGCTGCCCGAGGGACGGGCGGAGTAAAACTCTGCTTTCTGATCGGAAACTCGAGAAGGTGCCCACCAAGCTTTCTGAGATTAGGGGCAAGCCAAAAAGTCTTTCTTTTTTTCCTTTCCTTTTATTTTTTTTTTTCCCAGTACTGAGGATTAAACCCAGAGGCACTCTATCTCCAAGCTACATCCTCAGCCCTATTTTATTTTTATTTTGAAAGAGAATCTTGCTAGGTTGATGAGTGTCTCACTACTTGATGAAGAGGTTCTGGAACCTGCAATCCTCCTGTCTCAGCCTCCCAAGTACTGGAATCGCGGGCCACCGCTCCTGGCTTGTTCTTTTTGGTTTTAGGAAACATTGCATGGAGACACAATCAGCAGCACCTCGTGCCATCTGATTCTGTCACCCAGCAGCTAAGATGCGATCTGCATGCTTGATATAAAGATGCCAGGAGGTTGCAGAACCAAACCTCGGGTCAGACGCCTCGCTCCTGGAGAGGCCAGCTCTGTCCCGGTGCTTGACGCTTTTCTCTGCTGCTCAGCGGGAGAAACCGATGACACAGCAATGAGCATATTAAAAGCCACGTCCAAGCGCTGCTGCCAAGTGAGCGGGAGCCCTCCCCAGAGCGAAACGCAACCGCGGCGCGAGCGCCGGCCCTTCGTCCCCAGGGCTCTCCAGCTCTCGGGTGGGCTGCGCAAAGCGGCGTCTCCTCTTCTGATGGGCACTGAAAGGAAACTACCGTGAAAAATCGCATCTCTGTCACCTCTGGGCCGTGTCCAATCCCCAAAGCTGAGGCTGCCTGATCACTACCAGGTCCTCGCGGGCTTCCTCGCTGACAAACTGCAGCCGCGCGTTGGGCTGTTTGATCTGGTGAAATCAAAAGCATAAAGCAAGGAAGGCGGCTGCCCGGATGGGAAACCACTGCAGCTCAGAGGACCAGCCTCAGCCAGATGGGGGCCATCTTGCAAAGGAGTGAGGACCTACTATGTGCCGGGCACGCAAGGGCTTACAGGCACGTCGGGGGACAGACAGAAACACGCACACAGCTGGGCACTGCGGTGCGCACCTGTAATCCCAGCACTTGGGAGTTTGAGGTGGGAGGATCACAGGTTTTAGGCCAGCAATTTAACAAGGTCCTGTTCTAAAATTAAAGGGGGGGGGTCCCGGGGATCTGGGGATCCGTGGTAAAATGCTCCTGGGTTCAATCCCCGGTACCATAAACAGTAACAAAAAAGACAGATGGACTGCAGACAATCTCTTTGACACAAAGCTATTTTTTTCAGTTGCAATAAAATATATACAACATAAAATGTACCATCTTAATCAATTCAAGTGTACAGTTCAGCGGCAGTAGGCTCAGTCCATTACTAGACAACCATGAACATTTCCAGAACTTTACGTGACCCCGTCAGCTCTGCTCCCACCAAAGAAGAACTCCCCGCTCCCTCTCCCCCAGCCCCTGGCAACCTCTCTTCTCTGCTCATATATAAAAATTTGACTATTCTAGGGACCTCACGTAAAGGCAGCCATGCAGTCATACAGTACGAGTGCCTTTATACGAGGCCCCTAGAAGAGTCTTTTTTGATATCTGGTTTCTTTCACTTAGCATAATACCTTCAAAGTCTATCCATGTTGCGGCAGGCATCAGAACTTCATTCCTTTTGAAGGCTGAGTGATAGAGTAAAAATCCATTGTATGTATACACCACATTCTGTGTCTCCTCTGTTGAAGGACACGTGGGCGGCTCCCACCTTTTGGCTGTTGTGAATCACCGCGGTGAACGCAGACACGCACGCAGCTGGAGGCTCCTCTCCATCCCTTCGGCTCTGTCCCAGGGCTGGGCATGTGAACACTCTGTGCCTAATGTCTTTTTTTGTGGTGGTTGTTGCTCCCTTTTTAGGGGGACCCTAGGGATGGAAGCCAGGGATGCTCCACCACTGAGTTCCATCCTCAGTCTCTTCTACCGCTTATTCTGAGACAGGGTCTGGCTAAGTTTCCCAGGCTGGTCTTGAGCCTGCGATCGATTCTCCTGCGATCGATTCTCCTGCCTCCTGAGTCTCTGTGCTCACAGAGCAACCACCCGGCTTGCGCCTAACTTAAAGAACTGCTCGGCGGTCCTCCGCAGCGGCCCCACCACCTTGACGGCCTATTGCTAATTTTAAAGGTTATATATTTAATTTTGACCTTTTTTGGCTACAACAAATTTTTTTTTTAATTTTCCTAAGATGAGTGCATCCTTAGATGCGCTGTGCCGTCGCGCAGTCTAAGATGTCCCTCGTTGGAGTGTGATGCTACTCTGGGGGGTTGTGTTTTTGCTTGTTTTGTTTTGTTTGGGGCACTAGGGGTTGAACCCAGAGGCATTCTACCTCTGAGTTACTCCTCCAGCCCTATTTTATTGTTTATTTTTGAAACAGGGTCTCGCTAAGTTGCCGAGGCTGGCCTCAAACCTGTGACCCTCCTGCCTCAGCCTCCCAAGTGCTGGGATTACAGGCACGTGCCACCACGCCCGGCTGCCCTGGGGTTTCCCTACTCCAAGTTTCTCAGGGCAAGGACAGAGATTCTAAGGGTCCTTCCATGGCTCTCCATCCTGAGATCCCATGGGAGAAGGTGTGCGAGTACACCTCCAGGTCGCCATGGTGGATGTGGGGTCAGTGGACTGTGTCCCCCTCCACACCACTTCCAGAGGAAGGCAACTGGAGGGGAGGGGCTGGGGAGGGGCGATTCTGCCAAGCGTGGGGCTGGAGCAATGGCAGCAGAGAGGAAGAGGCAGACATCGGGACAGAGCCGGGGGGGGCGAGAGCAAGGCTGGGGACCCACTAGAGGGAGGCCATGAGTCCCGGGTCTCCTGCCTGACTGGGGCTGCCGCAGTGTTTGGGAAAGGCTGCAAGAAGAGAAGAATGGTGTATTCATTCAACAAACATTACCTGCGCCGTGGCCTGGCTGGGATAGGAAGACCCCTGGCGGCGTTACACCCCCAGCCCTATTTATTGTTTATTTTTGAAACAGGGTCTCACTAAGTTGCCAAGGCTGGCCTCAAACCTGTGACCCTCCTGCCTCAGCCTCCCAAGTGCTGGGATTGCAGGCACGTGCCACCATGCCCAGCTGCTCTGGGGTTTTCCAGGGTGGCAGTTGCTGGTACTGCAGTTCGGGAGCTTGGCGGCAGCTCAGACCGGATAAAACCTGGGACTCTTCACCTGGACCTGCCCAAGGGTCCAGTGGGGGAGCTTTTGACATCAGAAAGCACAAAATTAGACCCTCAGAGACCACTAAGCCACGCTATTTTCTGAGCACGCGTCCCGTACTGAGCTGGGAAGTCCAATTGCACATGCGCGGACCACCTGTTACTCCGCGCTGGCTCGCCCCCATCACCTTCCCACCCAGTTTCTTTGCCCCACAGGTATTTCTAAACCCTGACCCAGGAGGCCGGTCTGAGTCTCCATCTCCTCGTGTTTTGCCGCCTCACCCATGTCTTGGTCATTTTGGTAATTGGTGCACTTTGCATCAGCAAAGGGCCCTGGTTTGGTGACCCTGAAAGTCTCCCCCAAAGATCCACTGCTGCTCAACAGCCCTCCCTTTGCTGGGGTTCACCTGGGCTGCTGTGTTTAACGCTCTCTATGGATTAACATGGACTCCCCACATCAAGCCCCACTTTAAAGGTGAGCGACAGCTCAGAGAGGCTGAGCGGCTTCCCCAGAACCACACAGCTGGGAAGCCACACAGCTGGAGAGACACACCCATGCCCCTCACCCCGAACTGCCTCTTTAAATGCAAGAGTCGTTTCTGAGGGCTGAAGGTGAGAGCGGAGAACAGGTAGGCATCACATCCTCCACGGGATCCCTGAAAGCTTCAAAGGCCTCTTGGAGGCCGGGCCACCACCAGGACTTCCCTACTGCCAGGTGTCCCGGTCCCCCTCCCTCCCAGCACCACCCACCCCACCTTGCGCAGGGACCAAGCAGCGGCTGACAGACACCGGGCCACCAGGCTGGCCCGCCGGAGAGCAGCCCCCCTTCCTCGGGAGCAGTCGGGCGGCTGAGAACAAACATTTCTCCCCCTTTGTCACGCAGAGTAATAGACTCTTGAAAAATCACATTCTCAGAGGATCACAGCTGAATCTTATAATCCGAGACTCCATCAAAGAACCGCAGAACCGCCAACTAATAGTATCCCCAAGTCGGTGGCCTGAGAGGTCCAGCTTCCCCATCAGGCCTGACATGGAGCGGGGCGGCCGGGGAGGCGAGGGAGCTTCAGGGTCCAGAGGATGGGTGCAGGGGGGAGGCTAGCCTGCTGTCATGGCAGAGGAAGCAGTTGGCGGGTGAGGCCTGGCTCTGTTACTGATGGTTTTTAATTATGTAAATCAGCCCAGGGCCTGCGCCTGGCACGGGCTTGGCATCCATCAGCTGGCAGCAGAATTAATCAATAAATAACCAGCTGGATGGGGCCCGGGCATGAGCAGCCCCACCCCACCCCACCCCGGTGCAGGGCGGAGGGAGAAGGAAAGCCGTAACTGGAGGCTGTCAGTGCAGATGCACACGCGTGCACACACATATGCTCACACGTAACCACAGGCGCCGTGGCTGCGGCTTTGGACTTGTGTGTGTGCTCAAGGACACACCTGCTCGTGCGAAGGTGCGCAACGTGAAAAACACACAGTGTGGACTCGGCGGCAGCGCCGGGTGCCCAGGAACACACCCAGGATCGTGGCAGGGAGAAGCGAGGTCCTCATTCCAGCCTCGCCCTGGTCCCCTCTTGGCTCACAGCCCCCTCCCCCGGAGGCTGGCTGGGCTCAGCAGAGGAGGAAACTGAGGCCCTGCAGAGAAATTTACCCAGGGTCAGGCCCAGGGATCCTCCCTCCCCCAGCCCTGCTCAAAGCTGCAAGGATGCTAGAAGCCAAGGGAAAGGGGGACCAGAACTCCTGATCCGAGGCCCTCTTTGTGAGAGCGGGCCCTTCGTGACCTGGTGGGGAGCCGAGCTGAGCCGGTGGAGGCCCGGGCGGACACCGCGGCGGGCAGCGAGGCTGGGCCCGGCCCTCCCGGCTCTCCAGGGAGGCTGATGGATGGCTCCTCCTGGCGCGGGCGGCTCGTGCGGCTCCCCAGCGCTGCCCCATAAATCAGCCACTCGTCTCAGCCTCGGCTGGGCCTTGATCACTTTCCAGTTTGGAGGGAGGGGGCTCAGCATCCAGAGGGGCCTGGCAGGGAGAGTGGAGAAAGTAACAGCAGGGCTTCCTCTCCCCCTCCTCTCCTCCTCTCCTCCTCTCAGCGGCCTCCTGCCCGCCGGCCTCTACTCCTTCCTGGCCAGCGACCACAAGTACCCAGTGAGCAGCGGACCAGACGCTGATGAGCTGGGGCCTGCGGTGGGGGCCAGCTCTCAGCACCCATTTCCCGAGCATCAGCCGAGGGGTGTTCTAGCAGCACCCCCACCCCGAAAGGGACAGAAGGGGGAAGCAGGATCTGTCCTTCTCTATCAGAGCTTGAAGGGAGACTGGGGAGCCCCCAGTCGTCAACTCTGGGGGCCACCCACCCTAGTGGCCCTGAACGCACAGCACGGGAGCTTCTCAGCCACCCAGCATGGTCAAAGCACACAGTCACTCGGCGGCTGTGTGGCCTTGGGCAAGCTGCTTCGCCTCTCTGGCCTCGGGCTCCTCACGTGCAAAGCAGGGTAAGGCACAGGACCGGCCGCGTGAGTAACGGACACGTTCTAGAAGAGTCGCTGGTGGGCATGGAGCTGGACACCATTCGCAGTTGTTAGCTGTCTGAAGGCACTGGTTCTCCACACTCGTGTGGGTCAGGATCCCCGGAAGGGTTTTTTAAGCCTCCCAGTTCACGTCTCACCCCCAGGGTTTATGCCTCAGTTGGTCTGGAAAGGGGTCCGATATGCCTCTTCTTTTTTCTTTTTTCTTTTTCTTTTTCATTTTTCTTTTTCTTTTTCTTTTTTTTTTTTTTTTTTTTTTTTTTTTTTTTTTTTGGTACTGGGGATGGAACCCAGGGGCACTCAACCTCCAAGCTACAGCCCCAGCCCTATTTTTTTTATTCTTTATTTTGAAACAAGGGCTCACTAAGTTGCGGAGGGCCTCACTAAGGTAGCTGAGGCTGGCTGTGAACCTGTGATCCTCCTGTCTCAGCCTCCCAAGTACTGGGATTACAAGTGTGTGCCACCATGCCCGGCTCTTTTTCTTTTCTTTTTTCTTTTTCTTTCTTTCTTTTTTTTTGGGGGGTGGGCAGGATCTCACTATTGATACCGAGTCTTTTCCTTACCAGGTCCTTGCTTCACGAAGCCGACAAATGAAACCCACAGACAGCAGAAAAGCAAACATTAAAGTTTAGAAAGAAAGCGAGAAGGAAGAGGACGCAGAGCCCGCGCAGGGGACGGCCCCAGGAGGCCATTGAAGCTCTCGGGAGACCAGAGTTCACCCCTTTTCTGTTTTTCCCCCTCATCTGTCCCCAGCTGGTCTCACGTGAATCCTGGATCCCAATGTTTATGGTCCAGTTTTAATCCCTAATTTAAATCACTATATTTTAGAGTCCTTTGTGATTGGCCAGTGTTGCCTTTCTCTCCCCTGTGATTGGCCAGTGTTGCCTCTCTCTCCCCTGTGATTGGCTAGTGTTGCCTCTCTCCCCCCTGTGATTGGCCAGTGTTGCCTCTCTCTCTCCCCTGTGACTGGCCAGTGTTGCCTCTCTCTCCCCTTGTGATTGGCTAGTGTTGCCTCTCTCTCCCCTGTGATTGGCTAGTGTTGCCTCTCTCCCCCCTGTGATTGGCCAGTGTTGCCTCTCTCTCCCCTGTGGCATCACCCACATTCTCCCTCCTGATTACTGGACTTTCCTCCCGTCTGGCCCTTGTCATCTTTGTATATCATTAACCTTCCCCGCTTCTGTCTTTTTACTGGCTTCTCTCAGTCCTGCCCTTTCGTAGGTCACCTGCCCTGGACTGCCCGGCCGTTTCCAACTCCTCACTCTCCTGTGTCCCAGGCTGGCCTTGAATTTGAAATCCTCAAGACAGCCCAGCTAGTCTTTCTTTCTTTCTTTCTTTCTTTCTTTTATTTTAGTTTAGTTTAGTTTATTGGTACTGTGAATCGAACCCAGGGGCATTTTACCTGTAAGCAACATACATCCCCAGTCCTATTTTATCTTTATTTTGAAACAAGGTTTTCCTAGGTTGATGAGAGTCTCATTACTTGAGGCTGTCCTCGAACCTGTGGCCCTCCTGTCTCAGCCTCCCAAGTACTGGGATGACAAGTGTGCGCCCCTACAAGGTCCAGCTAGCATTTCTAACACGTTAACAGCTAATGCTGGGACTGCTGGCGGTGGAGAGGGGGAGTGAGGACGGCATGCTAAGCCCCGCGGGCTGATCCAGTTCAGCTCCCCCCCACCCCCCACTCTAACTCTGGAGCTGAGCTGGACAGGTGAGCCAGCATCCAAGGCTCCACAGGTGAGGGTGGCCCAGGCCTTGCCTCCTAGGGGAGAGGCTCTCAGCTGGAAGGAAAGGCCCTGGAGGCGAGGCAGCTGCAACCTCCTCCCCACCAGGCCTCCTCCCAACTCCACCCCTTCCCCCATTGACTCCAGGAGCAAAAAGGCAGGATTTGCCTTCCCGGCCAGAGGTGATCTTTTAATCTCTTTGGCTTTAATCTTGCAGCCCAATATAAACCCAAATCCACACGGGGGAGAGGAGGAGCAGGGGGGCCATCTCCCGTCCCGGGGGGAGGCGGGTAGTCTAGGCTTCAGTCTCACTTTGCCACAGATCACACAGGCTCCTGGGAACAGGATCCAGAAGGGGCCCAGGAGGCAGCCAGACCAGGTGAGGTAAAGTGGGTTCCGGAAAGACGCCACTGCGGTAGGCAAAGCTTTCTTAAACAGGACACAAAAATCATTAGCCACAAAAGAAAAACATAAAATGGGCCTCACTGAAAAGACATGGAAAATAATAGTTTAGGGTTAGAAAAAATTAAGAGGAAGAAAAGGCCAATCCACAGATCAAAGGAAGATAGCTCAGCATTTATCTGACAAAGAACTAGTATCACCATATATAAAGAGCTCCTAAAAATCAAAACTAATAGCCCAGTATTTTATTTATTTATTTATTTATTTATTTATTTATTTATTGGTGGTACTGAGGGTGGAACCCAGAGGCTTTCTACCTCCGGGCTATACTCCCAGACGTATTTTTTTTTTTAAACAGGGTCTCACTAAGTTGCTGAGAGCCTCACTAAGTAGCTGAGGCTGGCTTCGAACCTGTGCCATCCTCCTGTCTCAGCCTCCCAAGCGTAGGGATTACAAGCGTGCGCCACCACGACCCCCCCCTGCAAAACTAATAACCCAGTAGTTTAAATAGGGTAAAGATGTTAAATAAAGAAAAAATGTATCATAAGGGCCAATATACACTTGAAAAGACACAGTGTAGCAACCATCAAAGATATACAAGTTGAAAAGCTGGATGCGGTGGTACAAGCCTGTCATCCCAGTACTAGGGAGGCTGAGACAGGAGGTTTGCAGGTTTGAAGACAGCCTCAGCAAGTAGTGAGACTCTCATCAACATTAGGAGACCCTGTTTTAAAATAAAAAATAAAATAGGGCTGGGCTGTAGCTCAGAGGTAGAATGCCCCTGGGTTCAATCCTTAGTAACACACACACACACACACACACACACACACACACACACACACACAGATATACCAGTTGAAATTATCCCAAGTTATTCACACCCATCAGACTGGCCAAAATTTAAGAGACTGAAAATAACAAGAACTGGAATAATGAGAATCAGCTCTCGCCCAGATAACAGAGGTGTCAACTAAGCTGCCGATGTGGTAGTACCCCGCCCGGGGTTAGAAGAGAGGCTCAAGGTAGCCCCTTCTGCTATCTGAGGGTACAGCAAGAAGGCACGTGCCCTCACCAGACGCTGCACCTGCCAGCGTCTTGATGTCGGACTTCTCAGTCTCTAGAACTCTGTGCAATGAATGTCTGTTAGTTAGAAGCTTCCCAGTCTCCAGTGTTTTGCTATAGTAGCAGGAATGGACCAAGACACTTAGATAAATAGACACCTGCCCACTTCCTGAAACCAACCCAGACGAAATGAAAGCATTTGTCTATACAATAATCATAAATTTACTCCAGACAGAAAACACCCAAACTCGCATCAACAGGTCCCTGGTGATAGTGTCAAGCCGCTTGCTGACCCTGGACTCCTTCCCCATGACACGTTTTATGTAAGAGAGACACAGCTTCGATGTTGCGTGAGTCACGAGTACCCAGGTCTACCTGCAGCGGGAAGCCGTCCAGGCCAGTCCAGTCCACCAAAGCCCACAGGAGGACATGCACCTCCCTCATGCACCCCCATCCCACAGGGGTACCCCTGGCCTCCCTGACTCCCTCCCACACCTCCACAATGCCCCAAACACCAGCATCCACGTCCCAGTGCCAGCTGCTGTGAACCAGCCTCGGTGGGACCTGGAGCGGCTCCGTGACCACAGCGCCATGCACCCAACACGGGCGGCCAACGCAGGGCTCCAGACGTGAGCCCTGAGACGGCAAGTTCCATGTGAGGGCAGGGCCTGCTGTGCAGGAGAAGGAGAAGCCGGTAGTATTTATAAATCACAAGGAACAAGCAAGTGATACAGATCCTAGCTAGGAAGGTAAATTTGGCCTCTTCTGTTTGGCCATTAAAATAGAGTAGCCCACAATAAAACATTCCTCTGAGGCTCAGGCTGGTGGGACCCCGAGAAGCCACCCATGTCTGTGTCTCAGGGCGGCCTGTGGCAGGGTGTCTGTCAAGGGCACCAGACGCCCTGAGCTCAAATCTCTTACCAGGCGTGGTGGCGCACGCTTATAATCCCAGTACTTGGGAGGCTGAGACAGGAGGATCGCAGATGTGAGGACAGCCTCGGCAAGACAGTGGCACTCACAGCAACATAGCAAGACCTTGCTTCAAATGAAAAAATAAAAGAGAGCTGGGGGTGTGGCTCAGGGGTAGAACTTCCATAGGTTCGATGCCCAGTACCACACACACACACACACACACACACCTCCTACCCAGAGGCCATCATGGACACCCAGCCCAGGCCAGCTGAACCACTGGACAGCAGCAGCCCCAGCACACATCTGGCTGCTGCCATGTGAGAACCACCCAGCTCAGCTCTTCCTGAATGCCTGAAAATTCAAACTTGTGAGCAGAATAAAATGGTAATTTTTTTTTTTTTTTTGCAGTACTGGGGGTGGAACCCAGGAGCATTCTACCTCTGAGCTACACCCCCAGCCCTATTTTTTATTCTTTATTTTGAAACAGTGTCTGACTGAGTTGCAAAGGGCCTCACTAAGTAGCTGAGGCTGTCTGCCGAACCTCAATTCTACTGTCTCAGTCTCCGAATGCTGGGATGACAAGTGTGCGCCACCACGCCCAGCTCACCACTAGAATTTTTTGTTGTTGTTGTTGTTTTGGGTTTTTTGTTTGTTTGTTTGTTTTTGGTGGTACTAAGGGTAGAACCCAGGGGCTTTCTACCTCCGAGCTATACTCCCAGACCTATTTTATATATTTTTTGGAAACAGGGTCTCACTAAGTTGCTGAGAGCCTCACTAAGTAGCCGAGGCTGGCTTCGAACCCGCGCGATCCTCCTGTCTCAGCCTCCCAAGCGCGGGGATGACAAGCGTGTGCCACCACGCCCGGCTGTTAGAATTTTAATAACCATTAGTGAGCAGAAGGCTTAGAACTCATCCGGTCTCCATTTGTCAGAGAGGAACGGGGCTGCTTGCCCACGTGCTGAGTCCCAGCCAGGAGAGGGGAGCAGGCGATCCCCGTGCTCCACCTCTGATCCTAAGGGGAGAACGCAAAGCTGACAGCTGAGGCGGGACCGTGTGAGAGGAGCCAGGCTGGCCCTCCGTGGGGTGAGGGAGGCCAGGCCTCGCCCATTTTGGACAGAGGTGCTGGGCGGCACCGCGGCACCTTCAGGCCCTGAGCGCTTCTGCCCAACTCACCACTGATTTCACATTGCAAATGTGAAAAATGTCAGGGAGTAAAAGTTGACCAACCCCTCCTTCATCTAAAGACCCCAAACCACCGGGGACCCGCAGGGCTGCGAGGAGGCCATGGGGAGGCCCCATCCCTGGCGCCAAGCATCTCGAGTCAGGGCACCCAGAAGCTTCCCGGCAAAAGATATTAGAACCATAAAACTTAAAGCACAGGATGTCTAGCTGCACCTTGGCCTCGTCTCCTGCAACCTGCCAGCCCGGGCAAGGCCAGCAAACCCACGTGCAGCGGAGCCCGGCTCCACACTGCGGCCGGGGCGGCAGGGCCGGGGGTGAACCGCCAAGGAGTCCGAGAGGAGACCTGCCCTGGGCCCCTGGGGCGGGCAGCCGCGGGGGGGGGGTGACCCGGATGGCGGCCCAGGGCTCCCACCGGAAGGCCCCACACATGATCTAATGCCTGCTCCTGCTCTCTCGAACCCCTAATACTCTCAAACGAGGGTCCCCATCTTCATGCCTGCGGGGCCACAGTCTGCCCCCGGTCCAGGCTGGAGGTCAGGGCTGGCCGCAGATGGAAAACCTCGGGCGGGCACAGGGCAGGCAGAGCTGGAGCCAGGGGACCTAAGGGAGTGCAGGCAGCCACTGGCCCGAGACCTCTCAGCTAGAAAGTTGAGGGCACGGAGACTTGAAGCCAGGCTAAGGGGGTCCAAGGCCGTGCTCTTGAACACCACTCCCCTGCCTCCTGGGCTGGACCTCACAGCAGGATGCTCTCCCATGCCTACAACTGTGGCCCTCTCCTCCAGGGAGCCCTCTTGGGTCTCTCCTTCCCTGTCGTGTGCGTACCACGCCTTCCTTCCTTCATCCTTCCTTTCCTGTCATGCACCAGCCCCTCTCTACCTTCCCATCCTGTAAAATGGACTCCTGAGAAAGGCATGGGGACTTGGGGAGCCACGCTAAGACCGAAGCGGCTATTAAGCATCAGTCGGTGTCAGTTTCATGGCGAGAACTTAATTTCCTCATTGTGTGTTTCTTAGAGGAGACGGAATTTACTCACCAGTGTTGGAACAGTCCGCGCTCCTATTATAATTAACCCCCGCGTGGTCTCTTGGCAGCAGAAGGAGCAGCCCCGAGCTTCCCCCTTGCTTGGGTTTAGGGAGGTGACAATCGGTGGTGATTATCAGTGATTTGTTTGTCAAACACAAGGTCAAACAGCCCATTTTGTCTCGCTGTCACTAAGGCGGCGTCAGGAGGCTCCCGCATCCCAAACTCTCCCGCCTCTGACACCAGCGGAAATCCCACCGTTAGATCCAGAGGACCCCGAGGGCAAGAAGCGATTTCGGAGCATCGTGGGGTAAATGCACGTATCCAGGTCAGCGGGGAGGAAGCCGGGCCAGGAAAAGGAGGAAGCCACTGGCAGTCTTTGGGATCCACTCTGGGTAGCTGAGGGTTTCGCAGCCCGAGAGGCTGTGTACTCAGACACACACACACACACACACACACACACACACACACACACACACTGGTAATCCCTTTGCCCAGCAGTAGGGGCTTAAGCCTCTATCTAGGCTAGCCCCACCCACGTCCTCAGCTGCACTGGCCGCCAGTGTCCCTAGGCGCGGTTCCCAGTCACTGAGCAAGGAGACCCCGCAGGGCTGGGAGCTGAGCCCCACGGAGATACCCGTGGAAACATTCAGCTCACACGCACACACTCATGTGCCTGCGCACACGGACACACAGCCAGAAACAACGTGCTAGACACAGGCACACACGGGTTTGTCCTTTCAAAGACAACACAAATCCAGAGACGCCGAGCCATCCCATCTTGGGGAAGCCTACGGAAACATGGGAGATGCACGCTGCCGCTCCCACATAGACCCCTGCCCTGGATCTGCCTGGCTCGCTCCTCCAGGGAGCCCCAAATCTCCACAGGGAGTCAAGCCCAGCCGGGGTTACCCGCCTCCCTCCCCTCCTCCAGGGATCCCTCCCACCCAGTTCTCCTCCTTCGCTGCCCTCTGAGGCTGGGACTGTGGAAAGCCAGGCACCAGCCCTTGCCATTCTCCGCTGGCCTCCTGGCCCTGCCACTGAGGCTGCGCAGTAGGTGAACACACCCCCCTTGCTTAGGGCTCCCCACCCCCTCTAGGAGCTAGCAGCTCTTTTCTAGCACGCGTGTGAAAACACAGATCAGAGCAATCAGAGAAGAGTCATCGCAGGCGAAGGGAGTCGCCACGAGCCGCCATCACCTAATTACAGCCCCGTGAAGAGGGATGGGAGGCCCGCAGCCGCGGCATTCCAGAGCAGGCCAGCGGCCCGCTTTGTCTAGGCCCTTCTCTGTTCTCTGCAGCTCGCTTAAGAGGCAGACAGGGTGGGAATGATCTCAGCCCTGTTTCACAGAAGGGGAAACTGAGGCCCGGGGCCGAGGCGACAGACAGCTGCAGAAGGTCCAGTCCACCCAGGCTGGTCTCTTTCTGCCCGGAGGTGGGGATGGGGATGGCGAGGCCTGTGACTCTGCTCAGAGGTCCCCACGGGGTCACGGTCCTGCTCTCTGTCCTTCTCCTCCCTAGAAAGAGCCCATGGGGCTGAGCTGGAGGGCGGGCTGGGCATCAGGCCTTGGCGAGCGCTCAAAGAGTGGGGCAGACTTGCTCTTCCCAAATGAAGGATTACTTAACTGATGGCTTCTGTCCCCAGCCGGTCCTGTTTGTTAAGCCTGGTAAAGAGAGACATGCTGTGTCACTTTCTTCCCCTGGTCAGGAGGTTTTTCTTAGAATCTGAGTACAAGAAGCCCAGGGTGATGCCCTACCTCCCGTAAGGTCCCTCTCGAGCCTAGTCTGATCCCCCCAGCAGCACCCCAAACATCCCAACCTTCTGACCAGGCCCACCTTGCCCAGGCTCCGGCCTGGGTGAGAAGCCGGCGGTGAGGCATGGACGCCCCCTGCTGGCGGCAGCCTGCACTGCCCACTGGGACGCCAACCCTGGGCCCAGGTGGCGGCTGTCTGCACGCGCAGGCTCGCACATCTCCAGGACCGCTGACCGGGGACACGCAGGGCACCTGTGGGGTGCACTGAGGAGAAGCCTCAGCAGGGCATGAAGAAGTCGGGGTAGCTCCATTACTGTCCCAGCAGCGCAGAGTGTAGCTAGGGGGGGGGGCAGGTTCCTGGGGGGAGGGGGACACCAGGCAAGGTCAAGCAAGAGGGCAGGAAGGGACCAGACATTGAGCATGGACCATCAGGAGCCTCAGGAAATGCGGGCTGGGAGAAGGAAGGATGGATATATGGGTGGATGTCATGTTTCCTGAAAGGTTATGTGAATAACTCGAGTGACCCACGAGGCCATTTTTAGATGATAGTGACGAACCTATTTACAAGTTTTTATTCTGATGCATATTAGATAAGATGTATCCGCCCATCACATCCATGATGTTTAAAACAATGCCTTTCACCAGGCGTGGTGGCGCACGCTTGCAATCCCCGCACTTGGGAGGCTGAGACAGGAGGATCGCACAGGTTCAGAGCCAGCCTCAGCTACTGAGTGAGGCTCTCAGCAACTTAGTGAGACCCTGTTTCCAAATAAAATATAAAAAATAGATCTGGGAGTATAGTCTGGAGGTAGAAAAGCCCCTGGGTTCCAACTCCAGTACCACACACACACACACACACACACACACACACACACACACACACAAAATGCCTTTCGGTACAAAAGGGCAAAGGTGGGAGAAAACCCCGAGTAAATAACGTGTGTCTCCTCAGCACGGAGCCCGGGGATTCAATGAACGGTCGCCACGAATGGACGGAAGGAGGGCAACCAGATGCGGTAGTCTCGGTAGTCTCGGCAGAGCGGTGGGTCCCCCTTAGCTGTTCAGCGCGGCCACCTGCAAGCCTGTGTCTCCGGATCTTGGGGGGCTAAGGAGGAAGCTGCTGTGTCCTGGGCGGCCCACAAAGGACAGGAAAGCCACAGGCACCGGATCTGGGCGCGCCATAAGGAGCAGCCCGGCTGCCCTGTCTTTTGAGAGTGAAACCGCCATCACTGGAGGAATCAAGCTGTGCTCAGGCCACCTGGGATTCCTCTGCTGGGGAACAGCTTGAGCTGGATGGACGCCAAGGTCTCATGCGTGAGAAGAGAGCAAGCTGGTATTTATGTAAACCTGCTTCTGGGCTGACGCGGTGTAAACGGAATGTGTGTCGACTCGGGTGTTAATGGGTCCTGATGAGGTGTCTCGTGTGTTCACCCCGCAAACCATGTTTTACTTGGCATATGTCTTTATTAACAGTTAGTATCAATATTACATTGGCTGCGGTGCAGAGCATATAGGATCTGCTGTCCTGAGTTCCTTTATAAGCTAGCCCATCATGAGACTTTTCTTCCCTTAAAATAATAAGTGGTGACGCACACTCGTAATCCCAGTACTTGGGAAGTTGAGACAGGAAGATCTCAGGTTTGCGGTCAGCCTCAGCAATGTAGTGAGGCCCTCCACAACTTAGTAAGACCCTGTTTCAATATAAAAAGAATGAATTTGGGCTGGGGTTAGAGCTGAGAGGTAGAATTCCTCAGGGTTCCAACCCCAGTGCCACAAAAAGCCCCCCAAGATGGGCAGAGTGGTGCACACCTGTAATCCCAGGACTTGGGAGCTTGAAACAGGAAGATCACAGGTTCAAGGATAGCCTCAGCAATTTAAGGAGAGCCTCAGTAACTTAGGCAATGTGTCAGAATATATATATATTTTTTGGCAGTACTTACTGGGGATGGAACCCAGGAGCACTCTACCTC
This sequence comes from Muscardinus avellanarius, assembly GCF_963383645.1. Taxonomy (NCBI): domain Eukaryota; kingdom Metazoa; phylum Chordata; class Mammalia; order Rodentia; family Gliridae; genus Muscardinus; species Muscardinus avellanarius. The sequence continues at coordinate 11,379,652 of NC_137797.1, read as the reverse complement.
CAAGCGACACCCTCAGCCCTATTTTTTATCCTTCATTTGGAAACAGGGTCTCACTGAGTTGCAGAGGGCCTCACTAAGTAGCTGAGACGAACCACGATCCTCCTGTCTCAGCCTCCCAAAGGCTGGGATTATGAACGTGTGCCACCACGCCTGGCCCAAAATAAAAATTTTTTAAAAGGGCTGAGGTATAGGTCAGAGCGAGAATGCCCCTGGGTTCAATAGAGAGACCATGTGTAAAATAAAAGATCTTAAGAAGCGCTGGGGTACGCCGGGCGTGGTGGCGCACGCTTGTAATCCCCGCGCTTGGGAGGCGGAGACAGGAGGATCGAGCAGGTTCAAAGCCAGCCGCGCCGGTTTAAGAGACCCTGTTTCCAAATAAAAAAGTATAAAATAGGTCTGAGAGTGTAGCCCGGAGGTCGAAGGGCTTCCAGAAACCCCAGTACCACCACCACCAAAAAAAAAAAGGGCTGGGGTATAGCTCGGAGTAAGAATGTACCTGGGTTCAATCTCCAGTACCACAAAAACAAATTTTTTTTTTTTTTTTTTTTGGTGGTACTGGGGTTCCTGGAAGCCCTTCGACCTCCGGGCTACACTCCCAGACCTATTTTTACATTTTTATTTGGAAACAGGGTCTCCTAAGCCAGCGCGTGCAGCTGGCTTCGAACCTGCGCAATTCTCCTGTCTCTGCCTCCCAAGCGCGGGGATGACAAGCGTGCGCCACCACGCCCGGCTAAAAATAAATTCTTTTTATACTTGAAAACTGTGACTGGTTTAAGTTTATCGTAAACATATAAAAATATAATGTAGCTAATATGGTTATAATCTGTTTCTCTCTTTTTATTGGGCCCTGAATTGTCCATAACAATTTTTAGTTTCTCTCAATTGAAGTTGGAGGAGCATACACTCAGATGTGGACTTTGTTTGTATCTAAATACAAACAGGGTTTGTATCCCTAAGCCCACACACACTATAGAATGTGCAAGTTAAGACTGTTTGATGTGTGAGGAGTTCGGTTATCTCATTAGATGCCCCTGATAAGAGATTTTCAGTCATAAATTTTCATGGCCATACCTCTGGGAAAGAACTGAGAAAAATAAATTTTGTCCTCGTCAAGAAGATTGGCAGACACGCTGCCATTAAGTCTGATTTTTATATCAGTTTAATGGTACTCACATGGCAGATTTTTTTTTTTTTAGCTTCAAGGGGATTTTTAAAACATAAAGCATAAATAGATTTGTCATAGTACAGGGTCAGAATTAGTTCGGTTAAGGCAAGTTATTCAATATTAATTCTATTTTATGAACAAATGCAATTGAGTTGCAAATCCCTTAACAGAGTGCAATGTTAGGCCAATGTTTTAATTGGTATTAGAAAATGTCAGATTAGCATCCCCAAGGAAGACAAAATCTTTGGCACAATACTGAAAACATATGTGTTGGTTTTGAAGCTGCGCCTTGCTCTTTTTCATGACGACTGGGAATGGAAATCAGTACATCCACACAAGGGCAGCTGGACAGTCCCCACCTGGGTGATGAACACACTTTTTCTTTAATTCATCAATCCCAAGGCCGGATATTTATTCTCCAATATGCTCACGTGTGCATATAGCAGGTAGACACAAAAACTCATTGTACCACGTGATTGGGAAAAAACCCTGGATATCTAGAAACAGAGGACTACTTGATAGAAAACCGTGTAACTGTTGTTTGCAATTCCGCATGGCTATAGAAAAGAATGGGGATTCGACAAAAAAAAAAAAAATCCCAATTAAAAATTGTCAGAGGACGGCTGGGCGTGGTGGCACACGCTTGTAATCCCAGCATTTGGGAGGCTGAGACAGGAAGATCGCAGTTCGCGGACAGCCACGGCTACTTAATGAGGCTCTTTGCAACTCAGTGAGATCCTATTTCAAAATAAAAGATAAAAAATAAAGCCTGGCGTGGTGGCGCACGCTTGTAATCCCAGCACCTGGGAGGCTGAGACCGGAGGATTGCGGTTTGCCAACTGCCTCATCTACTTAGTGAAGCCCTCTGCAACTTAGTGAGACCCTGTTTCAAAATAAAGAATAAATAAATAGGGCAGGGGGTATAGCTTGGAGGTTGAATGCCCCTAGGTTCCATCCCCAGGGGCTAAAAAAAAAAAAAAAAGATTAAAAAATAGGGCTCAGCATGTAGCTCGAAGGTAGAATGTCCTTGGGTTCTATCCCCAGTACTGGGAAAAAAAACTGTCAAAGGAGCCAGGCATGGCACCCACCACAATCCCAGTTATTAGGAGGCTGAAATGAGGATTGCAGGTTCAAGACCAGCCTCAGCAATTTAGTGAGACTCTCAGCAACCTAGAAAGACCCTATTTCAAAACAAAACAAAAATTTAAAAGGGGTGTAGCTCAAAGGAGAATGCCTCTGGGTTCCATCCTCAGTAACACACACACACACACACACACACACACACACACCAGAAAATAAGTATTGATGAAATGTGGAGAAACTGGAACTCTTGTGTATTTCTGTTAGGAATATAAAATGATGTAGCTGCTATGAAAATAGTGAATCCTTAAAAAAATTTGAACACAAGCCGGGCAGGGTGGTGCCTGTTTATAATCCCAGTACTTGGGAGGCTGAGACAGGATTGCAAGTTCATGGCCAGCCTCAGCAACTTGCAAGGCCCTCAGCTACTTAGTGAGACCCTATTTCAAAATAAAGAATAATATAGGGGTGGGAGTATAGCTCAGACATAGAATGCCCCTGGGTTCCATCCCCAGTACCACACACACACACAAAAAAAAAAAATTAAACACAGAATTATTAAATGATCCAGCAATTCCACTGCTGGGTATATACCCTAAAGAAATGAAAGCAAGGACCTGAACAGATATTTTCACACCCATATGAAAGCCTTCTTAGTCATCAGCTCTGAGATCACCTCGGCCTGGGTTGGGAGGGGCACAAACTCCCACCTAAAGACCAAATGGGACCGATAACCAGGAAGCCTAATGATAAACAGGGACCCTGACAACTTTCCTGTTTACCCTGATTCATCCGTGACTACCTTGATGTTTTTCCCCTGACTCATCCCATGACTATTTTGCTGTCTCCTGTGATTAATCATTTTTACAATGTTTTGGCTAAAACTCTCAATAAAAGAAAGATGCTGGTAGGAAGACAGGAGTCCTTCGCTCTTCTCTCCAACTGCCCTATGCTTCCAAATTATTCTGACTCTGTGTCATTCATGTGAGGTATTTTTAATTTCATCAGCCCGTCAACAACGCCATTCGCGACTCCCATGTTCATAGCGGCGTCATTCACAGGTGCCAAAAGATGAAAGCAGCCCAAGGATCCATCAAAAAGGGAATGGATCAGCAAATGTGACAGATACTCACAGTGGAATGTTGTATGTTGTAAACAGGAATGAGATCCTGAGAGCTGCTACAAAATGCATGAATCTTGAAAACATTGCACTTAGAAATTATGATAAAGTTTTGGTGGTAGTCATACAACATTGCAAATGCAATTAATGCTGTTGAATTATGTATTTAAACAGGACTAAAATGGCAAAATTCATGGTATGCATATTTTAACACAATTTTTAAAATGAGTTCAGTTGTCTAAAGGAAGTCTAAATCCCTTTCCTTTGAACCCCTGCTGTCTTTCTTGCTGGCTTCTAATAAAGGGGCACTGTCTGACTTCCTTGGTGAAGTCAGAGGAGGCGACAGCTTCTACCCACCCGCTGTCTTGGCTGGAGCCCTGAGCCGCCCTGCAATGCCATACTGGACAGCCCTCAGAGAGGTGGGGAATGAGGACTCGGGGGCCCACCGTGGCAGCTCCAGCCATTGGAGGCTTCCCTACTCAGGCCTCCGACAAGTGAGAGACCTGGGCCACCCCAGCCGACTCCATCCAGGTGGAGCAGAGGTGGGCCGTTCCACCACGGCCTACCAGACTGTAGACCCATGAGCTATAAGTGTCATTGCTGTTTTAAGCCACTGAGCTTGGGGATGGTTATGCAGCCATAGATAAATGGAACAGTACATATATTGCTTATGCATTCAAATTTATTTCAGTTTGATTTAAGTAAAATTATTCAGACTACCTAAGTGTCTCTTGCTAACCAATTGGTAAATTGGGTGGGTTTCATTCTCTCTAAAGTCCCTAAACACGCAAGATTGCTTTCACCCCAATGCTAAATGAAGCTGGGGTCCAGAAGTCGGAGAGACAGGAGATTGTAGTCCCACTGGGAGAGCCCTTTACCCAGAAGTCAAGGATGTGGGTGGGAAGGAGAAAGTTTGCTGGGGTGCATGGCATGAAGGGGCAGGTCTCCAAGCCAGCCCCAGCCAGGGGTTCTGCTCCAGAGGTCCTTGAAACGGAATCAGAATGAAGAGGCGTGGAGTGAGCCATTCGTATGTCACATAAGATAGGATTTCAAGAGACTTGAGCAGAAATTATACGACCAGATCAAGAGGACTTCAGACCAGGACCCTTGAGAGGCTGGAGGTTTATTAGTCAGGCTTGGAAGAATCTAAAAATAAATTCTTAGTGTACCTTCCCCCACAGATGCTCACTGTCTCCTGTTTGCGTCCTCCCTTCTCCAATACTCTCCAAAAGTCTCACTTATTTTTACCTGTCTGTTGTGTGTGTGTCTGTCTGTCTGTCTAGTCAAGGTGGCAGGAGCTCTGTGACAAAGCCCCCAAACCTGGGGGTTCAATTCAACACAAGTTCCTTCCTGGATGTGCATGGGAGGATTCTGGGACCTGGGCCCCGCCCACCTCCAGGCTCCACCCCCTCTAGTCCAGGTCCACTTCACCTAGCAGGGGCGAGGACAGGAAGAGCATATCTCAGGCAGGAGGGTCAGATGGGCCAGGCCTATAGGACCCATCACACAGCACTCAGCCACATGGCCCCTGGGAAGAGGACCAGGAGGAAGAGAAGAAATGCCATGTCTGTCTGCATTACTCCCCAAGATAGGATGCCCTGGTGCCAACTCTCATCCACTCTATTCATGCCTGGCACTGCTGGGGGCACAGTGGGCCTTCAGCAAATGTGGAGCCTGAGCCAGGGCATGGTGCTCGGGCTGGTTCTAGGCACTGGACCCAGTGGGCGTTTTCCTCAAACATGCCCAGGATAACTGGGGTCAAGAGGGAGGTCATCAGCTCCATTTCCCAGGTTAGGAAAGTGAGGCTGGGGGCACTATGCGGCATGCACAAGGCCATGCATCATCTCATCAGGGCCAGGTCTCAGGCTCGGGAAACCTCTGCGTTCACGTGCCCATGCCCTCCATGCGCCCGCTGCCTCTCCAGTACACACACTTGCTGCCTGGGGGCCTGGTTATCCCCAAGGCAGCTCTCCCTTCCAGCAATCAATGAAGCCTGTTTGACCAGCTGTGGGCTCCTTGGGGTGGCAGATACATCTCACTCACCCCAACAAGGCCCTTGGCTCCCAGCAGGGCCCTTGAACACAATAGGAGCTCAGACTGTGTTTGGGGATTAATTTGCTCACACCAGCCCGAGCTTTTCTGCTTTCACAGTACTGGGGCTGCTCATAAGTTATGAAAGAAATCAAGGGGATATTGGTGCAGACTCAGAACTGTGCCTGCAGCAGGACCAATGGCCTCTCTGAATGTTGCTCCTGAAACAGGGCCAAGGGGCCAAAACCACAGGTGTCACCTGGCTCCCATCAGGGCTGGATTAGGACACACATACACACAGAGTGATGTGGCCCCAGATCCAGCTAAACACAGGAAGGCAAGTAAAGGCGTGCTGCAGTGCTGGGCCCTGTCCGTGGTGCTGAACCAACCCCACCTTCACCTTGCTCTCTAGCCCAGGCCCCCTCAGACCCTCCCTAGGGCCAGGTACAAACAAATCCAGGTTCTCCGGCACCTTGTCTGGACACGTGGGTTCTGAGGGTCTACTGAGGATGCCGGGAGTCTGGATTCACCAAGCACCAGTTGTGATTCTGTGCACCAGCTTGGTACTGGCCCACGTTCAAAGGCTCACGTCAGGACTCCTGTGGTCCTCACGGAGGGCCTAGAGACAGGGAAGCTCGGTGCTGCAGCGGCAGGGTCTCTGCTCTGGGGGAGTTTACAAGGTGAGTCAGTGGATGTAAAGGCAGGAAGGAGGGAGAGTCACGCTCCTGCTTGGCGTGGACACTGCGCATGCTCAGCCTTCCTCAGACCAGATCAGCGGGGTTGAGAAGACAGTGGTCGCCCGACCAGAGCCGATGGCCACCTCGCTCCCTGGCCTCTCTCAGCACTACCTGCAAGGCAGGGCATGATGCACTCCACTCCTTCTTCCCCCTTGTGGCTCAAGGCCCCAGCCCCAAGACACTGCCATCCACATCAGCTGCTCCTGATTCCTGGTGCCCCCCACACCGTCCAGAATCCCACCCTTCCCCCTGCTCCCACCATCTCATCATTCTTACATGAGATGTGCTGTGCCCGCTGGGTTTCAGCTCCCTGCTGAGGGCAGGGTTTGCATCTGCTTCCTCCTGGGTAGCATCTAACACCATTCCATCCCCACCCCACTCTCAACCTGCCCCAGGGTTATAAAACAGCTGGGACTACTGCCTGGAGCCCAAAGAAACCAGGGTGGGCCTCGGGGACACCAGGCACCGGCCCTGGCTATAAATCAGGCCAGTGGCACCCGATCAAGGGCTGCCTCTCCTCTTCCTGGGTGTGTGGGGAGAACAGGAAGTGGAGCTGGGACAGCTGTGCCTGATACAAACAGATGTTCTCAGGGCCTGAGTGTGGGGCGGGGAGGAGGAGGAGGCAGGGGCCGGGGGAGGGAGGGGAGGCCACAGCCAGCACCATGGGACAGCCTCAGATCCTCTCGTATTATTGAACGTTACTTTATTATGGCAATTTCCAAACCCATGCAGAAGTGGAGGGGACGGCCTAATGAACCCCCATGTACCCATCTCCCGGCTTCAACAGCCACCCCAACTCTGCCACGCTCATTCCATGCCTCCCCTCGGGCCCCTTTTCAGTGAAAACTCCAGACATTCTATCATTTTACCCATAAATATTTCAGAGTGTGTCTCTCACATATTAGAACATTTCTCACAATGATCTCAATATCGTTGCCACTCCTAATAACATTAACAATTGCTTAATATCATCGAATACACGATCCCTGTTCAAATTTTCTCATTTTCCCCACAACTGCCTTTTAGGGCCCATTGATCTGAATCACAATCAAAACCGGGTCCATAGATCATATTTTGGTGCTGTGTCTCTTTCTCTTAATCCCTTTAGTTTCTTTCTCCCCTTCTCCCCACCCCAAGTACTGGGGATTGAACCCAGGGGCACTCTACACTGAGCTATACCTCCAACCCCTTATTTTTTTATTCTAAAGCAGGGTCTGTCTCGCTAAGTTACCACATGCTGGCCTTGAACCTGCCATCGTCCTACCTCAGCCTCCCAAGTCCTGGGATTATAGTTATGTGCCATTCACCCCCCTTCCTTTTTAATGCCATTGTTCTTGTTGAAGAAACCAGGTCTTAGTGGTGTACGCCTGTAATCCCAGTACTTGGGAGGCTAACACAAGAGAATCGAAGGTTCTCGGCCAACTTCAGCTACTTAGTGAGGCCCTCTGCAACTTAGTGAGACCCTATCTCAAAATAAAGAATAAAAAAATAGGGCTGGGGATATAGCTGGGAGGTAGAATGCCCCTGAGTTCCAACCCCGGTACCACAAAAAAAAAATTTTAATTAAAAAATTGAACTGGAGCCGAGCGTGGTGGCGCACGCTTGTAATCCCCGCGCTTGGGAGGCAGAGACAGGAGGATCGCGCAGGTTCGAAGCCAGCCATGCGCGCTGACTTAGGAGACCCTGTTTCCAAATAAAAATGTAAAAAAAAAAAAAATAGGTCTGGGAGTGTAGCCTGGAGGTAGAAGGGCTTCCAGGAACCCCAGTACCACAAAAAAAAAAAAAAATTGAACTGGTGGTATAGCTCAGAGGTAGAATGCACCTGGGTTCAATCTCCAGTACCAAAAAGGAAGGAAGGAAGGAAGGAAGAAAGGAAGGAAGGAAGGAAGGACAGACAGAAGTCGGTCCTTGGTCCTGCAGAATCATCCCCATGGCCGCACTGTGCATGGAGCCTCACCGTGCCATTTACCGCGCTCAGGCATCATTCCCTTTGGGATGATACTAAGAAGGGCCACCGAGCTCCTGAGTCTCCGGGCTTCTTCCTCCATCGCGAAGCCCCTTCCCCACCAGCTGGCCCCAGAGGTGCCAGTGCCCTGCACAGAACCCCAACACTGGCGTCCGATGCTGGAAGAGGCCTGAGGAGCCACCCACTCGTTTTTCTACTCATTCCCCAAATATTTGTTGAGCGTCCAGGATGCCGGGTCCTGAGCTGCAGCAAGCAGGGCGGCTGGGCGGCTGCACGCTGAGTATCAGCCGGGTGGCCGTGACGGTGAACACCAGGAAGGCTGGGCCACCAACCAGAGCCCGGCCATGGGGGCAAGGTGACCGACCGACAGCAGGGCGAGGCGGCGGACTGCAGCCTGGCGGCAGCTGCTGCCAGATGATCCGGGAGGGCCTCGCCGGGAGGGACAGTGGAGCTCCCTGAGAACAAGCCAGCGGGCAGTGGGGGGCAGGGAGGAAGAGCCTGCAGAGAACCTGACCCCCAGGGGAGGCCGGACACCATCCTGCAGGAGCTAATGGGCAGTGGAACCTGGAAAGCCCGTGACCTGGACCCAGGGCCTCCTCCCTCACTGCGCCTCAGCTTCCTAACCTGTAAAATGGGAAAAATGCACCTACTTCGAAGAGGTGGAGATGAATTGAGCCAGGTGATGTCCAGTGCTTAGAATGGCGTGCAGCCGCCCTCGGTGCTGGCTTGCGTCTCATCTCTAGGGACAGCCGAGAACCAGGTCCCCAGTCTGCCGTCCATCTTGTCCCCTGACTGCACAAGGCTCGGCTCACAGAATGTGCAGGGGCGGGGATGCTGGGAGGGTCCTGGTCCCCGGGGAGTATCTCCAGGTTCCTAAGGCCTGCCCCAGGGTCAGTGGTCACCCATAGTCCTCAACTTATCCCATCCATGTGCACCCTCAGAGGGGCAGGCAGCCCAGCAACTCAGAAGGCCAAGACAGGAAGGTTGCAGGTTCAAGACCAGCCTTGGCAACTTAGCAGGCCCCTGTCTCAAAATGCAGAATAAAAAGGGTTGGGGAGCCAGGCGTGGTGGCGCATGCGTGTAGTCCCAATATTCAGGAGGCTGAGACAGTAGGATCACGGTTCAAGGACATCCTTAGCTACTACTTAGTGAGGCCCTTTGCAGCTCAGTGAGACCCTTATTCAAAATAAAAAATAAGCCGGGCGTGGTGGCACACGCTTATAATCCCAGAACTTGGGAGCCTGAGACAGGAGAATCGCACAAGTTCTAGCCAGCCTTACCTACTTAATGAAGCTCTCAGCATTTGGGAGGCAGAGACCAGAGGATCACGGTTCATAGACAACCTCAGCTACTTAGCAAGACCCTTCACAACTCAGTGAGACACCCCCCCCCCCGTTTCAAAAATAAACCAACTACACCGGGCGTGGTGGCGCACGCTTGTAATCCCCACGCTTGAGAGGCAGAAACAGCGCACACTGGCTTAGGAGACCCTGTTTCCAAATAAAAATATAAAATAGGTCTGGGAGTGTAGCCCAGAGGTAGAAGGGCTTCCAGGAACCCCAGTACCACAAAAATAAATAAATAAACAAACAGACTAGTCGGGCGTGGTGGCACACGCTTGTAATCCCAGCATTCGGGAGGCTGAGACTGGAGGATCGCGGTTCGCAGACACCCTCAGCTACTTAGTAAGGCCCTCCGCAACTTAGTGTGACCCTGTTTCAAAATAAAAAGAATAAAAAATAGGGCAGGGGGTGTGGCTCAGAGGTCAAATGCCCCTGGGTTCCATCCCCAGACCCGCAAAAAAATAAAAAACAAAACAGACTAAAAAATAGAGCTGGGGGTGTAGCTCTGAGGTATAATACCCCTGGTTTCCATCCCTGGTACCGCAAAAAAAATAATTAATAAATAAGATAAAATAGGGCCGGGCAGGCCTCAGCAGACTGAGGGTCACAGCAAGGCCGAGACGGGGGATCCAAACCTGCCACCCCACTCTCAGCACCTGCCTCTGGGCCCCAGATCGGCCCCTCAGCAGAGGACACAGGCAGCTTCAAAACCTCCCCTAGACACACAACGGTTAAACCGGACGCCGGCCTGATCGCTGACTCGGCTCCCCCGCCCGCCCCTTGGCTATTCTGGGACAATGGAAGCAGCAGATGGCCCGAGCCCCGTTCCCTTCACCCGACCCTCAGGATCTGGGAACGACCCGAAAATCTGCTGCTGCTTCTAAAATGAGGCCAGCCGGCCAGCAGCCTCCCACGCAGGGTGAGGAGGGGAGCGGCTATGCGTGGCACCACTCTGGCCCTGCCAGGCGCGGGGTCAGGGGCCGCCTCCACTCAGCAAACTGTGTTGCAAACCGGCCTCAGGGTGAGCCAGGAAGAGCGCGGGCTTTGGAAGAACCAGTGCGCCCAGGATCCAGCTGCCCTGCTGGGCAACCATGGGCACAGGCAGCCCTCTCTGGGCCCAGGCTCCCCCCTTGGGAAACGGGCAGCAGTTGGGGCTTGGTGGTTCCAGATGGCTCAGGCCCAGATGTGCCAGGACAAAGGTCACGTTCCAAAGGTGCCCCCGGCACTGGCTGCCTGGGTGAGGCCCCGCCAGCCACCAGGATCTCTGCGCCCTCCTCTTCCTCCACCCAGAGCCCCACTGTGACCCCAAGGCCCAGCATCACTGGCCACGAGACAGGGAGAGGAGAAGAGACGTCCATCCTGGACACTCTCCCTCCCGTGTGCCACCAAGCTGGAACCTGCCGGTCATGTTCACCCATTCATCTGGCCTCTTTGGAACCTGAAACCCCCAAGGCACTTGATTGTGCTCAGGACCTGCCTGGGAGGCCAGATAGTGCCTGTGTCCTCTATCTGACATCCGAGGCAAAACTCCCAGCTCTGTGGGTCTGTGCTGCCGCCCCAACCCACGCCCCAAAGGCACAGAAAAGGGGGACGGAGACCAACGTGGCAGCACCCCTCCATGCACACACTCAAACGTGCTGACATCATGCACACGTGTGTGCGGCTCAGCCACACACATTCCACACGAGCATGCTTAGGCAGAGATGCACGGGAACCCATCACGCGCACCTCCGTGCACACCCTCGCACGCCCCGTCACGGCGCACTGAGCCTCTCCTTTCCGTGCCAGGCTTGGCGCTGTGCATTTTATCATGCCACTGAGAGTGACGACTGCCACCACGGTGACAGATAAGAGATCTAGGTTCCTGTCCAGTCGGGAGCACCCGGGCTGCGTAAAACAGAAAATTGGACCAAAAGAGATTTAAATAAGGGTTTCATTTTTTTTTTTTTTTAACAGAACCAGATGCGAGAGAAGCTAACTGCAGATGATTGTCTTAGCCTCTCCTTTACGGTGGCAAAGTGGCTTCCCCGATGCAGCCATCATACCCATGTTCACAACAGGAAGATGAGGTATGGGGCGGTGAAACCTCCCCCAGAAACCTGTCAGCTCTGCTTGGTTCCCACCAGCCAGAGCGGGCCACAGGGTAGCTCAGCACAAGGGAGGCTGGGAACGTGAGCAGGAGGTCATGGCGGCTGGCCGGGACGCATTCAGGTCCACTGTCTAAATCTAAGCATCGCTGAGGCTTCAAACAAATACAAGTCTGTTAGCAAGAGGTAGGCAGCAAGGGGGTCCTGCCTGGAGACCAGTCAGCATCAGCATCATCTGTCACAGATTGAATTTTCCTATGATTCCTCCCAGGTCCCCTTCGCAAAAAGGGGTCCAGCCAAGGAAGCCAGGAGCGGGCGGCCCAGATCTTAAGCCCCAGGAGAAGGACACAGAGCCTGGGGCCAGGGGCAGGGGCCAGCCCAACCTGGAGGTCCGTGCCACTCTCTAAAGGGTGAGGTCCCCAGGCCCCAGCCTCTCAAATGCCCCCTGCTTGTTCAGTTCAGCTACCCAAGGCCGACGGAGCCCTGCCCAGGAGCCTCTCCGGTCATCACCTACTCCACCTGGTCCCCAGATATCCAACCACCTTGCAGGAGCCTGGGACACCTTCCATGACAGCTACCATCCGGATCCTGTGTCTTCCCACCAGCCAGAGGCCCTGCCAGGAGCCACCTTCCACAGGCGCAGCCCAGGCCCTCGGTGCAGCTGTGTGGGGCAAGGAGCAGCCAGGAGCCTCGGGCCACGCTCGCCCACAGTTCAGGACTCACTGGACAACCAGCTGTGGACACCAGTGCGTGTCTGGGTAGAGGAGACAGTGGAGGGAGCGGAACCTGCAGAGAGACCAGAAAGGGACAAGACGGTCACCCGTCCCCAGCCTCACCCGCACGGGCTCCAGGAAGGCAAGTGTCCCAGCACTATCAACATTTGGAGCCAAATAGTTCTGTGTTGGGTGGGGATGGCCTGAGCCTCAAGGAGGCTGGACACATCCTGGCCTCTGCCCGCTCCATGCCAGTGGTACGCCCCCAAGTGGTAACGATGGGAATGTCTCTAATCAAAGGTCCCCTGGAGGGCCACATCACCCTGGTTGAGAACCACTGGCTTAGAGAAACTGCGAAGGCCAGAGGCAGGAAGAGACCTTGGCTGAGCCCAGACCACCTGACCCCACGGAGCTGAGACCCCAGGTGGCCTCAGCCCCATTAGGGAAGAAACCCATCTAGCATCAATTCTTAGGCCTTGGCAGCAGAGCTAGACCTTACACACCTCTCCTCATGGGCGGCTCACTACATTAGAAAGTATTTCCTTTCATCCTGGGATTTTGAATTTTATTCCTCTCTACTGACCCACACTAGCACCTGGGGACACGTGACTTGTTCCCGTGGCCCTGGCCCCAGGCCTTGAGCAGCTGGGAGCTCTCTGCCGCAGAGCTAGAGCCCTGGTCCCCACCCCACCACGGGTCACATGCTTCAGATAGATCAGACAGCCTTGGGGCGGGCCCCTGCCACCTCCCCAACCAAATCAGACACCAGTTTCTCCTCCTCTCTGCATTCTGGCCACGCTGGCTTGCTTGATCAGGAAAAGACCTGTCACCTACTGCCTGTCCTCTGCAAACACCGTCCCCTCTGCCTGGAGCACCGTGCCATCCGCCTCCTGGGGATGGCTGCTAGCCTTTGAGGTCCTCCACGCCATCCTCCACGTCACCTCCTCCGAGAGGCCTTCCCGGCCATCCCCGTGTCCCCATGGACACCAGGGCCCTGACACGCCCCCAGGGCAGCCACGCTCTTCCCCTTCAGCCCCACACAGACAGTGTCCCAGCCCTCCAACCCCGGACTCCTCTGGACAAGGCTCCATCCTCAGGGTGCCGGGGCTGGCGTCACCTCTCGTCTCCCTGAGCCCCAGCTCCTTCCCCAGGCTCTGCAGTCACTCACAATGGGCAGAAGTAGAAGAGCTGGGGACAGTCGTGCTGCCCAGCGATCACAGATACCACGCGAGGAGGAGCCCCCGTGGCTGGAGGCAGGGAAGCTGTGCCAGCCCGCTGCCTGGCGAGGACGCTGGGAGAGGCCAGGCATCAGTTCTGGGATTGGAGCGCTGGGCTCAGAGTCCACGTGCCCCCCAATCCTCCCCACCCCTCCCACTGCCACCTAGCCAGGAGCACGAGCCACTTTTGCTGCAAGGGGGGGGGGCAGGGAGAAAGTTACACATTACGGGCTGTATGCTAACTCTGCTCCATAACTGCTGACCTGGTCGGAGTAGAACTGGAAGGTGCCATCCCAACCCTCCACCCATCAAGGAGGATCAGAGAAACAGAAAGCCCAAAAAACACAGAATAAAAATTCCCCAGCGGTGCCTCAAGTCCCACCAGTTCCAGGGGCGCCTGAGGAATCCCAGAGGTCCAGAGCCGGGAAGCCCCATACACCAACGGTGTCCAGCCTCCAAGTGTTACATTTGGGAAGACTGGAGCCCAGACAGGGCAAGACACTTGCCTGAGGGTACACAGCAAGCCAGTGAAGCCGGGGTTGGAATCCACTTCCTCCACTCCCGGGCCACACACAGGTAGCCTCTCCCTCCCGGCCCCCACCCCTGGGCTCAGCCCCGCACTCCTCCCATCCTCCAGTTTCAGACCCACCTGGAAGGGTCCTCATCAGGGGAGAAGGGACCTGGCAGCTTAATTACATTGAGTTTCCCCTCAAAGACACCATAGCTGAGGGTGACCTGGGAAGAGAGAAGCAGAGTATGTTGGGGTGCCCCACTGGGATCCCCACAAGGGGGCAGTTGTAGAGAAGACAGCAGGGGCATTTGGGGGGCACAGAAGGCCCCCAACTCCTGCCCCACTGCCCCACGGCGGCCCCCAGCCTTCAGGGCTCAGTCATCCGCGACCCCTTGGCAATACCCTGGTCCCACAGACTTGGAAGCCAAGCCTCGGTGAGGCTTTGAACAAGCCGCAGAGTTGCCAGGACCAGAGAGAAGCGAGGCTTCCGAGGCTCCCTGTGGACCTCGACAGAGCCCAAGCCCCGCCGCACCTGGCCAGGACAGGGACAGTGTCTTCAGGGGAGACGGGCACACCTGAGTCAGAGGCTGTAGGACCGGGGCCACCAGACGGGGCTCAAGTTGCTCCACCCTACGCTAGCTGCGTGCAATGTCAGTTCAGCTCTCTGGGCCTCAGTTTCCCCATCCACAGAATGGGGATAACATTTGCACAGGTGGCCCTCCATATCCACATCTGGAGATTCCAAAATATTTAACACCTTTGAATCTGTACTGAATGCGTACAAATGTTTTCTACTCATAATTGCCTAGACAATGGTTTACATAACGTTTACGTTCTATTAAGTATTGTAAGTAATCTAGAATTTTTTTCTTTTTTTTTTTTTTTTTTTTTGGCCGTACTGGTGCCCTGCCACGGAGCCATATCCCCTGCCCTTTTTATTATTTAGATCTCCAACTAGTTTTTTACTTTGAATAGGGTCTTGCCAAGTTGTCCAGACTAGCTTCAAACTTGCGATACTAGCCAGGCTTCGTGGTGCACGCCCATAATCCCAGCACTTGGGAGGCTGAGACGGGGGGATCACAGGTTCACAACCAGCCTCAGCAACTTATAGTGAGTCCCTCCGAAACTCAGTGAAGCCCTGTTTCAAAATAAAATCTAAAAAACAGGCCCGGGAGCCAGGCGTGGTGGTGCACCCTTGTCATCCCAGCATTCGGGAGGCTGAGACAGGAGGATCCGGGCTTGCGGACAGCCTCAGTTACTTAGTGACGCCCTTTGCAACTCAAGGTATCCTGTTTCAAATTAAAAAATAAAAAACAGGGCTTGAGGGTGTAGCGCAGAGGTAGAACGCCCCTGGGTTCCATCCCCAGTACTGCAAAATATAAATTTAAAAAATAATAGGGCTGAGGTGTAGCTCAGAGGCAGAATGCCCCTGGAGTCAACCCTCAATATCTCTCTCTCTCTCTCTCTCTCTCTCTCTTTCACACACACAACACACACACACACACACACACACACACACACACACACACAATTATCATTCCTGGCAAGATGATTTAAAGTGTACAGAAGGATGTGGGTAAGTTCTATGCAAGTACTATCACATTTTATATAAGGGATTAAGCATCTGAGAATTCTGGAGTCTGAGGTGTTGCTGGAACCAGCCCCAGACACTCCTTAGGGACCAGAGTGCTGACCCCACGTGAGTACTGGAGGAACCAGACGGTTAAGAAGCTGAGCCCTTAACGCCCCCGGGGGCGGCGCCTGGCATGGAGGGTACTCCAGAAACCCCAACCAATGGGGTGGCCTCCTTTTTGTTGCTCCAAATCTACCCCCTTTCCTGGCATCGGGCCCTGCAGTCCTAATGGGGTGACCCTGCACCCCAGTTTCAGGCCTAGCTGATCACCCCTAACTCCAGGTGCCGGCAAACTGGTCATGGTGAAGTGGAACCTGGGGCCTGACTTGCTACCAAGAGCGGTGAGCCTGTCTGAAGATGAGGCTAACAAGGGGAGAGGAGATGGAGTCCCGGGGTGCCTTCCAAACAGCCAGCAGACCTCCTGAGTCAGGCCCTGTGCCTCTCGGCGGCGCCCGCTGATATGTTTCTTTTTTTTTTCTTTTTTTTCTTTTTCTTTTTTTTTTTTTTTTTTGGTACTGGAGATGGAACCCAAGGGCATTCTACCTCTGTGCTACACCCCCAGCCCTATTTTTTATTCTTTATTTAGAAACAGGGTCTCCCTGGGTTGCAAAGGGCCTCATTAAGTAGCTGAGGCTGTCGTCGAACTGCGATTCTCCTGTCTCAGCCTCCCAAATGCTGGGATTACAAGCATGTGCCAACACGCCCGGCTGATACTTTTCCTCTTGTTCAACTAGTCTGTGCTTTCTGCCACTGGCACCCCAAAGGGTCTGGGTCACACAACTGAATAGAAGATCCCAGAGGCCTCCCCAGCCAGGACCATCTACAGGATGACCCAGGAGCATGGTGACCCCTCACCAAGGGACCAGAACAGAGTCACCGTATCTCGGGTGCTAATCCTTGAGGGTTAAAGAGGGCTGCGCCCCTGTGCTCCTCTAAGGAGTCCTCTGCCATCCTGGGCCTCAGTTTTCCCATCCAGAAGGGAGAGCCAAGCCCCATAATCTCGAGTTCCAGATTGGTTTCAAATATTCATGTTCCTCTGGGGGGCTTCCTATCACCCCCACTGCCACCTGCCCCACAGCCGGCTCACCTGCTCCGGGAGCTGGCCGGCCCCCAGCAGCTGCAGGGTCTCCAGGTGGGAATGGAAGAGGGGGCTGGGCTGCAGGCGGCCCCCCAGCTTGCACTCCACGATGTAGCCCACAGTGCAGTCGTCAGGGAGCCGGATGCGCGCGGAGGTGTCCACCAAGTGGGAGCCGCTGAAAACAGAGCGGAGCTGAAGCGCCAAGCGGGGCCTGGCCACCTCCGGGCAAGTCAGGGAGCCTGGGAGCCTCAGCCTCCCCCATCACAGGAGGCGTGGAGAGGCAACCACCTGGACATGAGCCCCTCTTCTCCCCCCTCATTCATTCATCCACTGTTGATTCACTAGTGAGCTCGAGAACCTGCCTGCCGCCAAACAGTGTCTTCTAGGGGAAGACAGACCTGTGGCTAGGTGTCTGGAACCAGCCTGGTGCTAAATCAGAGGGAGGCACATGATGGTGGGGGGGTACAGGGAGAGCAAGGTGGGCTCCCCAAGGAGGCGGCCATGGCGCGGGCGCAGGGGCGCGCACGTGTGTGTGTGTGTGTGTGTGTGTGTGTGTGTGTGTGTGTGTGTTCTGGGGTTTGAAACTAGGAGTATTCCTCCTCTGAGCTATACCCCCCAGCCCTTTTGATTTTGAATCAGAGTCTCGCTAAGTTGCTGGAGCTGTCCTAGAACCCACAATCCTCCTGTCTCAGCCTCCCAAGGACTAAGGTTACAGGCATTCACAGCTACACCCAGAGATGGAGTCTCGTGGTGGGGAGCTGCAGTCCTAGCATGCCCCTCCCCAGCACACCGGACCAGGGGTGAGTGGGCACAGAAATCCAGCCTGTGTCCCCTCCGCCGCCTTCTCCCCTCCTTCTGGATGGGGACGAGGGAGCTTTCTCTAAGTCACACAGAGGCACGAAGAAGGATGGCAAAAGCCCAGATGGGGCACCGTAGGCACAGGCTAGAGCCCTGGCCCCATGCACACATCTGCCAAAGCAAGATGGGCATCTGCCGTGCCTAGGACAACCTGCCGCCCCCAGCAGGAATCCCCAGGAGCCCTCCCGCCTAGGACGAGGCGGCCTGTGGGCGTGAAGGGCGCTGGGCCTCCTCAAAGCTGGGCGGCCTGGGACTCGCTTCACAGCTTGGAGCCTCAGCTTCCTCAGAGGCAGAGAGGATGCTAACACCGTCTTCTCTCCCTGGTGCTGCGGTCCTGTGGTGAAACGGCAGTCTAGCTCACATCCAACCCTCCGTGCAAGCTCACAGACGGTGATGCTCAGAATGGCCCACCCAGGAGACCTGGAGAGGCCAGGCTTCTACTGCGTCTGGAATGCCCGTGGCCCCACCCATACCGAGGGCCTCTGCTACCTCTAGGACACCCTGTCTCTGAGGCCCTCTAGGGAGGTCTTAGGTCAAATGCTACCTCTTCCAGGAAGTCCTCCCTTCTGTCCCAAACAAAAAGGCCCTTCCCGCTCCTCCGAGAGCCTCTGCACTTGGCCGTCACCTCCACTGTGACACTGACTGGATGGAGGCGCAGAAAAAGGCCGAGGGATGGGCCTGGTGCTTCCCCGGCCCCACCAGATGCCCGCCGGACAGGCTCATTTACCCTCACAACGTCATGAGCCGTGAGTGCTCGAGCCCACTTACAAATGGGGAAACTGAGGCTCCCAAAGCTTGCCTGTGGGCATCAGAGTGCACGTGCACCCTCTGGGGCCCTGCTCACCAGGACCCGGGCCACACTAACACCAGCAGACGAGAGGCAGTCCCCCCTGAGCCGGCCCTTCCTGCCGCAAGGCCTCCTGCACAGCGCGGCCGCCCTCCCATCCTCTCGCCGCCCCGCGTCTTGGCTTACCTTGCCCAGGGGGCCATCTTCAAAGCCAGTCTGCGGTTGATGCAGAAGCCAGCACCCCCCGTAGCGAACCAGAACTGAACCAGCCGCTGGGGAGAGGAAGCCAAGGGGCAGGGTGAGCTGAGGGAATGGATGGCCAGGCAGCCAGCACCTCCAACCTGCAGGGCTCGAAACCTATGTGTCTGTGTCTATGCTACTGTGGACTGGACCCAGGGGCGGTCCACCTCTGAGCTATACCCTCAGACTTTTTTCTTCTTCTTCTTCTTCTTTTTTTTTTTTTTTTTTTTTTTTTTGAGTACTGGGATGGAACGCAGGGGTCTTCTACCTCCAAGCTATACCACCAGCCCTATTTTTTATTCTTTTTTTTTTTTTTTGCAGTACTAGGGATGGAACCCAGGGGCATTCTACCTCCAAGCTACACCCTCAGCCCCATTTTTAACTCTTTATTTTGAAACAGGGTCTCACTGAGTTGCGAAGGGCCTCGCTAAGTAGCTGAGGCTGTTCTCAAACCATGATCCTCTGGTCTCCACCTCCCAAATTCTGGGATTACAAGCGTGTGCCACCATGCCCGGCTTATTTTTGATTCTTTATTTTGAAACAAGGTCTTACTGAGTTGCAAAGGGCCTCACTAAGTAGTAGCTGAGGCTGTTCTCGAACCGCGATCCTCCTGTCTCAGCCTCCCAAATGCTGGGATTACAAGCATGCGCCACCACGCCTGGCTCCTATTTCTTATTCTTTATTTGGAAACAGAACCTCACTAAGTTGCAGAGAACTCACTAAGTAGTTGAGGCTGGCCAGGGACTTTGATCCTCCTTGCCTCAGCTTCCCAAGTACTGGGATTATTGCAGGCACCACACCCAGTTTAACCCACTTTCTGACTCAGTCCAGGTCCTCTTCCCCCTCCTCTGTGAGAACCCCTGAACTAACCCATGGATTTCTCTAGACATTTGGGGGGTACATTACCCTTTCGGCTGTACCATCTCTTAGTCTAACAAGGTCCTCAAGGTTACCTTCTCCCAAGCACACAGCTGGTGTTTAATTCATGCGCGTTGGTCTGGGCTGAGCTATCTCCCATGATGCAGCAGTGAGCAAAGCCTGAGTCTGGGTCTGGGCCTCCTCCCCACCCATCCGTGTGACCTGGAGACGACACTTCCCTGCTCTGGGCCTCAGAGTCACCGCTGCTGAGCACGTTTGCTCCAGTTCTCAACCCTGCGGTTCTCCTGCACAGAGGTGGCCTGCTCCCAGAAACCTCCATTAGCTAACTTCTAGAAAGGCTGCCCTTCAGAGAAAGGTCAGGGCTCAGCAAGGCAGGCAGGGCGAGTGGCTCCTCAGGACCTGGCCCACAGGAGGTACCCACAGGGGCTGGTTCTTTTAAAGTCAGGAGCCTGCGGGCTCCCCTCCCAGCTACTTACATAACAGGAGCAGCAGGAGCCGAGCCCACAGCTGGTCCTGAGTGCCGCCTGGACCCCCAAGCTGAGCACTGAGGCCACAGAGAACGGAGGCCACTTGCCTGAGGTCTGGAGTGGGACAGACCCCAAGCCAGAGCTGCTGGCCCTCTGCCATCCAGGATCTACCCATGGCAGAGTCCTGGGATCCCGCCCTGGGGAGTATGCCAAGGAGGGCATCCTGGGCATCCCGGGCACAGGCCTCAGGTGTGCTCACAGGGGAAGGTCAGGCTGCAGGGGTGGGGCGAGCTGAGTTTGGCACTGGTTGCTTCCTGGTACCTCTTCTGTGCCAGGCCTTCTGCCCAGGACTTGGAAAGACGCCCCCACTTAATTTTTTTTTTAAACGGGTCTGGGGATGGAACCCAGGGGCATCTGACCTCCGAGCTACACCCCCCTGCCCAGTTTTTTATTCTTAATTTTGAAACAGGGTCTCACGAGTTGTGAAAGGCCTCACTAAGTAGCCGAGGCTGTCCACGAACCGCGATCCTCCGGTCTCAGCCTCCCGAATGCTGGGATGACAAGCGTGCGCCACCACGCCCGGCTCCCACTTAATTCTATGCTCACGACCACCTTGTGAGAAGGGGCTGCTGTTGCCTGAGGTTTGGTGACTCCAGTCAAGGTCACAAAGCCAAGAGGTGGCAGAGCGGGCACTCCTGGGGGAGTCGGGCACCAGCTCCAGAGGCAAACTTCTCCAGCCAGGTGAGAGGCTGGGGTGAAATGTGTGCGAGCCTGGGGGCCTCGGCTCACCTGGAATCACTCACACTGCCCCGGGGCCTGGGAGAACTTAATTAGGGTTCAGAGGCTGACTGACGGGCTGCTGATAATTAAGACTTCGGTTCCCTAGTGAAACAGATGGTGCCCGGGAGGGAGAGCAAGCCCCACAGCGGCCCAGCGCAGGCTGCAGACGCTGCCTGCAGAGAAGGGACCTCCCCCTCCTTCTCCCTGGGCCAAGGGAGCCCTGGGGCCGGACCACCCCAACATCTGTAGCCCAGAAGGAAGGGGGAGACATATTAAGAAATTCTTCATTGCTTTCTGAAAGTCAAATTTAACAGGGTATCCCCGGGGCCTTTGTTTGCTAAGTCTGACAGCATCTTACTGACCTGCACAGCCACATGGGACCAGGTGGCAGGAGCCCCGGCCATGGGTAGGGAAGCCACAGCGCACCTGCCGCTCACCGCGTGACCAAGCCAGGCTGGGGCTTCTGGGCGACTGCAGCTTTATTATGTGCTCATTTCGGGCATTACCTGCATCAGCTCTGTTCCTCAGAGAAGCCACCGACTGGCCCAAAACCTCAAAGAAGGCCTCGAACTGCAACCCGGACCCACCCCTCGCCTCCACCGCGGCCCCGCCCCGAGCCCCACGGCCAATGGGCGAGGGAGGAGCGGGCACGCACTGTGCGGTTGTGCGGCTGGGGCTCCGCAGCGTGGATGGGCCGGTTCAGGCTGGGCCTGCCCACGTAGACGTCCAGGCTCTGCGGGAAGGCGCGCAGCAGCTGCAGCAGCGCCCTGGGGTTCACATAGTTGTCGTCGTCCACGTGGCAGAACCACCTGTGTGGGTGGAAGGGGGACAGTGAACCTGCGGGGTACCAGGTACCCCTGTACCCCAACATCAACAAACCCCAACCAGGGTGGGGTGGTCCACTGAAGACCTCTGCTTTGTACTGCGCAGGTGCCCTGGGAGTTCTACAGAAGCTATTCCACTGAATAGATGAGGACCAAGACTCTGAGAGGCTAAGATGCTGGCCCGAGGCCACACAGCCTGGCAGGATTTGAGCCCAGTCGGTTGCGCACAGAGTGCCAGATGGACAGTGGGTGAGTCAGAACCGGGAGGCCCCGGGGTTCTGTTTAATGGCCACAGCACTTCAGCTGTTTGACACATGCTCCATGGGTATCCTAGAGCAAAGGCCACGCTGCCCCCAGAAACCCAGGCGCGCTCACCTGAGCCCGCTGGCCAAGAAGGCATCGAACTCAGCCGCCGTCTTGCAGGACAGAGCCGGGTGGCTGTGTTCTGAGGAACAGTTGGTGACTACGAGGTGGGACCCTGGAGAGGGGAGGAGGAGTCAGGGGACCTGCCCAGCTCTTGCCCACAGCCCTGAGCACCGAGGCCACGGAGCCAGGCCGGGCCCAGAAAGCCCGGCAGGCCACCTGTTCCCAGTTCACCCCAGGGAAACTGAGACCCGGGACCAGCCCTGGACCAGAGAGCTCGTGGACAGTAGGTTGGAATGCAGGTGTCTAGGGCTTTGTTTAGTAGATCTCCAGGTACCTGCACACATTTCCAGGGAACAAGACTCTTTCCCTCCTAGGCAAAGAAAAACCCAGTGCAAGAGGTGGGTGGCCCCACTTCCCGGGAATCCCCCGGGCCAGAGCATAGCCACGTGGCTTTGCCCAGCAACAGCTGAAGGCCCCATCCCGCAAAGCAGAGTTACCCAGTCTCTCCTGGAGGCCTTCATCTGGGCTGTCAGTAAAAATGAAGGTCTGCAAAGAAAAAGAAGGGTCGGGATGGGTCAGTCCAGGGCAGCCCTGGCCAACCACGGCCTGGCCCAGGCTGACCACCTGCCCCAGAGGATCTACAGCAGACTCTGTCCTCCTCCGCGGACAGACACACCCCTCATGCGGTCACGCACGCCTTTAGGACAACATGCAACGGACACACACGTCGGCTTTAGTAGATGCACCTTCAGAGCACACAGCCCCGCCTCACGCACGCCCTGGACAGCATCACACCTGCCTCTACCACACGCGGCAGTCGCCCAGGGCCACTCCACGACCGCACAGGCACAGGCCGAAGCCCCATGCTGGGAGACAGATTCTGAAAGACCCACGTCTGCGCCCCGGGACGCCAAACCACCCAGGGAGCCCGTGATGCTCTCACAGCCACAAATGCCACGCAGGTGCCGCGTCCTGAGCATCACAGAAGCTGTGCGTTGCGGCCGTCCTGCTCCCTCTGTTGGACACGCACAAGCGGGGACCATAACCCACACCTGCTCCCCAGCACCTCTGGAAACCGCCCACGGCAGGTGTTTTGATCTGTCCCCTTCACCGATGACAAAACAGAGGCTAATTGAGGTTCACGGTTGGCAAGCACAGAACTGGGATTCCAGCCCATAATCCCTGCACCTTCCCTCCCACGCGGATGTCACTTAACCCCTAAGTAAGCCAAATGCAAGCCCAGAAAGAGGCAGAGACAAGCCCTTCCTGAGCCAGCCTGGGCGAGGAGACATGCTGGCCAATGGCTGTCCAGACGCATCCAGGCCCAGCCCCGCACCTGCAGGGCTGCGTTGCTTTTGTCCACCAAGCACCCCAAAGGCTTCAAGGGCCTCCCTGACCCCTGGGCCTCCCTGCCCAGGACGAGAGGCTTATTAACCCTCCTCAGTGAGGACCAAGGAGAAAGTGCCTCCCTACTCAAAGCCCCAGGGGCCCTGCCCCCACCGGCCCACACCTGTGGCCTAGCCCTACCCCGTCCTGGCGCAGGGTCCCAGCTACAAGGCCCTTCGGATTAGAACAGCCCCTGCCTTAAGCCTCAGCTTGCCCCGCTCTAAAATGGGGATAGTCGCATTTGTGAGAATAAAGGGAGATTGCATGTAAAGACAGTAAGTTAGCAGCGAAGCTAGGCTCTGCTTCTTATAACTTGGGAAACAGGACCGGGAGCCAAAGCCAGCGTTAGGCCAGGGAGGGGAAGGCGGGGACCAGGGTTCTCTCCCAAGGCCCATGGCCGCAGGCCTGCGTCTCAACCACTGTCCTCTCCCAGTGGACGGTTGTAACTTCCACACCTATACCCCCTGCTAACACCTTCCATGGCTCCCTACCATCCTTGGGGAAAAGGTCGGCCTCCAAAGAGTGACGGGGACTCCTGACCCTGGCCACCTGACTCAGCCCTATCTCAGTACTTTCTACCCCACTCCCTGGGCTTCTTTGTTCAAATTTCTTTCACTTCCCCCAATGTGCCCCCACCGCCTGCACACTCATATACACACGCACACGCCCTAAGCCTCTGCGACTGCTCCGTCCTCTTCCCACCCCCACCTCAGGCATTGCCATCCTGGGAAGCCTTCCCCGACACCCTGCAGCGACTCCAGGCCCCCCCTGTGTCCTCGCCTGCCTCCCCCACCCCGTTCCTCCTCTGAGAACTGCGACTTCCTAGTAATGGAAGTGTACCTCCCACCAAGAGGCTGCATCCTAGAAGCCAGGGGCCAGGCCCCATCCTCCTTGTCCCAGCACCTGGCTCTCCTCTGGGAGGCCTGGGCACCATCCATCTACTAAGCCCCTCTTCCCGGGGTCTGCCTGAGATACAGCTAGCACTGGATTTTCATGAGGAGAATGGGGGGCAAGCGGGTCTTCCTCTCCACCCTGCCTTTCCCCTGGCAGAGGCTGAAGACCCTCCTACCTGCACCCCCAGCCCTGGCTGCTCTTGCCTTGAGGGCTTAGCAGCCAGACTGAGCACCGACAAGAAAATATATATATGCAGGGAGTGTTGCTTAGTGGTTTAGTGGTTAGCGCCGGCCCAGCATGCATGAGGCTCTAGGTTCCAAGCCCAGCACCAAAGAAAAACTAAAAATAAACAAGCCCGAGCCCCTGTACTTCTCCCTCTGGCTCTGCCTTCTGCTGCTGGCACCCAGGACCTTGGAGCTGCTGCTGCTTTCCCCTCACCCTTCAAATGTCCTTCCCACCAAGCCCCAAGGCCAGCCCGGGGCCAGCCCACCTGCACGGCCTCTGCCTGCTGGGCCAGATGTCCTTGTCCCGGGCCTCCTGCTCTGAGTCCTCCATCCAAGGCACTCTGCGACACCCTCCCCCGCCACACACACAGGAAGCCTGTAAAAGGAGTCAGGCCTTCCTTTCCTGCCCCAGGACAGACTTCTGCCACCAGACAGACGGACTCATGGGCCAAATGGATAGGAAACCTTCCTTGAAGAAGAACAAAGCCAGATAGATGGCGGGGGGGGGGGGGGGCTGGGGCTGAGCAGAGAAAGGGGCTCTGAGGGCGCATGCGCTGGGGTGGTTCAGACTTGGGGAACCCCAATGTTGGCAGGGAGCAATGGGCAGAATTTCCTCCGAGCCAAAGGCTGCATTTGATTTGTTTAAGGACAGGACCCTGACAATGGTTAAAACTTCACAGGCCCCTGAACAAAAGCCCCAGCAGCCTGCGGGGCTAGGGAGGGGCCCGGGCCGGGTGGCCAGGCCATCTGCTGCAGGGGAGGGCAGATGCATGGCCCTTGCCACCCCCCCGGCCCCGCCCACAGGGGACCAGGGGACTGTAGGGCAGAGAAAGGCTCCCTCAAGCACAACACACACACACAATGCGCCTCCCCGCCCACCCTCCGCGGGAACAAAGGGGGCTTGGTGCCCAGGCCCACCTGCCACCCGCCACCTAACCAGCCGCAGTGCTGGCCTTAACCAGCTGGGGCCCTTTCAGATGCTCCTGTGCTGGGCAGAGGGGAAAATGGAGGGCAAAGAGGGGAAGGGCCTGGGCCAAGGTCACAGAGAAGAGCCCATGGGTGAGAGCTGATGGGGGTGGGGGGCGTGGTTCGGGTCTCTTTCAACTTAAAGGGCAAGCTTTCTAGACTCCGACCCTTGAGGGGCACTTCCAGGCACAGGCACCCAGAGGTGACAGCCAGGTCAGAGCACTGGGATCTGCCGGCCAGGCCCTCGGAGGGACACCGGTGAGCACCGCCTCCTCTCGGGTCTCAGTTTCCTCCTCTGAGGCAGGGCATCACCGTGGGGAGCCAGACAAGACAGGAAGGAGCTGGGACCACGTGAGGTTGGGTACACACAGGCCGCGCCATAAACAGGAAGGTCTGCGGGGAGGGCCAGCCTCCGCGGCTTCCTGCCCCACATGAGGGGCCTGGAGGAACTGGGTTGTGGGGGGCCCTGCTGGAAGGCGCTTATCCCTGTGGGGCCCCGGCCTCCTCCAGCCTCGCTGCCTCTCCTTGGGCACCATCACTTCCTCCCATGGAGCCACGCAGACAGGGCACCCGTGCGCATGTGTCCACGCCCGCCTCCCCAGGCCCCAGCACCCCAGGTCACTGGCTTTGCTTGAGGATGCTGTGGGGTGGGGAAGAGCTGGAAGAGATTCAGTCAGAGCTGCCTCCGGGAGGGCGGGAGCCACGGGCCCATGTCACCCGAAGGCCTGTTGCCACTGCATGTTAACACACTTGGGCTCCAGGGGTGTGAACATGTGTATGCACACGCACACACAATCCCACATGCCCAGAAGGCCTCCACCAGCCTCTCAGCCTCCCTCCTGGATACTTCCTCCTGGCACACTCTCCCCACCCCAAGTAGCCCCAGGAAACCGGTGCTAGGCAAGGGGCGCATACGCGCATGCGCGCACACACACACACACACACACACACACACACACACACACACATGCTCCCTATACACCCTAAGCCTCCCCGAGCAGCCCCCCTGGTCTCCCCACCGCCCAGCCCCGTCCTCCACCCTCAGAGCCAGGGCAAGACAGGTCAGGGTCAGGGCCCCTACCCCAGCTGCCTCACACCCACCAATGCCCCCGACTCTGGGCCCAGTTGGGTAGACATGCAGCCCCCATGGAGGGGCCAGGGAATACAGGGACCCCGGGAGGGACCCAGGAGCCTGCAACAGGCCCAGGCTAGCCGTCAGCAGAGAGGAATGGTGAGTCTGAGGACCACCTGGACGCAGGGCCAGTGAGGACCATGGCAGAGGAGGATGGGGGCGGGGGACACAGCATGTCCCTTGAGGAGAAAGGCC
Source organism: Muscardinus avellanarius (assembly GCF_963383645.1). NCBI lineage: Eukaryota > Metazoa > Chordata > Mammalia > Rodentia > Gliridae > Muscardinus > Muscardinus avellanarius. The sequence continues at coordinate 11,352,973 of NC_137797.1, read as the reverse complement.
CCGCCCACAGAAGACCTGGGCCAGGCGCCACTCCCAGGGCCCAGAATCACCCGCCGGTCACCTGTTGCCTGGTCCTGGAGACCCACGTGTCCAGCAGCAGGTCCAGGCGGGAGCGGTGGAAGGCCCTGGTCGTCTTGACCGCGATGAAAACTTCCTGCAGCTGCAGCTCCTGGGGCCCCGGCAGGCTAGGCCTAGGGGTCTCCTGCACCCCCTGGGGGCGCAGACTCGAGTAGTAGTGCAGGGATAGGAGCCCCATGCACAGGAGGGTGAGGAGGGCTCCGGCCAGGCCCCGGAGGAGCCGGCTTTGCATTGGCTCTGGGACCCTGGAAGGCTCAGCCCCCGAGGCCCAGGCAGTGTGGGATGGGGGAGGCTGGTCAGGCAGGGGCCTGGCAGGTATGGGGGCGGCAAGGCGGGAGGAGGGGGAACTGGGGCTCTGGCCCCTCCAGCGGCCACCCTCCACCTGCTCCTCAGCCTTCCCCAGAGCCGGCTGCCAGGCTGCCGGCCCGCCCCGCCTCGGCCCGAGGGGCGGGGCCAGCCCAGGAGCCTCAGAGGAGCCTGGAGAGCTGCGGCTGAAGGGACCCCCAGCCCTGCCAGCTGCTGCCGTGGGTGGCAGCGACAAGAAGCCTCGGGCTGGGAAGGAGAGGGGCCCCAGTCTTCCCCCTCCCCAGAGACCGTCAGCCTGACTCCTGCAGGCCCATCATGTACAACAGGCAGGCCTGTCCAGGCCCGGCTCTGGCTCAGCCTCTCCTGAACCCGGCATCTCGTGCCCTCCTCGCCCCCCGCTCACCAGGCTGAAGGCTATTTGACCTTAAAGCTCAGCCCCAGGGTCCTTCCTCCAGGAAGCCTACCCTGATGGCCCCCTATCCCACAGAGTTTGTTCAGTTCCTCTGGTCTTCACAAGAGTCCTGGGGCTTCCTCTGTGTACAGCTGAGGCCCTGCGGCCCCAGGACACTGTCCAGAGACTCAAGGCAGAGCCAGCGGATGGGGCCTCTGGTCCTCGTCTGGCCAAAAGGGGGCCCCAGAGGAGCGTGTCCAGCCGTGGTCCGCCCTGTGCCTGGTCTCTCTTGGCAGTTTCCATGGCTGCCTCTCCAGTCAGGCCAGTGGCTGGACCAGGCCCCCCGGCCCCCACTCCATCTCGTTTTGCACAAGGTCACCCATATCTCCTTCCTCTGCTCCTCAGCTTCCCCGGGCAGTGGGCAGATGCTCCTTCGCTGGCTCGCATCCCCCCCCAAAAAGCCAGGCAGCACACCCCAGCCCACAAGGCCATGAGCAAGCTGGGCCCAGGCCCACCCCGCACCTTACACCTCTCCCTTTGCCCCTTCAGTCAGATCGGCTGGGCCTGAGGGGCCAGGCACACGCCTACTCGGGGCCTTTGCACCTGCTCTTCCCACCTCAGCACTCTCCCTCGAGATCTGCATGCCTACTCCTTTTCTTCATCAGGTCTTTACACACATGGCACTTCCTCCCCAAGGCCTTGCCTGATCACTTTATTAAGTCTGCAGCCCAGCCGGGCGTGGTGGCGCACGCTTGTAATCCCCGCGCTTGGGAGGCTGAGACAGGAGGATCGCACAGGTTCGAAGCCAGCCTCAGCTACTTAGTGAGGCTCTCAGCAACTTAGTGAGACCCTGTTTCAAATAAAATATAAAATGGGTCTGGGAGTATAGCCTGGAGGTAGAAGGCCTCTGGGTTCTACCCCCAGTACCACCAAAAAAAAAAAAAAGTCTGCAGTCCCTCTCTCCCGGCCCCCCAGGCTCGCCCCACACGCGGACCTCCTTCCCCGCTGTGTTCTCAGTAGGTCTTTGCCTCTTCCAACATCCAATACATCTTGCTCATTTACCGTCTGAGCCCCCACTCCCCAGCACTTACAACTGCCTGGCGCACACTAGAAGCTCAATAAACACTTGTAATTAAAATCGAGGTGTCAGGTGGCTCGTGAATGGCACATCCCCGCGTTAGGGCAGGGGACAGGAGTGGAAAGCCAGCCCCTGAGAGCCCTCCTGCGGGCCAGCCCGCCAGGCCTCTCCCCAGCCGGCCCCCTCTGGCTCCCCCAGGGGCAGTGTCAGGCGCTGTGCTTGTTCACATCCCAACCGAGCCGGCCCCTGGCTGTGTGGCTTCAGGAAAAATATTTTCATCATCTTTTTTTTTTTTTTTTTGCGGTACTGGGGATGGAACCCAGCAGCATTCTACCTCCGAGCTACACTCCCAACTCTATTTTTTATTCTTTTATTTTCAAACAGGGTCTCACTGAGTTGCAAAGGACCTAAGTAGCTGAGGCTGTCCGCAAACCCAGATCCTCCCGTCTCAGCCTCCCAAGTACTGGGATTACAAGCGTGGCCACCACACCTAGCTTTTTCATTATTTATAAATTGGGAACAAAAAGAGAGCTTCGTGGGTTAGGCACAGTGGCACACACCTGTAATCCCAGAGACTCGGGAAGCTGAGGCAGGGCAGGTCACAAGTTTGAGGTCAGCCTGCACAACTCAGACTCTGCCTCAAAATAAAATGAAGAACTGGGTGTGGGGGCGTACATTGTAATCCGCGCTTGGGAGGCGGAGACAGGAGGATCCCCCAGGTTCAAAGAGACCCTGTTTCCAAATAAAAATATAAAATAGGTCTGGGAGTGTAGCCCGGAGGTAGAAGGGTTCCATCCCCAGTACCACAAAAATAAATAAATTAAATAAATAAATAAATAAATAAATAAATAAATAAAACAAAGAGTTGAGGATATAGCTCAGTGATAGAGTGCCCCTGGTCCAATCCCAAGTACTGAAAAAGGAAAGGGGGGGAAATCACATATACATGTGGCTTGGTGACAACGACGGGCTTCCCCCTCCCACAGAGGGGCAGTGGGCAGGGCAGCTGATCCCCTGGGCAGAAGCGAGCCCCAGACCCATGTGTCCACACTCCAAGCACAGCAGACCGGCCGTGTGCCAGGTGGGGAGAGGCACCCCTTAGCCAAAGGACCATGATCCCATCCGTCCCCACGCCCGGTGAGCCCCAAGCAGCCACCCCAAGCGGCTGCACAGACCCACCACCCTGCCCAGGCAGAATGAGGCCTGGCTTGGAGAAGTCCCAAGGGCTGGGGACCCAGTGGGCTTCCTGGAGGTGGCGTCTCAGCCAGGCATCAAAGAACAGTCCATTCAGGCCGGAAGAGTGGCTCAGACAGTCAGGATGTGTGAAAGGCCGCTAGAGCCGCTGCCTGAGGACGGACACAGAGGAGGTGTGCTCAGGGAACTGCAAGGCCCCGCCCCAGAGTGGCTCGTTCAAGGTCCCTTCCTGTCCCTGTGGCCCTTGCCGGCCCCTCCTGGGGAAGGCAGAGGTTCTTAGGCACAGCCATACGCAGCCACACTCAGCCCAGCCCATCCGGCGCCACCTCCCGCCCCAACCCACCACCCCAATGCCTGTGCCCCGGCAAGGGGAGTCTGCGGCGGTTACGGGGAACACCCGGCTGGCAGGTACAGCGCTGGTGAGACTCCAGCTGTTCCACTGGGCAAGAACATCCTGGGCACTACTACCCACCCTGGCCCGGCGTCCCTCCCCCTCCCTGCACCCCTTCTTGAACCTCTCTTCCAGGCCCTTCACCCCCTCCACTTCCCTGGTCCTCTCTCCACCCATCACCCCAAATCTTCAGGCCTGATTCTTCTTAGGCTCAAGGTCTTTTACCAACAGCAGATACACACGCTGGAGCCCCAGAGAGCCCTGACCCCCGTGCTCTGCCCCACCGCCCAGTCCCCACGTCCCCCTCCCCAGCCTGGACGCTGCCCACCATGGCCACTGGGTCAACCCAGTATGCCCACCTCCGCTCCAGCCCCAGGACGATCCTCCACCTGGGCTCGGACCTCAGCCTTGCGGCGCCTGACCCCCAGGCAACCAGCTCAACCCAGTTTCTGCCTCCAACTGGTACACCCACTCTCCCCAAACCCCCTTAGGGCCTGCCCAAGCTCGTCAGTGAGATGGACAGTTGCCTGTGCGTGGGTCCAAGCAATACTCTTTGTGTGTGTGGAGGGCGGTACTGGGGATGGAACCCAGGGACATTCTACCTCTGAGCTACACCTCCAGCCCTAGTTTTTATTCTTTATTTTGAAACAGGGTCTCACTGAGTTGCAGAGGGCCTCACTCAGTAGCTGAGGCTGTCTGCGAACCGCGATCCTCCTGTATTGGCCTCCCGAGTGCTAGGATTACAAGCGTGCGCCTCCACACCTGGCTTGTTGTTTTGTTTTTTTAAAAGGCTCTCACTAAGCTGCAGAGGGCCTAAGTTCCTGAGGCTGGCTGAGAACCTGCACCCCTCCTGTCTCAGCCTCCCAAGTACTGAGATTACAAGTGTGCACCACCCCAACAAATACTTCTTGAAGAAGGGGTGGAATCCCAACCCTCTGGTTCAAGTAGCACCTCCTCCAGTCAGTCTGCCTGGATTGCTCCTGCTGGAGGTGACCGTCCTCTCTGGTGCAGCCATCTCAGGCCTGGACACCACCCTGAGGGTTTACCCTTGGTCTCCTGGATTCAGTGGCGGGGTCCTCTAAGTCCGAGAGCAGGCCTTGCTGGCTGCCATCCCTGCTCCAGAGAGGAGACTCCCCTGCAGGGCGGCTGGGCACTGGGGTGGCCCTCTAAGGGGCCCTCCGCCTGTCACTCGGGAGCAGGTAAGGTGATGCCGCCACAGATGGCCAGCGGCTCTGGGATGAGTCGGGATTGAAACCCAAGCCTCCCGCGGGCGAGCGGGAGCTGAACGGTGGACTGGCCTGGGCGGAGGGGCACAGGGGAAGGCAGGAGGGGGCCCAGGCCAGGGGCGCAGCAGGCAGAAGGCTGCAGGCACCGGTGAGAAAGTGTTTAATGCTCCACAGTTAGCGGTCTCCGAGTGACCAGGCCGCAGTAAGGCTACTGCCGAAGGCCGAACATTCTTGAGGCAGAGCGGCGGCCCCTGCGGCCTCAGAGCTGGGTGCCGGGCAGGGAGCCGGCTGTGAGAACGTGGTCCGGTGTGCTCACGGGGAGCACACATTTGTTAGTGCCGAGTATCATGGATGGAGGGAGCGGGATATTACACAGGAGAGAACCCACACACGCACGGGAGGCGGAGACACGAAGGTGTACAGGAGACGGAGGCGCCACCAGGTCCGCGCGTGGCCCGGCGTAAGCTGAGGGTGGGAGTCGCTGGCGCTGGGCTCGGGGTCCTGTGAGCCAGCAGGCGAGGGCGGCAGGGCCCGCGTCAGGGAGACAACTGAAGCCGCCCGGCGGGCCCTTGGGTGTGGAAACCCATGCACGGCTGCCGGGACTCCGGGGAGTGTTCAAGGAAAGGACACGGACAGGGGACCCCAAGTTGACAAGTAGGGAGGCCCGAGCAGCAGGGGCAGGGGCAAGTTCTGCCCCGTGGGCTCCCGCAGGCTTTGCAGAGCCAGTGACAAGGTCCCACCGGGAGAGTCCGAGGTCAAGGAGGCTCAGGATGGGGAGGCCCGCAGCCTCCACGGTACGGGTGGAAGCCAGGGCGTCCGAGGGGCCCTCAGGCCTCACTGCTGCTGCTGCCCCCGCCTCGCCCGCTGCCTCGCTCCACCCACACGAGGCGAGCCTGCTCCTGCAGGATGCGGCCGCGCACCACCTTGGCCAGCTCCTCTGCGTGGCCCCACGCATGCGCAGGCACCTGTGCCCAGGAGCAGGGCAGCCCCCAGAGCGCCTGCGCGGAGCCGCGGCACTGGCGGAGCAGCTCCGAGTCCCGCCAGCCTGGCCGGCCCAGCAGGCCCCTGCAGGGAGAGGACGGTGGGCGGCGGTCAGAGGGGATGGAGGGAGGGGGTGGCCAAAGAAATGAAGAGTCCGAGTGAGAAGACAACGATCGGGCAGTCACGGAAGGAGGGAAGGCCGCAGGCCCCGCCCCGCCTCACCTGACTTCCCGGACATTCTTCTCTGTCACCTCCACGTGGATGACGATGGGGTAGACGTCGCTCTGGACCAGCTCCCGCACGCCCCGCACACCCAGCTCCAACAGACAGTGCTTCTTCTCAGCAGAGAGAGACCATGTCCACCTCAGCCCAGGGACACGGGTCCCCCAGAGCCGCCCACAGTGGCCCCTACCGCAGCTCCCAGATGCAAGTCCCCGCAGAGGAGCCCAGTGAACCCCACCCACCTGCTGCCCACCACCTACAGCCCCCAGCCAGCCCCCAGGACAGCAGTGACTTCGATGATGAGGACGTACAGGTAAGATGCCGGCCCAGCACCTTCAGGACCACCCACATGAGGGCAAGGGTCTTGACCCACCCATGCCGCCCATGCCACAGGTGAAGAAGCTTAGCACCCCCAGAGGTGTCTGAGACACTGGCTCTTGGGCTCAGGATAGCAGACCAGCCCCTCGAGTCCTGCCCCCCAGAACCTACCTTTCCAACAGATTCCTGGATGGTGCGGATCCTGCTGCCCAGGCCTGGGGTGGCGGGCCGGGCCTTGGGGGCCCCAGGAGCCGAGAAGCAGCACTGTTCCTCCCCGGAGAGGCTTTCTGCAGCGGGGAGCAGGGTCATGGGTCTGGCTCACTGGGGGCCCCCACCCCTCCCAGACGGCAGGCTCACCTGCTGGGCACACTTGGAAGTCCGTCCGGGAGCTGGGCAGGTCAAGCAGGTTGCGGATGAGCCGGGGCGCCAAGCACTCCGGCAGCAGCACCACGGGCCGAAGGGCAGGCACCAGCAGGGGCCGCACCAGGCTGTAGGGCCTGAGGCTCCGCTCTGGCTCTGCGGTGGGGAGGGGCGAGAAGAGATGAGGGTCCCAGCAGGCTTCTAGCTCCTCATTCCCTCCAAACTCAAAATCTTCCCCTCACCTGCCTCCCATCTGTTGCTGCTCCTAGACACACACATGCACACGCGTGCGCGCGCGCGCGCGCGCGCGCGCGCGCACACACACACACACACACACACACACACACAAACGGGCACACTTGACCCTGCAGGGCTGTTTCCCTGGCTAGGACCCTTCAGTAGGCTCCTCCCGGATCCCTGTCTCACCCTGCCCCCTACAGGTCACCCTGCTCTCAGCAGCCAGAGGCTTCAAAACAAAGCAAGGTCATGTGACTTCCCAGCTACCCAGGGCAAAGGCCACATCCTCTGAGTGGGATGCGCCTGAGAGCCAGGAAGACTGGCCAGACCCCACTCGGCCTGGGCCCTGCCTTGGCGCCCCTGAAGCCCACCCCGCCCACCTCCCCTGGTCCCCAGGCCTGAGGTTCCTGGCAGGTCCCCATAGCACCTAGTTCTCCTGCCTCACACACCCCACACTCTAGCTGTGCCCACGGTGTGATGCGGTTCGAGGGACCCCGGTGTCCCCTGGCCCCAGCAACACCCCTCGCTGTGCCCGTTACCTCCATCTCCTGCCTGGAACAAGCTCTTCTGCACCCGCGAAGGCCCCTGCTGAAACCACCTTTCCTCCAGTCCTCCCTAACCGCCCTGCCCTTCATCCTCATAACTGCCACTCCCTCATCTCCCTCATCCCAGCCTGCCCTGCCGACCTGCCTCTGCTGTCCCTGCTGTCCTTCCGGGGTCCTCGGGCCTCTGCGCCACACACCTGTGAGCTCAGGTGCACCCACTGACCACCAGGGCGAGCCTGTCCCCAGGACAGCAAGCCTCTAGGCCGAGGGACACGGCTGACGGGCCCTGGACACCACACTCACCTGAACAGGGCTCCAGCAGCGGCTGCTCGGGGGAATCGCCTGCAGGACCCCCCACCGGCTTGGGCCTCACGAGCCCCAAGGCTCGCTTCTTCAGCTGGGGAGGACAGAATGGAAGAGGGTCACCTCCCTTAGGGACAGAGGGAGTACACAGGACCCCAGGCAGAGCAGACCCCACTGCCACTACTATCCAGGCTAACCCGGAGAGCCTGGGTCCATGCGAGACCGCGGAGATGGCTGGCCCTGGCCCAGCACAGCCCCCCAGACAGGTGAGGGCCACCGTCCCCATGGGCCAGGGGAAGCAAACCAGCAGCGCCCACTAGAGGAGCCTTAGGTGCACCCCTCTTGCAGGTGGGGAGACTGGAGCCCAGAGACCACCAGGAACTTGGTGCCACATAAGAGACAACCTGAAGGTTCTTTTTTTTTTTTTTTTTTTTTTTTGCGGCACTGGGGATGGAACCCAGGGCATTCTACTTCCGAGCTATACCCTCAGTCCTATTTTTTTATTATTCTGAAATAGGGTCTCCCTGAGTTGCAGAGGGCCTCACTAAGTAGCTGAGGCTGTCCGTGACCTGCGATCCTCCGGTCTCAGCCTCCCAATAATTTTTGTTCTTTATTTTAATAGTCTTTTTCTTTTACTTCATAAAGAAATTTATTTTGGCAGTACTGGGGATTGAACCCAGGAGCATTATACCTCTGAGCTGCACCCCTAGCCATATTTTATTTTGGGGAACTGGGAGTGGAACCCAGGGATATTCTACCACCAAGCTACACCCCTAGCCCTATTTTTATTCTTTATTTGGAAACAGGGTCTCCCTGAGTTGCAAAGGGCCTCACTATGTAGCTAAGGCAGTCCGCGAACCATGATCCTCCTGTCTCAGCCTCCCAGATGCTGGGATTATTAGCGTGCACCACCATGCCCGACTCACTGAAGGTTCTCTGATGAATCAGCAGTGGGACTGTGGGGAGGAAAATTAGTAAAACCAATAACCATGGAACTAATTATACGACAGCGGACAGGTCCCGCCTGCCCGCCCGCTGCACAGGGCAGGCTTTTAACCTCTGGTGTGTAGGAATTCACTAAAGATAGCATACTGTCTAGGGAGGCATAGTTGCCTCTCACCTTGCAGATAAGGAAAACTGCCTGAGGGACAAAGGAGGGAGCAGCAGAGAGGAGGGAGACAGAGACTTCCAAAGTCACAGGCTGTGACCGGCTGAGCTGGGATTCCAATCCAGGCCTCTGCCCAGGACCCAGGCGCTCAGCTCTCCAGACGGCCTGCGCCTCTTCTTTGTATGATTGGCGAGGGTCCAGAACCTAACATTCTTGACTTGAGGCTCGTGGGCTGGCGACCCTGCCCAGCCCTCGCCCAGGGGTTGGAAAAGGTGACCACAGGACTGTTGTCAGATACCTATGTGCCTGACAATCGTGGATGGCAAAGCTACTGTATTGTTTTGTTTTGTTTTCTTATTTGCTGGGCACATAATAGTTGGTCAGTTAAAAACTCAGTGAAGGCACAAGGTGGGCCTTGCCCTCCTCTCCTCCCCAGGGGCTGCCAGACGTGGAGCGTGCCCCTCCCTTTGGTCTCCATCCTCAGTGTCCTGCTGCCCCCAGCCCTGTCCTGCCCCCCAACCCTGCTTACATTGCTGCGGGGGCTTCGGTGCCGGCTGGAGGACAGGCATTTCTCCTGCACTTCCAGTAGCTGCTGGGCTCTGTGGGAGAGAGCCTGCCGTGAACTTGTAAGAAGGCAGTCCCTGGTCCTCTCTCCTCCAACCCCCATCCTGTCTCAGTGGATGGTGAGAGCCCCCACCCCAGTTCCAGCTCCCAGCGGGATGCCACCCCAGGCTCCGAGCTCCTCATCACCTCTGATAATTGGGCACCGTGCCCCGGTCCAGGTCCCGCAGCGTGAGGGGGTCGACCCGGGCGCAGAACCATTCCTGCCGGCGCTTGTACGCTGGCTCCAGCAGCCGCAGGATCTCCTGGGCTTTCACACAGAGGGCGTGGGGATCTGCCTGCTCGGGCAGGGCGAAGTTGGCTCGAATGTAGAAGGGCTCAGCACCCGGGCCCTTCACCCAGGTATCAAGGGCCTCGTGAAAGGACTGGCAGGCTGAGCATTGACAGGACAGGGAGACAGAGAAAGATGGCGCAGTGAGCGCGTGGCCTTGAGTGAAGGCCCAGCTGCCAGGACTGTCTTCCTTCTTCAAGGTTAGAGAAGATGGAGACTTGCCCAAGGCCTCTCAGCCTACCAGAGCCAGAGCCAGAGCTCAGGCCTGAGTCTCTGGACTCCTAATGCAGTGCTCCTCTCAAGAAGACAGAGAAAGCTCACGGCAAAGGGCTTTGTGGCCCTCAAGGGAGGCGGGCAACTGGGGCAAGGTCCTTCTTGGTCCTTGTCTCCCCTGCACCAGAGGCTGGGTGAGCCTTCTCTTGAACCAACAGTTCTGTTTTGGGTATTTGTTTTTGTGGTACTGGGGACTGAACCCAGGGGCATTCTACCTCCAAGCTATACCCCCAGCCCTATTTTATTTTGAAGCAGTGTCTTGCTAGATTGTTGAGAGTCTCACTGACTTGCAAAAGCTGGTCTCGAACCTGCAATCCTCTAGGTACTGGGATTACAGGCCTGTACCACCACACCGGGCCGGCCCAGGAGCTCTGACCACCTAACTCATGAGCTGCAGGCACTCCCCGGCCAGGCTTACCCTTCGAGTCCAGCTGGAAGGGATGTGCAGACACCTGGTTCCACGGCAAGGTTCTCTGCAGGGCCTCGGCTTCCTGGCCCGGCCCCTCCAAGCCAGCAGCTTCAGCCTTCTGCTGGGAGATAACCCAGGCAGGGAGGGGAAAAACTGATTTAAGGGTGGGAATGTCAAGGTGTTGCCCTGCCTCCAGGTCTCTACCCACCCATTAGATTTTTTTTTTTTTCCAGTACCAGGGGCATTCGAGCTCTGAGCTATACTCCTAGCCCTATTTTGTTTTTTATTCTTTATCTGGAAACAGGGGTCTCACTGAGTTGCAGAGGGCCTCACTAAGGAGCTGAGGCTGTCCACAAACCATGACCCTCCTGTCTCAGCCTCCCAAATGCTGGGATTAAGAGCGAGCACCACCATGCCCTGATTTACCCAATTTGGTTTAACACTGGCTGAGGCGGGGCAACCAGCAACTAATCACTGAGCCTGTTTCTGCTGTAGCCAATAACCAGGAGTTCCACCCAGTGATCCTGCCCCACCAATTGGCTCAGGGAGTGGGGCCTCACCTCTCTTGGTTCTGTCCTGGCAGATCCAGGCCCCGACAGCACCCTCCGCACCACCACCCCAGACCATCTCTCCCCAAGGAATGATGGGCCATCTGGACCCTTGTCCTGGAAGTCGGGGCCCCCTGGGGGGCTCCAGCCAGACACTCGGATAGCCAACGACCTGAGAAGAGAGAAGGAAGATGGGAACTAAGAGTTTAGTCAAGCCGGGCATGGTGGCGCGCGCTTGTAATCCCCGCGCTTGGGAGGCTGAGACAGAAGGATCCTGGTTCGCAGACAGCCGCAGCTACTTAGTGAGGGCCTTGGCAACTCAGAGAGACCCTATTTTGAAATAAAGAAAAAAATTAGTTCTGGGGGTATCGCTAAGAGGTAGAATGCTCCTGGATTCAATCCCCAGTACCACACACACAAACACCCACAGATAAAGAGTTTAAAGCTTCAGGTCAAAAGCAGCCTTCAAAGCTCAGGTCAAGAGCAGCCTTTGCTCCAGGCCCCTGTCCGCAGGCGCACGCCAACCGCTCCGTGCCAACCTCCCTGAGCCAACCGCCCATGCCGGGTTTGGCATTTCCCCTTCTGTTACATCACCAGAAAGAAGACTCAGCACCAGACCGCAGGAGACGGTTCCAGCCGGTGCTGGGAGCAGGGCTCATGGCGGCTTCCTGGGGAAGAAGTCCCCAGGTACACCTTGGTGAAGACCAGAGGCGCTTTGGGGACAGAGGGAAAGGAGCCGGTGCTCCAGGCTGACGGCCCAGCACAGCAAGGCTTGCAGGGCAGAGTCCAGGGAGTGGGGGACCCAGCAGCAGCAGCACTGACTGGGTGCTGCCCATGGCCAGGCACCACGTGCAGCTCCGTGCCCTAATTACTAATTTAACATCCTGGGAAGCAGCTTCCAGAAAAGATGAGCTGGAGCCAGCCTCAGGAGGGATGGGAGGAGGCATCTGGCCTTCCTCCCGCAGGCAGTGGGGCCACTGACAGCTGAGACAGTCACCAAGATCTCCAGCATTGCAGGGCCCCACTGCCCCGATGAGAACCGGTGAGGGCCTGCAGCCAGGCGCAGATGAACTGACCCCAAGTCCCTCTGTTCCGGGCAGAGCCTCCCCACCTACCCGCTGCGAAAGAGCGCATCCACCTGCACTGCCCCCTGCTGGTATCCCGGGGTAGCACAGGCTGCAAGCTCTGCCCTGATCAGCACCCCTGGGGAGCAGGGACCTTTGGCCCCAGGGAGCCGTCCTCCGCCCTCAGCAGAAAGCCAGGCCTGAGGGGTTGGGGCACATGGTGACGTGAAAAGGCCTGGAATTACAGGGCGGCCTGAGACCGGCCTGGCCAGTGCCTGGAACAAGACAGACCCCCCCAGCTAAGCTGTGCCGGGGCTTAGGAAAAGGGGCCAGCAAGGACAAAGAGGGCAGCCTCTGCCACTGTGGGCGTGAGCGTCTGATGAAGGGAAAGAGGAGACAGATGCACGAGGACCTAGAGGGCTCTGCAGGCCTGTCCCCCGGATCGCAGATTCACAGGTCTTGACTGGTTTTTTAATGGAATGGGATAGAAAACTGAATCCTGCCTCCTCCTAGGTAACCCAACTCTCGTCTCTGCCTTTTGCTTGAGGCCCCTCTTGGGTTTGCCACTGTGAGTGTGGTCAGAACAGCTTGAGGAAAGGGCAAGGGCAGGATTCCAGGGCGGTCTGGCTGCTCAGCGCACACGTGAAAGTGCAGAGCGCGCAGCGCCCGGCAAGCGCCGTCCCAAAGGCGGGACTCAGAGCGGGGCCTCTCTGGCCTCAGCTCCCCTGCCTGTTACAAACCCAGACAACTGGCCAGAGCGGCCAAGCAGCCTGCACTCAGGCCCCGACCCGCGCCCGACGCAGCACTGGGACCGACCCTGACTCCCACAGCTCCCTAAGACCCAGCTCTGGTTGGTGTGTTGCGCACACAGGCACGTGCACGCAGGCACACAAACACGCACGCACATGCCAGGACACCCTGGCACCTGTCCTGAGGTCGCCAAAGGACCAAGGGCTTTTTCCTGGGCCTCCCTGGAGCAGACTCTCTGCACATCTCGGGGTCCTTGGATCCTGGGGTCTGGCTGGGAGCAGGACCCACATCAGGTACCTCTCGAGCAGGAGCAGGAGAGAAGGCAGACCTGGGGAGCCAACTGCTCCCGCCTCCCTCACTGGCTGAGTATGCTGACCCTAGCCCTGGGGCGGGCGTGAGGAAGGGGTCCTCCAGCCCCTCCCTGACCTGAGCCAGGGCAAGAGGCCGGGTCACAGGCAAATGGGAACAGACAAGTGGCAGTGATGGGCCTCCATGGGTGTCCCCAGCCCCAGGGCATTGTGGGAGAATCTCTAGGCAGTATGCATGCCGCTCTGCGCCAGGTCAGGGACCTGAAATGTAGAGACTTGAGCTTGTCACACAGATTCCCACATGTAACCCTCCTGACAACCCTCCGGGAGGCATCTGTCATTGACCCCGTGCTAGAAATGAGGGCAACTGTAGCCGGGCGTGATGGCACACGCTTGTAATCCCCGCGCCTGGGAGGCTGAGACAGGAGGATCACACAGGTTTGAAGCCAGCCTCAGCTACTTAGTGAGGCTCTCAGCAACTTGGTGAGACCCTGTTTCTAAATAAAATATAAAATAGGTCTGGGAACGCAGCCAGGAGGTAGAAACTTCTCTAGTATTTTCCCTGCCCCCACCCAATGACTCACTTCACTCCTGGGCTCTTCCCCACTGCCCCCCGACTGGCCATCGCAGGCCATCCTTCAGCCCTCGCACCCCCAATGTCCATCGTCCCCTGCCCCACCCTGGCAGGGGGCCCAGCCACCTGACCTGGCAGAGAGCAGAGAGAGAGAGGGAGAGAGAGAGAGAGGGAGAGGGAGAGATGGCCGGAAATTAGGAAGAGGAGGAGTGTCCAGCACAGAGCCCAAGACATGGTGGGCAGCGACAAGTGTGAGATTAAAAGTAGCTGAGACAGCGGGCATGGTGGCGCACGCCCATAATCCCCGTACTTAAGGGCTGAGACAGAAGGACCGCAGGTTCCAGGTCAACCTCAGCAACTCAGCGAGGCCCTCAGCAACTGAGCTAGACCTCATCCCAAAATTTAAAAATAAAATAAAAAATCAATAGGGCTGGGGACGTAGCTCAGAGGTAGAATGCTCCTGGTTCAAGCCCTAGTACCAGAAAAACCCCACACACCGGCTCACACAGGAGGCCCAATGGAACCCAACACCAGCACCAAGTGGCCTGTGCCATGGGGTAAATTCCTGACCCTGTGCTGGGTGTACCCAGCCAGGTCACGGGGCCGCGGAGCTCCTGGGCGGTACGCCGACAGGTACTTAACTTGCTCGGAGGCAGCACTGTTCTGAGCACTCTAGGAAAACCACACAAGCCCACCACAAAGGGGGCAGCCATCGAGCACAGAGAGGCACTGCTGTGACTGTTTCACAGAGCAGGAGGCCGGGGCCCCGGGAGTTACCTGACCTGCCCACGGCCCCACCACAGCCAGAGAGGAGATGTGGGTCCAGGGAGGCGGCTCCAGCCCACCCTTCCCGGCTGGCACAGCGCTGCCCACCTCCCCTCCGCTCTGCCCGGCTGGCTGTCCACCTCCTCCTCCCTCCGCCACCCTGCCCCCGCCCCAATCTGTGCTCTTCCTCCAGCCCCCCCAAAACAGCGTGGGCAGAGATGGCCCCACGTGACCACAGGGCCGGGCAGGGGCCAGGCCAGAGCCTCGGCTGCCTTCTGCATCCTGGCGCCCCCTGGCCAGCAGCCAGGCCCCCGCTGCATGGAGGAAGGGCCAAGGCAGGCAGGAAGGGAGGCACCCCGCCCCTTCCCCCAGAAGCATGTCCTGCACAGCAGAAACAATGTCCCACTGCAGGGTGGGGGCAGGGGCCTGGACACCGCCTGCGCGGCCGCCTCGTCGCTCTGCCCTGATGTTGCATGACCTGCCCCGCACCCCGCATCACACACCCAGCTCTGACACTCAGGGCTTTCCCCACCAGTTCCAAAGCCCGAATCTGACCAGGCCGCTGCGGCCCTGGCCCTGGTACTTCTCAGCTGTGTGACCTCCGACAATTCCTCCACCTCTCTGAGCCGCAGCTTCCTCATCTATGAGCCAGGATTAATCACGACAATGCCTAGTCCCGGGACAACAGCTGGCCTCGCTGTGTGTGTTTGGGGGGGGGGGGGGTACTGGGGATGGAACCCCGGGGCATTCGACCTCCAAGCGACATCTCCAGCCCTACTTTTTATTCTTTCTTTCTATTTATTTATTTATTTATTTTTGGTGGTACTGGGGTTCCTGGAAGCCCTTCTACCTCCGGGCTACACTCCCAGACCTATTTTTATATTTTTTATTTGGAAACAGGGTCTCCTAAGCCAGCGCGCGGGGCTGGCTTCGAACCTGCGCAATCCTCCTGTCTCTGCCTCCCAAGCGCGGGGATTACAAGCGTGTGCCACCATGCCCGGCTTATTCTTTATTTTAAAACAGGGTCTCACTGAGTTGCAAAGGGCCTAAGTAGTAGCTGAGGCTGTCCGCGAACCGCACTCCTCCCGTTTTAGCCTCCCAAATGGTGGGATTACAAGTGTGCGCCACCACGCCTGGCTCCCAGCCCTACTTTTTATTCTTTATTTTGAAACAGGGTCCCCCTGATTTGCATAGGGCCTCACTAAACAGCTGAGGCTGTCCACAAACGGTGATCCCCTGTGCACCACCACGCCCGGCTTTGGCCTCGCTTTAACGTGAGCTGAACCCTCCTCACTTCCCAGAATGCGGAAGCCAAAGTCCCCAGCTCCCGGCCTGACTCAGGCCCCATTGTGGCTCCCAACCTGGACTTTCAACTTTCCTTTCCTCCCTGGCCAGCTGCCCTCTACGGAGAGTTCAAGGGTCACATTTTCAGCTCGGCCGGCCCACCCCCCAGCCCTGCTCAAAGCCACTGGCCAGCCTGAACGGGGGCCGCGGGACAGAGCAAGCCTGTGCTAATGTTTTGTGACTCCAGTATGGCGCCTGTGGCTCCCATGATGGCCCCGGGGCTCAGGGACAGGGACGACTGGCCAGCTGGCAGCTGGGACTGGACAGTGTTTACGGAGGCTCGTGACAGCAGGGATCGCTGGCCCCCTTCACCAGCGACTGGGGCTGGTCACACAGATGGTCGGCAGGGTTTGAACCTAAGGGCTGCAGGGAGCAAAGGCCTCCCCTGCACCTGCTCCTTCCCAGCAGCGAGACCCGCCCAGGCCCACATACCTGTTGAGGAGGTCCAGGCCGCAGCTCCGGCCCAGGAGGCCCTCGGGCTTCCCCAGGGGCCACACGCTGTCGGAGGACGATGAAGAAGAGAGGCCGGGGGACCAGGGCTTAAGCGTCACACTTCCTAGGAGGAAGAGTGAAGTCTGGGGTTGGGACTGGGAAGAAGGGAAGGTCCAGGCCCGTGAGAGGGGCCCTGGGGTGGAGGCCCCAGGAGCATCCCGGCCCCTCTGGGCTCCCTGTTCCTGGAGAGATGGCGGCCAGGACCTGAGGGGCCTGCACCATGTCCAGGCTCAGAGAGAGCAGCCTGTCCCAACTCCCAGGAGCTCTGGGGCAAGCCCCTGGCCTGGGGCAGGAGATGCCGCCAAGGGCCTAGAAGGCAGCGTGTGTGCCTCGCAGGCGGCAGGTCCCTCCCATGAAGTCGTGAAAGTCCCCGGGGCTGTTACCTGTGATGTCCGACATGCTGCTGAAGGACCTGTATGGAAAGGATCAGAGCAGGGACAGATGAGCCACAGGGCGTGCTCTGCCCGCCCCTCCTCCTGCCCCAGGCCCCCAACAGGCCCCAGTGTCCCCAGGTGAATGCGACCCAGAACCCAGTCAAGGGCCCAGGCAGAGGACCCACGCCGCCCAGCCCTCTACAGCCCCAGGGCAAGAGGTTAGCGCCCTGCCTCGGCCCCATGTGCCACAGCTGGGCTGGCCTGGCCTGCGCCGCCTCCTGCCAGCCTCCCCTGACCTGTGGCTCCCAGGACAGCCCCGAATTAGACCGCGCCTGCCCATCACATGCAGGCGCTCACGCGGATCAAGCGATCCCGCAGAGGTCGCAAGGGAAACCTGGAGGGCTCTCTGGGGGACGCGGGGCGGGACACCCCAGGAGGCAGGAATCTCCCAGCCCGGGTCTTGCCTCCAGCAGAGGTAGCCGGCTTCTCTGCCTCCTGCTCACTGCCGAGGCTGGGCCTAAGCCTGAGTTCTTGCCTTAGGTCCCTGGCCACAAAGCAGTCTCCACATCCCTAAGTCTTTTTCTTTCCCTTTTTATTTCTTTCCCTTTTCTTTCCCTTTTTATTTGTTTTTGTGGTGCTAGGGGTTGAACCAGGGATATTCTACCCTTGAGGTATGCTCTCCGACTTAATTTTTGTTTTGAAACAGGTCTAAGTTGCTGAGGGTGTCACTAACCTGCTGAGGCTGGCCTCAGACCTGAGATCCTCCTGACCCAGCCTCCCATCTGGCCTTTTCTTAACCTCTGACGCAGCCCGTCCTATGACTCCTGAGTTTCCGGAGCTCCAGCCACTTCAAGGCAGTCAAGGGAGATGACCGCCCGGCCCTGACTCTGACATCCTAGGAAGATGTCTGTTCAGGAAAGAGCAGCCCACCTTCCTGCCATCTCTGGGCCGCTTACCTCTTAGGGGGCTCTGGGTCCTCCTCACGCTGCCGCCGGAGGATGGAGCCGGCGCTGGGGGGGAAGGGCAGGATGGAGAGACGGTTAATCTCCTTCTCGCTGTCTGTGGCCTCCTCCTGCAACACAGGACAGGGCTGGGCCACCCACCGCCTGGCACACCTGGCGTGTACCCATTCCACAGATGAGACCCAGGGCCCGGAGCCAAGGAGCAGGAGCCACGAGATTAGTGTGCCAGCAGCTCCCAGGTCTCCATGCGCCCAGAGAAGGTTCTCGGCCTCCCCGGGCCGGGCCTCGCGTCCCCACCTTCAGGGTGGAGGCTGCTCTACACAGTGGTGATTACAGGAATGGGTGGTGGGCGGGCATCTTACCGAGGTGGGGGGCTCGGATCCCCCTGCAACGGCGGCTTCCCCAGCACCTTCGGGGCCTCCCAGCGGGGAGGGAAGCTCGCTGAGGCTCCAGGTGCTGCTGAGGTTGGAGCACAAGGAGTGGGAGGAGGCACAGGCCTGGAAGAGGACGAGGGGCGGTGAGCAGCGGCCAGCCCGCCAGCCCCAGCGTCGCTGAGCACACGCCAGGCACAGGGCCAGAGCCTGCCCGCCTGGCACGTCACGGCCCGTAGTGGGAGAGAGACTGCAAACCAGCAGACAGGAAGAGGACCCAGCAGTGCTGAGAGCAGAAGGGGGTGCCCAGAGCGCAAGAGGCCCTCGAAGGCTGGACGTCAGAGCGCCCTCCAGAGAAAGCAGGGTCTGGACTGAGAGCGCCTAGGCGCTAAGTGGGTATCATGGGAAGGATGGGGCAGGCAGATAGATGGCATGTGCAAAGGCCCTGCGACAACTCCAAGAACTAAAATGCTGAGACCCAGAGAGCCAGGCTAGAGGGAGGAGGCATCCGACATGCAGGGCCTCCTGAGCATGGGGGGGGCTCAGTCTTGAGCCAAGAGCAAAAGGTCGCTGAGTGTTCCCCAAGTGAGAGGCCTGAACCCGTGCCCCTCCTTGGACTCCTCCAGGCCCCACTGCAGCAGCGGCAGGCCTGCTGAGTTCAGACAAGAGCCCTGGGAGCGAAAGGCGGAGCTCCGGGCAGCGGGCCGATTTGTCAGTGTCTGGTTCACAAAGGGTCTGGGGCCAGGCTCCGGTACTACCAGGCCGTGTGGCCTCGGGCAAGCCCCTGATCCTCTCTGGATCCTGTGCAAGGAGGGAATTCGACCAGCTGGTCTCTGGGGACTTTCAGGCCCAACGAAACCAGACTCACTGGTCTCTGAGGCCGAAGCTTTACATTCCAATGTTCTCACGGACCCTCAGGCAAACAGGCTGGCCCAGCTATATGCAAAGGCAGGTTTCAAATATCCCTAGAGTCCCAGGAGAAACCGCGAGATCCGAGAGATCCGCGCGTGCCAACCCTTGGCAGTCGCTCCCTGCCCCACCTGGGAGCCCCCCTCACCTTGAGGCAGGACCCGCCCTGGGTGCGCTGCAGCTGCACCTCCAGCAGGGCCTTGGCGCCCTCCAGCCTGGTGAGCGCGGTCAGCAGCTCGTCCCTCTCGGCCTCCAGCCCCCGCACCTGCTTGCGGTACTGGTCCTTCTCGATGAGGCTCTGTGAGTACTGCAGCTGGACGCGGTCGCGGCTCTGGATGGCCTGGAGCGAGCAGGGGCCCAGCAGTGAGCGCACCACACTGGCTCAGCCAGCCCAGCCTCCGACCTCAAGAAAGGGTAGCAAGGATGGCTGCTCTCCTCAAGAAAGGGTAGCAAGGATGGCTGCTCTTGTGCACAGAGCACTTCCTGCGGGTAAATATCAGCTCACGCAATCTTCACACTAACACACTAAAGGACAGTTAGATATGCTATCATCATTCGCATTTTGCAGATACAGAAATCATGCCAGCCTAACCGGGGTTCCAGCTACGTAGTCCAGAGTCTTACATTTCACCAAGAGCAACTTAAAATGCTTCCAGGAGACCTACTGTGCGCCTGGGGCTTTATTCACAGCTTCCCAATCAGGGCAGGAGTCAAACCCAGCCTATTGCACCCAAAGCGCTTTTCTCTCTATGAAGACCAGGATCCCTGGGACACGGGCCCGTGGCCCAGACCTGCTACCCTCTGCCTCAGATGGTGCTGCAGCCAGCAGCCCAGGGGCTGGGAGCGGCCTGATGATGCAGACTCCCTGGCCTCGCCCCCGGCCACCTGAATCAGGACGTCCAGGGAGGACTCCAAATCTGCGTTCTCAAGCACCCACTGTGGAGTCTGAGGTCCATTCCAATGTGTGGCCACCACGTCCTCTTGTGGAATTCAAACATGGTCAGGGACAAAACCCTGCTGCCCTCCCCCCACGCAGGGAGCCTCCCACGGGACAGCAGGGCCTGGGGGACTGGCCTGCGGTCCTCAGCCCACCCTCAGCCTACGCAGGAGACAGGGCTGTGATACCAAAACTTTCCAGAATGTCCTCATCAGCAAATATCTGCAGGCACCTCCCAGTGTGAGCCCTCGATGTAGAGAGAACAAGGGATTCCACACAGGACCCATTTCTGTAACCGTCCCGGGGCTCAGGTGAGGCGTGGGCCTGGGGTCAGGGTAACTCAAGGCTGGAGGAGAAAGGCCCTGCAAGCAGCACCCCGAAACCCCTGTCCGTTCACACAGGGTCTAGAAGCCCGCCCCAGGGCTGCCAGGCTGTGACCTCAAGTGAGCCCCTCACCCTGGCTGGGTCCTGTGCAATGAGGGGATTAGACCAGCCAAGCTCCACGGAGCTCTTAGGCCCACAGTGGACAAACTTGCTAGCCTCTGAGGTGCACGGCTTGCATCCGAACATGACCGCAGACCCACAGGCAGCCAGGCTGACCCAGGTGACACTGGCCTCTGGCTGCCTGGCCTCCCTGCCCCATCCTGAGCCGACGGGAACTCCATTAAAGTGTCTTTCCGAATTTGCAGCAGAACCGATGGCGGGGCCCAGAGCCGGTGCGCAGCAGGCTGGCGCTCACCTGGTCCCGCTCCTTCTCGATCTCCTCCAGCTGGGCCAGGACGGTGGCCATGCGGTGCTTGTACAGATCGCAGTCCTTCTGCAGCGTGCGGTGCTTGAGCCGCAAGTCCTCCATCTCCTGCAGGTACTGCGGGCAGGGCAGGTGGGGCAGGCTCAGACCATGGGGCCCAGGACCCAGCAGGTCCAGTAAGAGAGGCCTGAGCCGGGGCACAGGAGCACCTCCCCAGCAGGATGGCCTGGCCCACCAGCTCCACCTCACGGGGCCTCGGCTGCCTAATCTGTAAAACGGGGCTACTAGTGATCACGGCACCTCGGGGCCACTTTGGCCCCCACTGCCACCCGCGGCCCCCGTCTCATGGGACGCATTGCATGTCTTGGCCTAGACCCTCTGCTGCGTGAAAAGGTTCCTTAGGATAACGTGTGTGGCCCCTGGTCTCCCTGGCCACAGTTTCCCTCTGTGAAAGAGGGGCCTCTGCCGTGAGCACTGATGAGTCCCAAGGGTCCCCTGGCAATATTCAAGAAGGAAAGGGTGCGTAGCTGTTAGCCTGGTGCCCGCCTGAGATGCCCAGGGAAGGCTGGCGGTAGCCAACCGCGATGCCCCCGCACACCTTGTCACGCAGCTCCTCGGCCCACTGCAGCTCCCCCTGCGCCGCGTGCAGCTTCTGGCACAGCTCCTGCCTGCTGTCCTGCGCCTCGCGCCAGTCGTGCTCCAGGATGTCCAGGAGGATGCGCTCGGACCCTGGGGCCCCCGGCCGGCTCGCCTCCTGGGGGTCAGAGCGCAGGCACCTCAGCATCTCACCAGGGCCCGCCTCGGCTGTGGCCAGGAAGCGGACGGAGGCCTCGGCCCTGAACGCCACCCACAGGCTCCGCCATCTTGGCCTAGACCCTCTGGTTCTGGGTCTGCCCATGTGGAGAGTGGGCGAGGCCCCACCGGGGAACGTCTGGGATATAAAGGGGGTGAGGGGGTGAGGGAATGCGCTGTGAGTTCAGCCAGGACCTCGGCCCTGAATGAAGCCTGGCCCACCTCCTCTTGCCCTGGGCCCCCACTCTAGCACCCCAGGGAGCAGAGTGGCTCTTCACACCATCTGCCAGGGAGTCTTCCAGGGGCTGACACCAGGCCTAAGATCCAGCCCCCAGGTCCACACCCAGCCAGGGACCGCCAGCCCCATGAAACATACAGCTCCCACCCCCCACTTCCCACGTGGACTGATAGCCAGGACGCAGGCCTGCTGGTGCTGCGACCTGCCACAGGACTCCAGGCAAGTCCGGGGGCCATCCACGCCTCAGGATCCCACCCTCCAACCGCTTTAGGGTCAGGAAGAGGAAATCCCAGGAAAGCCGTGCCCTCTCCTCGGGACAATGCCCACACGCAAAATCAGGAGGTCCAGGGGATACAGAGAGCTCCTGAAGGCCATCCACAGGCCCCAGACTAAGCCTGCAGGGCCACCAGCGCAGGAAGAGTCGTTGGCAGGACGGCGCCCAGGCCTCAGACCCTGGCTCTGAAACCCTTGGTTCTCCAGGCCTTGGGAGGCCTAGTGAGCAGCGGGGGAGCCTGCTTCAGCCAGCCTCCTACCTGCTGCAGCCCCTCCTGCAGCTCCTGCAGCGATGCCGTCAGCCGCTGGTTCTCAGCCCGCAGCTCAGAGACCAGGTCCACACTGTCCTTCTCCTTCTCCTTCTCCTCGGCCCCGGGGGGCGGGCCCCTGGCCCTCCGCAGCAGCACACACTCCTCCTCCAGCCGGCTGACCTTGAGCTTCAGCTGATCCACCTGGGGCCCAAGACACGCTCATCCTCACTCCTGGGTGCCCCAGGACCCCAGAGGGGCCTGGGCAAGAGTCCCTGGGGCCTTGCCTGTGAATCGGGGCAGGCTGGGCGAATATGGAGCTGACTGGGAGGAGGGGCAGAAGGCCACCAAGGGCCTCCCGGGGATCTGCCTGTCTGCACCCAGAGGGGAGAAGGGAAACCGCAATGGGCCTGGGGGGGTCTCACCCGGCCCCGGAGCTGGGGTGCCCATCCCCAACCTGACCTCAGCTCCACACACTCAGAGCAGATATGAGCTGGGCCTCCCTTAAAAAAATCCCCAACAGAGCCTCTATTACAAGAGGCCGGGCTGTCCACCCACCCTCTTCTCACCGGTGCTGCAGACCTCCAGGCCCAAGGTTCAGGTTTTGATTTTACCACGATTAGGCTCTGTCATCCTGATCAAGCCCCTCGTGCGAGGCCTGCTTCCTCTTCAGTAAAATGGGCCCAGTCCATCCCCTACCCCTCCACCTAAGGTCCTCACAAGAACAAGCCAGTGAGGGGACGGGGCCTCTGACCCCTACGAGGGCAGTAGAGCTGGCACCATGTGGCATAGGGGCCTTCGCTGTTTAAAATCAAAGCCCAGGCCCATAGCTGGTCACCAGCTGGGCGCCTGAGGCCAGAGACTGGCCTGAGCTAGGGCGGCTGGGGGACGGCCGGCTGGCTGGGGCAGCTACGCATGACCAGCTGGCCAGATTAACTCGTGCGCTCAATCGAGGCGTTGTCCACGGTCCTGTGGGGTCTTGGGGGCCAGACCATGATCAAGAAACGGCACAATGCCGTCACGCCGACCGGGGCGCCTGCGGTATGCCAACATCCATGCCAGGGCAGTGTCCCGGCCTCTCTTAGAAAATGACTTGTGAAGCCCGGCATGGTGGTGCACGCTTGTCATCCCAGCATTTGGGGGGCTGAGATGGAAGGATCGCGGTTGGAGGACAACCTCAGCTACTACTTAGTGAGGCCCTCTGCAACTCAGTGAGACCCTGTTTCAAAATAAAGAATAAAAAATAGGACTGGGGGTGTAGCTTCGAGGTAGAACACCCCTGGGTTCCATCCCCAGTACCAGAAAAAAAAGAAAGAAAATGACTTGTGAGGCCCCAGCCCTCGAAGCCCAGAAGGGCAACACACACACACACACACACACACACACACACACACACACACACACACACGGGTCGGGAGACTGGGTCTGGCAGTTCCACGAATTAACAGTGCGCTCCTCCTCCACAAAGACTCAGAAAGAAATCCATGACTCCCGCATTCCTTTCCACTCACAAAACACGCTTTGTGACCCGCCAGAGAAAGACAGCCAGTCTCAAGGACAGGCACCGTCACAGCAAACCGCAGCCGCGCACCACGGCCTCTGCGGACCCGCAGCCAGCTGGCTTCCCGATGAGCTCAGAGGACGGGACACCTGGGAGTCTCCGCCGAGCACCCGGAAACACGGCTGCGTTTAATCCTGGTGTACAAACCCACTTAGCACAAAATTATAGTGCCCATCCCCTCAGTTTATGTTTCTTGGAAATAACAGCTCATTACATCTGCACCTTATAAAACACGGTATTAAACAGCAGCCGCCACACACCTGCCCGTGGGGAGGGGCCCCGAGCTGCCAAGCCTGGCACGGTACCCATCTGTGGTGCCTTCTTAACTTGGGTGGCAGAAAGGTTCCAAAAAGTTGAGGCAAATCCCCAGGAGCTTATCTGTAAGCTCCACCTCCTCCCTTGCCCTGTGCCCCCTATATATACTGGTAGCCACAATGGTAGATGGCCTCGCTGATGGGCAATGAGGGCTGTTCTGCAGACACACAGAGGCACCTCCCATCGCCGCGTCTCCAGCCCAGCAGCCCAGATGGCCGATGGTAGTGCACACCTGACACTGCAGGGGTCACAAATCACACCCAACCTTCCAACACCCTGACCGAGGCTCCCTTCCCCAAAACGTCCACACGCCCAGCAAGCACAAAGCCAGCCCCTGGAAGCCTGCATCCACAGACACTCTCCAACACCGGCACACCGCAGCCACTGCCTGGGGCTGCTGGGGTCAGGCCTCAGCCCCACAGCCAGCATCCCACAGTGGAGGTGGAATGCTAAAGATTCCTATAATCCCAGCCACTCGGGAGGCTGAGGCAGGAGGATCACAAGCTCAAGGCCAGACTGGGCAACTTGATAAGACCCCGTCTCAAAATAAACGAAAAAGAGACAGGGGTCCAGCTCGTGGATAGTGCCCTCGCTTCGCTCCCCAGTACAAAAAAAAAAAAAAAGAAGCCATGCGTGTGTGGCAGAGCTTCTTGGCCTGCCAAGGCTCAATCCCTCTGCCGCTGTGAAGAATCAGGTGAGGCTGAGCCTGGACCAGGAGCACTGGGAACCCGGGATACGGTGCTTCCGCGAGGGTCAGACAACACGATGCGGGCAGCATGCGTGCACGTCGACAACACGAGGCAACAGTAATAACCGTAGCCAACAGTGCCAGGCTGGGCGCCAAGCATCTGAAAATCTGCACCTTAAACTCACCGCGTCCTGGCAGCCCGCCATTCCTCCCTTCTGGTGCTACTGACATTTGGGGCTAGATAAGTCATCGAACGGGCTGTCCTGTGCAATGCGGAACGTTTAGCCCCATCCCGGCCTCTACCCACAAGACACCAAAAACATCCTTAGTATGACACCTACAGATGTTCCAGGACATGGCCAAATACTTCCGTAGCAGGGGCAAGAGTGTCCCCAGTTGAGACCAACAGTCTGCGCCCAGGAAATACAAACATAAGCAGCAAAGGACTTGTCCGTGGTCAGGAGCAGGCGGGTGGTGGCTCGGGGCAAGAGCTGGCTCCCACGGGGATGTCGCCCCTTTCCCCGCCCCGCCCACCGCCAGGACCCACCGCCAGCTGCAGGTCGCGGCTGCGCAGCACAGCCGAGTTCTTCTCCTCGCTGAGCTGGGCCAGACGCATGGCAATCATGTAGTTCTCGTCCTTGAGCCGCAGCAGCTCCAGGCTGCCGGCCTCCCAGTCCTCACGCAGCCGCTGGCAGCGCTCCTGCGCCTGCTGCTGTTCCCGCAGCCGCTGCTCCAGCGCGGCCTGCTCCTCCTCCAGGGCCCGGTTCCGGGCCAGCAGCTGCTGCTCCCGCTGCAGCTGGCTCTTGCGAGCTTCCCGCAACCTCCGCACCTCGGTCATCAGGAACTGGGTCAGGCCCTCGGGCCCCTCCTCGTCTACCAGGACAGGGCAGAGAATAGTCAGGAGGGGCAAAGGAAACCAAGGAGAGAGGAGACTGCACAGAAAAGCCCAAGTCGTAAGACCCCTAGAGAGCGATTCTAAAACATCTTCTTTGTCGTTTAGGGATAGGGAAGCCCTTCCTAAACAAGGCACAAAATCCAAACGTTACCAGAGAAAAGGTGGACAAATCCGTATAAATCTCTGAAAAGTAAGAGATGTTGTAACCGAGTAAAAAGACAAGCAAAAGAGTAGGCAAGAAATATAGCGAATGACTCGAGCCCATCATATATAAAGAGCTCCTACAAACCAATAAGGAAAGGCAAATGACTGAATTAGCATATGGGCAAATGCCAGGCATGATGGCACACACCTGTAATCTCATTATTTGGGAGGCTAAGACAGGAGGATCACAGGTTCAAGGCCAGCCTCAGCAAGCTAAAGAGACCCTCAGTAACTAAGCAAGATCCTGTTTCAAAATAAAAGTGGTTGGGTATACTTCAGACATAGAGTGCCCCTGGGTTGAATCCCACAGGCACCAAAAGTAGGAGAGGTAAAAGCTATCAGTAGGCAAATCCCAAAATAAAAGTGGCTGAAAAACACAGGAAAATAGGTGCCAATCCACCGGCAAAATAAGAGTGGTAACTAAAAATAGTGACTTCATTCTTCACGTTACCTACTTTATTAATTTGCTTAATATTTACGACAACACTATAAGGTTGATATTATTGTACCCATCTTGGGAAAAAAAGCAGAGGCAAATAAAAATCGAGTCATCTGTCCGAGGTTTACAAAGTACTAAGTCATGAACTATATCACTCAGTGAAATATAAATCTGGGACAATACTATTATATTTTATATATCCATCTTATAAAAACATTTAAAAATAATCCCCAAGATTCATGAGGTTACAGCACAATGGACATTCATGTAACTGCTGGTGAGAGGTATCTGACTATAACACTTAAAATACACGTATACAGCTAGAAAAATTCTATTGCAGAAAGTCTCCCTGATTCCAAGAAGTAGGACTACATAAAGACAAGCCGACATGGACATGGACGTTCCCAGCGTCACAGTGTTACAAAACTGGAAACAACGTAGATATCCATTAATGAGGGATGGCTCAAAAACGATGCCACTTCTTCACTAATGAATGCGACCCAGTGACTTGAACAAGCAGAACAGCCAGGTGTGGTAGTGGCACCTGTAAATCCTACTTACTCAGGAGGCTGATCAAAAGCTTAAGGCCAGCCTCTGCCGCTTAGCAAGACCCTATCTCAAAATATAAATAATAAATAAATAATGCCAGGAGCGGTGGCACACATGTATAATCCTAGTACTTGGGAGGCTGAGGCAGGCGGATCACAGACAGGTTCACAGCCAGCCTCAGCAACTTAGTGAGGCCCTCTGCAACTCAGTAAGACCCTGTTTCAAAATAAAGGAATAAAATAGGGCTGGGGGTATAGAATGCCCCTGGGTTCCATCCCCAGTACCATAAAAATAAGAAAATCAGTAAAAATTAAAAAAAAAAAGGGCTGAAGACGTAGCTCAGTGGTAGAGCACCCCTGGGTGCTTGATCGAATCCCTAGTACCAACCAAAAACAAAACAGTAAAACAGATATGGAAGACTTGCTGAAATCAACCACTCTGAGAAAAAGTAAGATCCTGGGCAACACCCAGGGCCAGCCAGTGTGTGCCTCTAAACGCTCAGACGAGGGGCCTGGCCAGACTGCTACCAGCACCACAGAGCAGCAGGAAGGAGGCAAAATCTCCGTTTATTCTAGAGTCACCTGGCGCCTTTAAGTATTTCATATAAGAAACTAAAGCCCATACGTGCCGGCCATCTCATATCCGAAGAGAACATTACGGGAAGAACCATGTTCAGCAAGTGGGCGCCCAGCTCAGACTAACTCGATTAGAATCCCAGCAGCCAGCTCTCGGTCTACCAGGGGCCCCTGGGAAACCGCATCCGCATGTGCCTCAGTTTCCCTCTCTGCTCAACAGGGATGATGGAGGTGCTTGCCTGGCAGGGAACCTGCACACAAGTGGCCGTCGGAGGCTCGGGCAGCCACCGCAGGCCCACTTACCCAGGATCATGGAACAGCGCTGGGCGGGCTCCTGGCCCGTGAGCAGCGTGAAGTGTTCTGGGTAATAGAACTCCAGGGCTTCCAGGAAGGCCTCATAGCCCCTCTTGCCACGGCAGCGCAAGATGTCCATCAGACGCCCTGGAGGGAGTCCACGGGGTCAGGATGAGGGCTTCCCCGACAGCTGGCTGCAGCCGCCCCTAACATGCTCCAGGGCCCACGTTCCCCAAATTTTTCGGCGAATGACACACACACACGGGGCCTGTCCCGACACATCAGGGAGGAAAGCCCGGCTGCCAGCCCGGGACAGCCAGAGCCCTGCACCGCACCTGCACTCCAGCAGCCCCCAGCCCCCCCACCCTGGCCCCGCCGAGGGAAGACCAGCCAGTGAGGCCCCTCTGTGCCCAGAGCGGAGCGCTTCCCCGCTGGCCTGCGCCAGAAATGCCACCACTGGACCCTCTTCTCTGCCAGCTCTGGTTCAGACATGCCCTGGGAGAGGGGACCCTGGTAAAACTGATGGGGCTTGAGGGGAAATGCCTTTCTACCGGGAGGGGCGGAAAGGAGCCCGGGAGGTCAAAAGGCACAGGAAGGGTGTCCAGGCCACCAGCCCTAACCTGGAGGTCCCAGGCCTCACGACCACGACCACATCCACCCCTCCGCGCTAACGCAGCCAGGAAGTGGGAGCGACCCCCGGCGGCAGGCCCGCGGGCGCCCTCACCCGTGCGGTTGGCGCGGCACGGGAGGCGGTAGGTGCTCAGCACCTCCTCCTCGTCCTGCTCGTCGATGACCCGGCACTGGCGCAGGTACGGCGTGAGCTTGGCCGGGTTCAGGGCGCGCGCCAGCCGGTGCCGGACGCCCTCGATCCGCTCCCACAGCGCGTCCTCCTCGGCCTCCGAGCCCGAGCCGGCGCCGGCCTCCTCCTCCGCCTCCCCCGCCTCGGCGGGGCCCGGCATGGCGCGTCCCGGGGTCGGCGGCCGGCGGCGGGGGCCCCGTCCCGGAGCGGCCCGCGCAGGCTGCGCGCTCGGGCGGCGGCTCGGCGGAGGGGCGGCGCCCCGCGGCCCCCGGCTCCGCCCCCCGCCCCCGCCGGCCCGCCCCGCCCCCCGGCCCCGCCCGCGCCCGCCGCACCTGCCTGCGCGCGGCCGCGCACCTGCGCGCCCACCTGCGCACCCGCCGTCCCCCGGCCCCAGGAGCCCAGGCCCCGCTCTGGCCCCGCTCAGCCGAGCCGCGAGCACCGTCGGGGAGCACCGCCTTCGGATCCCCCGAGCAAGGGCACCTCACGGCCCCCAAACGCAGGGCGGCACCGCCCCCGGGTGGGCAGCAGAGGGCAGAGGTCACAGGTGCCTCCTTAGAGATGCGAGTCAGTGCCCGCGCCACCCCGTTACCCCCTTCCCGTAAGAAGTCCGACGGCGGCACGTGGGACCCTTTCTCCAAGGGGGTGCTGGTTCCAGGGATGCTGGGAGGGGCGTCTGTGGTTAAAGTCAGACCCGTTTGAGAAATGCTGAACCCCAACTCCCCGGCCCTCTTTGGGGACCCAGGCCACGCCACAGGATAAGGTCCGAGCGTGCTCGTATTTCCCCATACGTGGGATACCACCTCTCTGTGTGCTGGAATCCTGCAATGGTACCTGCGAGGGGGGAGCGCCGGGGGGGGGGGGGGGGGCTTCAGCTAGCCCAGGAAGCGAGTCCCCAAAACCCTCCCACACCTCCGGACAGATGCTTTAGGTGCACATACTTACTACTCGTCCAAAGAAAAGTGTTTAAACAATAAAGTCTCTGAAAAGCCCCGCAATAAAACCGGCTTAACTCATGCTGAATTCTGGTGCAAATCCATCAATTAGCAGAGGAGGGAGCAGAGGCCCAGAAAGGGCAAGGAACTTGCCCAAATTCAGCTGTGGGATGAGTCAGCCCGGCGCCTGCCCTGCCCCTCCCCCGCTGTGTCCAGGGCACCAGGCCGCCGGGGCGCACCTTCCCTCCGGGCGGCCCTGGGTGCCCTGGCCTCCCACACCTTCCCTCCCGGCGGCCCTGGGTGCCCTGGCCTCCCGCTGCCCTCCCTCCGGCCGACTCCTCCCTCCGGCAGCCCGGCTCATTGTGTATATTTTCAACTTGGCCAAGAGAACAGAATGAAAGCTTTGGAAAATGAGTTTATGGTTAATTATTTTCTCATCAAGAAGCCAATACAGGGCCTAGAGATCAGGCACAGAAACCAAAAATTGTGCCACTCGGCGGGTGGGCAGAGGATAAGGGGACTCTGGTTCTGAGCAGGTGGGACCGCTTTCCAGCATTCTGGAGAAGCTGTAGGGTTTTGGGGGGTCACACACACACACTTGCCCTTGTGGGCATGGAGGCAGGCAGGGGCATACCCGCTGCCTGCACCCCGCAGAGCCCCCTGGTCCATCTGCTGGCCATGGGCGGCCTGTGAGTCAGTACCACCTCTGATCTGCAGTTATCGTCCTCCTGTGAGTTCCGCTACATTCATCTTCTCCCGCAGCCATGCCAGCACAGCAGGGCAGCAGCAGGGAGACAGAGGGTCTAGACCTGGTGCCAGAGGCCCTGGATTCCATCCCAGGCTCCAGGCCAGGAAAGGCTCTTCCCTGCGCCTCCATTTCCCCAGCTGTGAAAGGCAAACAGTGAGTAATGCAGCCACGCCTACAGAGAAGAATGGACCAGAAGAGAAAGAGCACCCTGGAGACCCACGTTTGGCCTTAGTTCCGTCTCCTTGGACGAGCTCCTTCCCACCTATTTTCCCACATCTTTAAAACGGCGCTAAGTCGTCCCCGTGTGGGAAAGCGCGCAGCACCGGAGCTGCGGTTCCCTCAGGGGGTGGGACACGGCCGGTCCTCCCCCCAACCCATCTCAAAGCAGGTCTCCAAGTCTCAAAGGCCCGTCCCACCACCTGGGCCCCTTCTGCGCTGCGCCTGGGCTCTGCGCTACACACAGTGTGATCTCCATTCAGCAGCAAAGAGAACTTTTTTTGGTTTCTTGGGTTCCGCGTGTGTGTGTGTGTGTGTGTGTGTGTGTGTGTGTGTTTTACTGGGGACTGAGTATAGGGGTATTCCACCACTAAGCTACAACCCCAGTTCTTTTCAGTTTTTATTTTGAAACAGAGCCTCACAAAGTTACCATGAACTAACCTCAAATCTGCTATCCTCTGTCTCAGCCTCCCAAATACTGGGATTATAGGTATTCATCACCGTGCCCTGCTTGGTTTTTTTGTTTTTGTTTTTGTTTTTGGTTTTGTTTTGGTTTTGGTTTTTTGGTTTGGTGTGGGTTTTTTTTTTTTTTTCTTCTTTTCTCTCTCTCTCTCTCTCTCTCTTTTTTTTTTTTTTTTTTTTTTTGGTGGCATTAGGGTTCCTGTAAACCCTTCTACCTCCAGGCTACACTCCCAGACCTATTTTATATATTTTTAATTTGGAAACAGGGTCTCAAACCAGCGCTGCTGGCTTCGAACCTACGCGATCCTCCTTTCTCTACCTCCCAACCGCAGGGATTACAAGCGTGCGCCACCACGCCCGGCCTTTGGTGTGTGTTTGTAGTACTGGGGATTGAATTCAGGGGCATTCTACCTCTGAGCTACACCCCCTGCCCTATTTTGTTATTTTATTTTGAGTTACAGAGGGCCTCACTAAGTTGCTGAGGCTGGCTGCTAACCTGCAATCCTCCTGTCTCAGCCTCCCAAGTACTGGGATTACAAGTATGTGCCACCACACGGGGCTGATTTTTGGTTTTGTTTTTTGTTGTGTTTTGTTTTGTTGGAGGCAGGGTCTTGCTTTGTTGAAGCCCAGGCTGGCCTCGAACTCACGGGCTCAAAAGATCCTCCTGCCTCAGCTTCCCAAGCAAGTGGGACTGCAGGTGCGCAACACCGCACCCCTCAGAATGATCGCTCTTGGACTTGAAACCTCCCAACAGTGTCCCACCAAACTAGGAAAAATGCAAATGGTCCCTAAACCCACTAGTCAACCCCCCCCCCTCCTCGGTGCCCCAAAGGCTTACCACCTCATTAAATTCCTGAAAGCAGTTGACTATTACCACCCCAGGACCCTGGTTGAGCCAGTTCCTTGTGCCTGGAATTCCTGCTCCTCCACTCCCAGCTCAGGGTGGGGGTGGGGGTGTTCCTTCTGGCTATTCGGGTCTCGGATCAAATGTCACCTCCCTTGGGTCCAGAGCCTGCAGGCAGGGAGTCCCCGCACCCCTCCAGCCAGGCTGCACTACTTTCCCTGGTCCTGCCTCCCTGGCTCCAGTTTCCACCCAAGGACAAAGCCATCCTCGGTTAGAGGGACTGGGCTGCAATGTTCCGAGAACACAGAGGATGAGAGGCGGAGGTAGGAGGGCCACAGGTGTGCGGCCAGCCTCAGCAACATGGGGAGGCCCTCAGCAGGTCAGCGAGACCCTGTTTCAAAATAAAAAATAAGTCAGGGCTGGGGGGTATAGCTTAGAGTTAGAATGGCCCTGGATTCAACCCCCAGTAATGAAAAGTAAAATAAAAATAGGGCTGGGGGGTGTATCTCAGAAGCAGAATGCCCCTTGGTTTGATCCCTAGGACCAAGAAACCAAAGCAAAGAAAAATCAATAGGATGGGGAGGGGAGAGAGGGAGGAGAGGAGGTCAGGAAGCAGGCAGGGCGACCGCGGGCCCTGAGGTCATCAGCCAGACTCTGGCCCTGGCCTTCACCATAATGACGATGAACTCCTCCTGCCATCCCCAGACCAGCCGTAGCCTCCACAGCAGGCAGGATCCCCTTTCTGTGGCCACTCTCCAAGGGTGCCCTGGCCCCAGAACCGCCCACTTCCTTTCACTTGGTAATTGTACTCACTTATTTATTTCCGTCCTGAGGGTGGAACCTTGTGGCTTTCCACCTTCTAGCTCCAATCCCAGCCCTTCTCATCTTTGGGTTTGAAACGGAGCCTCTCTGGGTTGCTGAGAGTGTCCACAAGCTGCTGAGGCTGTCCTCAAACCTAACCTAAGCGCCTCCTGTCTCAGCCTCCCAAATACTGGGATTACAGGCCTGCGCCATCGCGTCTGACCTCTTTTTATTTTTATATTTTTTGGTGGTACTGGGATTCCTGGAAACCCTTCTACCATGGGGATACACTCCCAGACCTATTTTATACTTTTTATTTGGAAATAGGGTCTCTTAAACCAGCTCAGCTGGCTTCGAACCTGCGTGATCCTCCTGTCTCTGCCTCCCAAGCGCAGGATTACAAGCGTGCGCCACCACGCCCGGCTTATTTTTTATTTTGAAACAGTGTCTCACTAAGTTGCTGAAGGTCTCACTAAGTGGCTGAGCCTGGTCTTGAACCTAACAATCCTCCTGTCTCAGCCTCCAAGTACTGGGATTACGGGCATAAACCTGCTCCTTGGCAACCTCCGATTGCCTGCCTCTGTGAATCTTGGCTTTCAGTTATCTGGTCTTAAATGTGGGTCCTTTCTGTGGCTCTGGTCACCAGGAGCAGAACCTGGGCCACGTGGCCCCAGCACAGAACCTGGCACACAGCAGTCGTTCAGTGGAAGATCGGCAGACTGGGGGAAAATCCTTTTGGTGGCTGCAGGACACCAGAGCCAGAGACCCAGCATTCAGACCTCAGCACCACAGGGCTTGGGCTCCTGGGCAAGGCCCCAGACCTCTCTCTGGCCCTGGCACAAAGGGGCCTGGCACAGCCTGGACACAGCAGCTGGACCCTGTGTGGACATCCTCAACTGAATCCATCCAGTAGTGTCTCAGGAGGCCTTCCCTGGACCTACACTGTGAAGGTAGGGAGGAACAGGGACCAGGGAGGCCACTGTGCCCAGTTATAGCTGTCCGAGGGGATCTTTAAGACTGCCATTTTATTTATTTGTTTATTTATTTATTTATTTATTTATGATACTGGGGATGGACCCCAAAGGCATTCTACCTCCGAGCTACACCCTCAGCCCTATTTTTTATTCTTTATTTTGAAACAGGGTCTCACTGAGTTGCCGAGGGCCTAAGTAGCTGAGGCTGTCCACGAACCACGATCCTCCTGTCTCAGCCTCCCGAATGCTGGGATTACAAGCGTGCGCCACCACGCCCGTCTTAAGACTGCCATTTTAGACAGTTGTACTGGTTCATGCCTGTTATCCCTGGACTTGGGAGGCTGAGAAAGTAGGATCACAGGTTCAAGGACAGCCACAGCAACTTAAAGACTCTCAGAAAACAAGTGAGACCCTGTTTCTTAACAAAAAATTAAAAAGGCTAGAGGTATAGCTTAGAGGTAGAATGCCCCTGGGTCAACTCCCAGGACCATAAATAAAAAAGACTACCATTTTGTAGACATTGGGGAAACTGAGGCTCCAGTGGCCCTGCAAGGCAGAGACAACAGAGAAGCAGAGAGAAGAATGGGGTCAGAAGAGCCAGGCATCGTTTAAGAGACCCTGTTTCCAAATTTTAAAAAAGTATAAAAATAGGTCTGGGAGTGTAGCCCGGAGGTAGAAGGGTTTCCAGGAACCCCAGTACCACCAAAAATAAATAAATAAAAATAAATAAATAAATAAATAAATATAAACAAACAAAAAATAGAGCTGGAGTACATGTAGCTCAGAGGTAGAATGACTCTGGGTTCCTCCCCAGTACCAAAAAAAAAAAAAAAAAAAAAAAGAATGGGGTCCGAAGCTGCTCTCCAGCTCAGAGAATTACATTTCCTAGCGAGCTGGGGCCTCTCTCAGGGGCCAGAGGGAAGGGTGCCCCTTTCTAAGCTTCCTCCCTTCCCCCTTTGCCCCCCCCCAGGAGCCTCAGCAGAGCAGAGATGGGGACTTAGCAACCTGTGCCCTCTCAATGGCCTTGGGCAGGTGTGGGGCCAGGACTGGGCTGAGCCGGGGCACAGAATGGTCAGGGCTGGGCTGAGCTGGGCTCCCCACCCTGGACACCCCTCACTTGTGGGCTCTGTGCCTCAGCGACCTCCCTGCACCCAGCCAGCCCCCTCCACCTGGGGAGTTGGAGACCCCACAGAGAAGGCGTCCAAGGAGGATTGGGGGGGGGGGGCTGCCGGCTGCACTGCCCAAGATCACTGCACTGCCCAAGATCACTGCCCCGGGCCCTGAATTCCAGAGAAAAGCCCAGGGAAGCCTCGGGTCTGAGTCAGCAGGGAAGGGCGGCCTGGGGGACGGCCAGCTTAGTCACTGAGGCCCCTGCTGGAGTGCCTTCCCCTGCCTCCTGCCCAACCTCAGGGTCACCCAGACCTGGGTTCAAATCCCAGTCCTGCCGCCTCAGCGAGGTGCCCTCCCCAGCAGGTGGTGGAGACAGCAACAGGATAGTGTCTGGTGACAGGAATGGTGTTTAACACAAAGCCAGTGCCCACTGATGCCAGAGCACACCCTTCTGTCACTTCTGTTGCCAAGGTGTGCACACACACCTTCCAGACTAGAGCCCTCCGTCTCCTTAACACACCCGCCAGGTAGGTCCTCCCGTGCCCTGAATGGGCAGATGACTGGACAGGTCAGGACCTGGAGGCATGCTTGCCGGAGTCGTGGTCCTGCTGGCCTGCCCGCACAGGTCTCTGCCCAGGGTCCGTGCCCAGCCTGATTGGTGCCCTGGGGACCCAAGTAAATTGACTCAGGACTGCAACTGAGAGAACAGGCCGCCCCCACTGCTTCTGGTGAAGCCACTTCAAGACACACAAGGAGGAAACACTTAGCTGTCCCCAGGGGCATCAAAAAGTCCAGCTGAGCTGGGCGAGGTGGCCCACGGCTGTGATGCCCATACTTGAGAGTCTGAGAGAGGAGGACCGCAAGTTCAAGGCCAACCTCAGCAACTTAGCAGGACCCTGTCTCAAAATAAAGAAATAAAAAGGGCTGGGGGTGACCAAGCTCAGAGGTAGCATGTCCCTGGATTCAATCAGAGAGAGAGAGAGAGGGAGGGAGGGAGGGAGAGAGAGAGAGAAGGAAGGGTGGGCAGCCTGGGTTGTAGCTCAATGGTAAAGTGTCCCTGGGGTTCAATCCCCAGTACTACAAAAACAAAAACTAGGCCAGCTGAGGAAGAGGCCAAAGAGAGGGCGGGGCAGCGGAAAGGCCCAAGCTCAGACACCTCCTAGGCACTCCCAGGGGGCGCTGGTTCCCTGCTTTAACTTGCCCAGCTCCCAGCCAGCCGCCACCCCCCACCCGGTCCCCGTGACTCAGACACCCCCGGGGCCAGGAGGCGAGGGGCCTTCCCTGCCTGGAAGCTGGTGAGTAATGGGCCCCGGTGCCCAGGCACAGAGCTACCTGGCTGTGAGAGGGCATGACTTCAGCAGCTGACCCCGTGCCAGGTCTGAGCCCCATCGCACGCAACCCCGGGGCGGGGCCTGGGACGTTCCCAGGTGCAGAAGAGGATCGGAGACTCGGGAAAGGCGGAGCTGCGCCGCCAGGAAGCGAGGGGCCAGCCGGGCCCGAGGCCGGCCTCCCTCCTCCGCGGCTGGACGCTGGGCCGCCCCGCGAGGGCTGGAGCCGGGCTGCCCATGGCCAAAGCCTCGGCCTGCGCCTCAGTCTCGCTGTCTGTAACGGGGAGATGGTCGCACACACGAGCCTAGTCCAGGGCCCGACATCCATGGAGGACGGGTCCCAAGAGCCCCATCATGCCAAAATCCTCCCATGTTCAAGTCCCCATATAAAATGGCATCGTATTTGCATATAACCTGCGTGCACACTCTCACCTACCATAATTTCTAGGTTACTTCTGTTACAGTGGAAACACTATGTAAATAGTTGTTACACTATTTCTTCTTTTGTGTGTGGTGCTGAGGAGGGAACCCAGGGGCATTCACCTCTGAGCGACACCCCCAGCCCGATTTTTTTTTTTTTTTTTTTTTTTTTTTGCAGGTCTGGGGATGGAACCCAGGGGCATTTGGAACCTCCAAGCTACAACCCCTACCCTATTTTTCATTCTTTATTTTGAAACCCAGGTCTAGCCGAGTTGCAGAGGGCCTCACTAAGTAGCTGAGGCTGTTCGTGAACTGTGATCCTCCTGTCTCAGCCTCACGAATGCTGGGATCACAAGCGTGTGCCACCATGTCTGGCTGTTCCACTATTATTTTAATTTGTATTATTTTTATTGTTACATTTTATTGTTTACTGTGAGCTTCCACCACCCCCCCCCCAATATATTTTTTTTTCTTTTTTTAGCCCCTATGACTGTTGTTATTGGTTTGGTTTCTGTTTGGTTTTGGTATTGGAGATTGAACTTAGGGGCATTCTGCTTCCGAACTACACCCCAGACCTTTTTATTTTTTGTTTGTAACAGAGTCCCTCTAGGTTTCTGAGAATCTCACTAAATTTCACAGCCTCAAACCTGCGATTCTCCTATCTCAGCCTCCCCTGTAATGGGACTCCAGGCGTGCACCACCGTGCCCAGGGTGAAGCCACTTCTTCTTCCCCTTCTTTTAGCACTGGGAAATGTACCCGCGGGCATTTTATCTCTGAGCTACACCCTCTGCCCTATTTTAATATTTTTATTTTGGAACAAGATCTCACTAAGTGGCCCAGAGTCTAACCGAGATAGCCTCCAACTTGTGACCCCTCCTGTCCCAGCCTCCACTGAGATTCCAGGTACGCGCCACCACACCTGGCTCCCCTGCTTATTTTCAAGTGGAGTCTGGTTGAATCCATGGAGGTGGAAGCCAGCAGTAAGAAGGGCTGACTGTATAGGGCTGGCTTCTGCAATCCCCGAGTACCCCACGGGCTGGGACCACCCGTGACTTCCAGCAGGCTCTGCTGCCCACCGACCTCCCTGCTCATTCTGCTCTCTGCCCAGGTGGCTGAGCCTCTGAGCTGCCCCTTCCCCTGGGGAGAGTGCTCCCTCCTTCTTCTCTGCTGTGACTCCCACCCACCCAGTTCTCTGCAAGCGTGTCCCCGTCTTCTTGGGACTCACAGAAAGAAGAGGATTCCGGTTATTTCTCCATCTCCACCCTATTTTCTCTTTGGTCTTATCATCTAAATTTGCTGATTTTTTTTTTTCCCCACCAGTGGGGTTGGACCCAGGGCTGCTGTACCACTGAGCTACATCTCTGTTTTTTTTTGTTGTTGTTGTTGTTTTTTGTTTTTTGTTTTGTTTTGTTTTGTTTCAGTACTGAGGATGGAGCCCAGGGGCATTCTACCTCCAAGCTACACCCCCAGCCCTATTTTTTTATTCTTTATTTTGAAACAGGGTCTCACTGAGTTGCAAAGAGCCTCACTAAGTTTCTGAGGCTGGCCACTAACTGGGATCCTCCTGTCTCATCCTCCCAAATGCTGGAATTACAAGTGTGCACCTCCACACCCAGCTGACTTTTTAAGACAAATATTTTAATCTAGTTTTCCTATTTTATACTAAACCATTAATACAGGTGACAAATTACATTTATTTATAGACATCTAGAAAACCAAAGTGTATTTATCTGTCTTTATAGATTTTTTTTTATGTGTCTGGTACTAGGGATGGAACCCAGGGACATTCTACCTCCGAGCTACACCCCCAGTGCTATTTTTTCTATTCTTTATTTCGAAACAAGGTCTACTGAGTTGCAGGGGGCCTCACTAAGTAGCTGAGGCTGGCTGAGAACCTGTGATCCTCCTATGTCAGCCTCCCAAGTACTGGGATTAACAGTGTGCACCACCACGCCCAGCTATAGATTGATTGATTGATTGATCGATGGTACTGGGGTTCCTGGAAGCCCTTCTACCTTCGGGCTACACTCCCAGACCAATTTTATATTTTTTTATTTGGAAACAGGGTCTCTTAAGCCAGCGCGGCTGGCTTCAAACCTGCGCAATTCTCCTGTCTCCGCCTCCCAAGTGTGGGGATTACAAGCGCGCACCACCACGCCCGGCTATAGATCTTATTAATAAATTTTATTTGGACAAGAAAACTTGTGCCATGACACGGCACGACTGAGGCCTGTAGCATCTCTGAGAGCAGCCACAGATGTGTACAGCACCATGGGCTCTTTTGGTATTTGTCCATTTCTGTCCCTGGGCAGAGACTGTGTCTGCCCAGCCCTTTGCAGCTTCCCCAGAGCTGAGCAGGGCGCCAGGCTGCCCGCCAGGGAGAGGGTGGCATTAGTGGGCATCGGTGAATGAGTGGGAAACACGCATCAGTTCCCCGCGGTCCCCACGCCAAGCCACGCCCACCTGTGCCTTGCTCAGTCCCAATCTGTGTGCGGAATGAATGAACGATTCCCGGGCTCCCAGCAAATGTGCTCCAGGGCTCAGAGCACAGAACCCCAGGCCTCAGGCAGTAACGGCTGCCAAGGCTCCGGGGTGCCTGTTGTGTGCCAGGAGCAATTCTGAATACTTTCCATCAACCAGGACAGTTAATCGCAGCAGGTGCGGTGGTGCAAGCTGTAATCCAGTACTTGGGTGGCCGCGACAGGAGGATCGCGGATTGGAAGCTAGCCTCATCAATTGAGCAAGACCCTTAGTAATTTAGCAAGCCCCTGTTCCAAAATAAAAAATCAAGCCGGGCGTGGTGGCGCACGCTTGCAATCCCAGCATTCGGGAGGCTGAGACAGGAAGATCGAGGTTCGCGGACAGCCTCAGCTACTTAATGAGGCCCTTTGCAACTCAGGGAGACCCTGTTTCAAAAATAGAGAATAAAAATTAGGGCTGGGGGTATGGCTCAGAGGTAGAATGCCCCTGGGGTCCATTCCCAGTACCTCAAAAAAAAAAAAAATCAAGCCAGGCATGGTGGTACACCCCTGTAATCCCATTACTTACAGAGGCTGAGACAAGAGGATTGCAGGTTTCAGGCCAACAGTGTGTGGTTATTCAGTGGGATCCTGTTTAAAAATAAAAAATAAAATAGGGCTAGGAGTGTAGCTCAGAGATAAAACATCCCTAGGTTTAATCCCCAGTGCCAGAAGGAAAAAAGACAAATAGTCAAGAGTGCTGGTGCAAGCCTATAATTCCAGTACTTGAGAGGCTGAGACAGGAGGATGACAGGTTGGAGGCCAGCCTCAGGAATTTAGCAAGACCCTGTTTCAAAATAAAAATAAAAAATAAAATAGGACTGGGGATGTAGCTCAGAGGTAGAACGCCCTGGGTTTAATCCCCAGTTCCTCCCCCCCAAAAATACCCTTAATCCTTAAAATAGACTCTGTGAAGTAGCCACTATTCCTACCCAGATTTTATAGATGAGGAAACAGACTCAGAGTCATGTAGCCTGGCCGAGGGCTCCCCACTGGGAAGTGGGCGGCCCGGGACTTGGACCCTGGCACAGTCCGGTTCTGGAGTGGGTTTGCTTTCAACACTCCCCAGCGCTGTAAGCAGGAGGGCTTCCTGGGAAAGGTGCGGCAGAAGCTGGGTCAGGAAGGGCGAGCCATGCCTCCACCCCTGACTGGCGGGGGAGCACTGCGGCAACAGGAACCAGGAACCGAGCCCGCCGGGGAGCGGCTGGCACGGGCGGGGCGGGAGGGCCTGGGGAAGGTGCTGCCAGCGGGTTATTATGTATCACCGTGTCGCTCCACACCAAGACGTAGCACCCTAAAACAACCAGGAAGCCGGGCGCGCTGGCGCACGCCTGTATCCTAGGACTTGGGAAACCGAGACAGGAGGATCACAGGTTCAAGGACATTTTGAGCAAGTAGTGAGACTCATCACCCAGCAAGACCTTGTTTCAAATAAAATAAAATAGAGTAGGGCCGGGAGTGTAGCTCGGAAGTAGAATGCCCCTGGGTTCCATCCCCAGGACCACAAAAATAAAATAAAATAAAACAATATAAACCACCAGCCGGGCGCGGTGGCGCACGCTTATAATCCCAGCACGGGAGGCTGAGACAGGAGGATCCCGGTTCGCGGGCAGCCTCAGCTACTTAGTGAGGCCCTTTGCAACTCAGTGAGACCCTGTTTCAAAATAAAGAATAAACAAAGAGGGCAGGTGTGTCACTCGGAGGTAGAATGCCCCTGGGTTCCATTTCTAGTACCGCAAAAAATTAATTAATGAATTAATTAAAACAACCAAGAAGCCCAGCATGGTGATGCATGCTGTAATTCCAGTACTTGAAAGGCTGAGACGGGAGGATCACAGGTTCGAGGACAGCCTCAGCCACTTAGTGAGGCCCTCTGGAACTGGGCGAAACCCTCTTTCAAAACCAAAGACTTTGGAAAAGGGCTGGGGGTGTAGCTCAGAGGTGGAATGCCCCTGGTTTCAATCCCCAGCACCAAAAATAAATAAATGAGTAAACAAACAACCAGGCGCCTCTGTTTGCTCTGGACGGTGCAGCGGGTTGGGCGGACAGCTCGTCTCTGCCCTCGGGGCGGGGGACGGCTGGGGCTCCTGGCGCTCCGGAGTCCCTCTCTACTGGGCCTCTGCAGCGTGGGGCCCCGGGCAGCCAGCTTCCTTCACAGCGGTTTCACTAACACATGTCAGAGAGGCCAGAGGAAGCGCCCGCCGAGGCTCCGGCCCTGGGAGTCAACCAGCGCCACTTCTGTTCTGCCAAAACACCGCAGGCCCGGGCAGGGAGGCGGCCTGGGCTGTCCCTGGGCTGTCCCTGGGCTGAGGACTCACCAGGTGTGTGGCGGCCACAGAACTGCAGTTCTGAAAAATTCACTCTGGCACAGCAGTTGAGGGGGCGGGATCAAGGTGTCAGCCAAGCTGGGCACACCGGCGGTACACACCTCTCGGCCCAGGCCTCGGGAGGCGGACGCAGGACGATCAGAAGTTGGAGGCCGGCCTGGGCAACTCAGGAGACCCTGCTTGAAAATAAAATAATTTTTTGTTGTACTGAGCATTGAACTCAAGAGGCCTTCTACTAGATTCGAAGCCAGCCTCGCTGGCTTAAGAGACCCTGTTTCCAAAGAAAAATATAAAATAGGTCTGGGAGTGTAGCCCGGAGGTAAAAGTGTTTCTAGGAACCCCAATATCACCAAAAAAAAAAGAGGTACTCTACTTCAGAACTATATACCCCCAGTTCTTTTTATTTCTTATTTTGAAACAGGGTCTTGCTTAGTTGCTGAGGGCCTCGCTAAGTTGCCGAGGCTGGCTTTGAACCTGCGATCCTCCTGTCTCAGCCTCCCAAGTGCTGAGATTACAAACATGCGCCACCACGCGCGGCTTATTCTCTGTTTTGATCCCAGGGTCTCACTAAATTGTGGAGGGCCTCACTAAGTAGCTGAGGCTGGCCGCGAACCTGCGATGCTCCTGTCTCAGCCTCCCAAGTACCGGGATTACAAGCGTGCGCCCCACACCTGGCTTGGCGTGCCTGTATTCTGCCCAAAACCTATGACCCGGAGGCGGTGGACACAGGGTTTTCCACTCCCATCATGTGGGTGCTCAAAACATGTCAGAGTTGGGAGCATTTGGGATTTTCAGATTAGGGACGTTCGACCTGTATCAGCAATGATACTTGGGGGGCAGGTAGGAGGGCATTCAGGAAAATAAAACCAAAACTAAGTCACCTTCCATTACAGTCAAATCATGCTGATTAAATTGAAACATGTAGTTTTGTTTTTTGTTGTTTTGTTTTGTTTGTTTGTAATACTAGGGATGGAACCCAGGGGCATTTGACCTCCAAGCAACACCCCCCCCCGCCCTATTTTTTACTCTTTTGTTTGTTTGTTGTTTGTTTGTGGGTTTGGGATGGAACCCAGGGGCATCCGACCTCCCAGCTACACCCCCTGCCCTATTTTTTATTCTTTATTTTGAAACCAGGTCTTACTAAGTTGCGGAGGCCTCACTAAGTAACTGAGGCAGGCCATGAACTGCAATCCTCCAGTCTCAGCCTCCCGAATGCTGGGATTACAACGTGCGCCACCACCACGCCCGGCTATTCTTTTTCTTTTTATTTTTTTTATTTTATTTTATTTATTTTTATTTATTTATTTATTTATTTATTTTGGTGGTACTGGGGTTCCTGGAAGCCCTTCTACCTCCGGGCTACACTCCCAGACCTATTTTTACATTTTTATTTGGAAACAGGGTCTCCTAAGCCAGCGCGCGCGGCTGGCTTCGAACCTGCGCGATCCTCCTGTCTCTGCCTCCCAAGCGCGGGGATGACAAGCGTGCGCCACCACGCCCGGCTTATTCTTTTTATTTTGAAAAAGGGTCTCACTGAGTTGCAGAGGGCCTAAGTAGCTGAGGCTGTCCGCGAACCTCGATCCTCCTGTCTCAGCCTCTCAAATGCTGAGATTACAAGTGTGCGCCACCACGCCTGGCTGAAACATGTAGTTTTTTTTTAATAGTATTCCAAAACTAAGTGCAGTGGTGCATGCCTATAATCACAGTACTTGGGACACTGAGACAGGAGGATCACAGGTTCAAGACCAGCTGCAAGCAATTGTGTGTGTGTGTGTGTGTGTGTGTGTGTGTGTGTGTGTGTGTGTTTTCCTGGGGATTGAACCCAGAGGCATTCTACCTCCAAGATACATCCCACCTCTACTTTATTTTTATTTTGAAATAGGGTCTCAGTAGGTTGAAGAAAGTCTCATTCCTTACAGAGGCTGTCCTTGAACCTACTATCCTCCTGTCTCAGCCTCCCAAATACTGGGATTACAGGAATGTGTCACCATACCCGGCCAGCCACGATACCTGGCCAGCCTCAGCAATTTAGTGAGACACTATTTCAAAATAATAAATAAAAGAGCCAACATGGTGGCACATGCCTATAATTCCAGTCCTTGGGAGGCTGAGACGGGAGGATCACAGGTTGGAGGACAGCCTCAGCAAGTAGTGAGACTCTCATCAACTTAGCAAGAACATGTTTCAAAATTAAAAAAAAAAAAAAAAATAGCGCTGGGGTGTAGCTGAAGCAGAATGCCCCTAGGTTCAATTCCTAGTACTAAAAAAAAAAAAAAAAAAAAAAATCAACTCCTCTAGGACAATTTAAATCAAACAAACAAAAGACGCACAAGACTTTAACACTGAAAACTACACCGCATTATTGTGTAGAAGTCATTAGGAAAATAAAAATCAAAACCACAGTGAGCTATTATTTTACACCCACTCGGATGGTGCTAATGAAAAAAATAAACAGAGCGGGCGTGGTGGCGCACGCTTGTAATCCCAGCATTCGGGAGGCTGAGACAGGAGGGTCGTGGTTCGCAGGCAGCCTCAGCTACTTAGTGAGGCTCTTTGTAACTCAGTGAGACCCTGTTTCAAAAAAAAAAGAATAAAAAATAGGGCAGGGGGTGTAGCTCAGAGGTAGAAGGCCCCTGAGTTCCATCCCCAGTACCGCACACACAAAAAATGCCTAAAAGTATAAACCACCGTGTGCATCAGCTAATGAGTATGTACAAGTGTCATTCAGCCACAGAAAGGACTGGACTTCTGTCCGTGCCGCGGCCTGGACCAACCCTGAAACACTGTTCTTTGGGTACTAGGGATGGAACCCAGGGGCATTCTACCTCTGAGCCGCAACCCAGTCCTTTTTATTTTGAAACAGGATCTCCCTAGGTTGCGGAGAGCCTCACTAAATTGCTAAAACTGGCCTCAAGCCTGTGATCCTCCTGTGTCAGCCTCCCAAGGACTGGGATTATAGGCATATGCCACCATGCCCAGCTCAAAACTTTTTTATTTATTTTTTTTTGTGTGTGTGTGTGTGTGATATTGGGGTTCCTGGAAACCCTTCTACCTCCAGGCTACGCTCCCAGACCTATTTTATATTTTTATTTGGAAACAGGGTCTCTTTAGCCAGCGCGGCTGGCTTCGAACCTGCGCGATGCTCCTGTCTCTGCCTCCCAAGCGTGGGGATGACAAGCGTGCCCACCAC
Organism: Muscardinus avellanarius; assembly: GCF_963383645.1. Lineage (NCBI taxonomy): Eukaryota > Metazoa > Chordata > Mammalia > Rodentia > Gliridae > Muscardinus > Muscardinus avellanarius. The sequence goes on along the minus strand of NC_137797.1, from coordinate 11,308,773 downwards.
GCCCGGCTTCAAGACATTATTGTGGTAGCATCCGGACACAAAGGGCCACATATTGTATGATTGTATTTTTGTGAAAAGTCTAGAATACACAAATCCATAGAAACAAAAAGTAATTAATAGATAATAACCAAGAACTAGGGAAGGAAGAGGAGACAAACGTCCGCTGATAAAGACCAGGTTTCCTTTTGGAGAGAAAAAAATATATTCTGGAATTAGTGATAATCGCACAACTTTGTAAATATCCTAGAACTCACTAAATTGTGTGCTTTATCAAGTGTTCTGTACTAGGGATTGAACCCGGGGGCATTCAGCCTCTCAGCTATACCCCCAGGCCGTTTTATGTTGAAACAGGATCTTGCCGGATTGGTGAGGATCTTGCTAAATTGCTGAGGCTGGCCTTGAACCTGCGATCCTCCCGCCTCAGCCTCCTAAGAACTGGAATACAGGCCTGCACCACCACGCCTGATTTCTCTGTTCCGTCTTCACATGGCCTTTTTCCCGCCAGCACCCGCACACGCGTGCCAGAGAAACCTCGCCGTGCCGCCCTCTCGTGCGTTGATTGAATTTAGGACCTACCGGATAATCCAGGATAATCTCCCATCTCAGGATCCTTAACTTAATCATATCTGCAAAGACCGCCTGTAAGGTGACATTCACAGGTTCCGGGGACTGGGCCTCTGTATACTTTGGCCAATTTTCTTCAGCCGGTCACCACCCCCACCTCACACCATGAGCAGAAGGAAATTCCAGACCTGAGAAAGATTAAAACAATAATGTTTTAGAAGAACACAGCCGGCAGCAGTGGCACACGCCCAGACACCAGCTACTCCGGAGGTGAAGGCAGGATGATCACAGTCTGAAGCCAGCCTGGGCAACTTAATAAGATGCTGTCTCAAAATAGAAAAGCAGCCGGGCGTGGTGGCGCACGCTTGTGAGCCCAGCATTCGGGAGGCTGAGACCGGAGGATGGCGGTTCACAGACAGCCACAGCTACTTAGTGAGGCCCTCCACAAATTAGTGAGACCCTGTTTCAAAATAAAGAATAAAAAATTGGGCAGGGGGTGTAGTTTGGAGGTTGAATGCCCCTAGGTTCCATTCCCAGACCCACAAAAAATAAAAATAAAATAAAATAAATAAAAAGACCTGAGTGTGTAGCTCAGAGATAGAATGCCCCAGGATTTAATCCTTGGTACAAAAAAAATAAAAAATGAACTTATGTAGAGAGGCCCGCCGCAATTTAGTGAGACCCTGTTTCAAAATAAAGAATAAACTGGGTATGGTGGCACACACTTGTAATCCCAGTACTTGGGAGGCTGAGACAGGAGGGTTGCAGGTTTGTGGCCAGCCTCAGCTACTTAGTGAGGCTCTCGGCAACTCAGTGAGACTGTTTCCAAATAAAATATAAGATAGGTCTGAGGGTACAGCTGGAGTAGAAAGCCCCTGGTTTCATCCCAGTGATCCTTCTGTCTCAGCTTTAACTACTGGGATTCCAGGAGTGCACCACCATGCCTCGCTGATTTTAAAGCCCTCAGCGGAAGCAATTCTCCTGCTTAGCCTCCTGAGTGGCTAGGACTACAGATATGTGTCACCATGCCTGGCCAAATGCGCACTCTTTTAATCAAAATTGTACCCTTGTTTCTTTCTTAAAGAATAAATCATACCCCACCGCCCGCAAAACACATGTTGAAATCCTAATGCCTAGTATTCTGGAGTGTGACTATGTTTGGGAATAAGGTCTCTACAGAATACCTAAGTCATAATGGGGCCAATAAGGGGGCCTAATCCAATAAGGTTGGTTGGTGTCTTTATAAAAAATATGAATATGGATATTTACAGATGAAAGACAACGTAAAGACAGGGAGACGACTGAGAAGAAGCAACCTGCCACACCCAGTCCCGTCCCCACTCCCAGTCCTTGCCCTCGTCAGAGGTGCTGTTATTATAGCAGCTGCAACAGACTCATACAGTCCTCAAACAGACTACGCAGCATCCTATGAAACGAATGCAAAAACATCACCACGTGACAAAAGAAAATGCAGCCTGCATGTTGTTCACCACACTTTTTTAAATATTGTACTCCTTTTTTTTTTTTTTTTTTTTTGGTGGTACTGGGGTTCCTGGAAGCCCTTCTACCTCCGGGCTATACTCCCAAACCTATTTTATATTTTTATTAGGAAACAGGGCCTCTTAAGCCAGCGCGGCTGGCTCCAAACCAGCGCGATCCTCCTGTCTCCGCCTCCCAGGCGCGGGGATTACAGCGTGCGCCACCACGCACGGCAGTTTTTGTTTTTAAAGAAAGTGGACCTGACATGGTGGTGCACACCTCCAGTCCCAGTACTTGAGAGGCTAAGAAGGAAGGAACCACAGATATAAGGCCAGCCTCAGCAACTTAGCGGGACCCTGTTTCCAAATAAAATATAAAAAATAGGTCTGGGGTATAGCCAGGAGGTAGAAAGCCCCTGGGTTCTACCCACAGTACCACCAAATAATAATAAAATAATAATAATAATTAATAATAATAATAATAATAAATAATAAGCATGCTTGTAATCCCAGCATTTGGGAGGTGGAGAACAGAGGATCGCAGTTCAAGGACAGCCTCAGCTACTTAGCGAGGCCTTTCTCAACTCAGTGAGACCCTGTTTCAAAAATAAAAAGACTAGCCAGGCGTGGTGGCGCACGCTTGTAATCCCTGCGCTTGGGAGGCGGAGACAGGAGGATCGCGCAGGTTCGAAGCCAGCCGCGCTGGCGTAAGAGACCCTGTTTCAAAAATATAAAATAGGTCTGGGAGTGTAGCCCGGAGGTAGAAGGGCTTCCAGGAACCCCAGTACCACCAAAATAAAATAAAATAAGATAAAAAGACTAAAAAAAAAATCTAGGGCTGGGAATGTAAGCTTGGAGGTAGAATGCCCTTGGGTTCCATACCCAGTACCACAAAGAGAGAGAGAGAGAGAGAGAGAGGAGACTCAGGGTAAAGCTCAGAGGTAGATGTTCTTGGGCTCCATCTCAATAACCTTCCCTCAGAAAAAGAGAGTGGCAATGGCCGGGCGTGGTGGCGCACGCTTGTAATCCCCGCGCTTGGGAGGCGGAGACAGGAGGATCGCGCAGGTTCGAAGCCAGCCGTGCTGGCGTAAGAGACCCTGTTTCAAAAATATAAAATAGGTCTGGGAGTGTAGCCTGGAGGTAGAAGGGCTTCCAGGAACCCCAGTACCACCAAAAAAAAAAAAAAAAAAGAGAGAGAGAGAGAGAGAGAGGCAAGGACAATATACAGAGTGTGTGTGTGTGTACATGCACACACATAGGACCTATACATACGTGTATGTGTGCACACACACACGATAGGTGATTCCTGGGAGAATGTGGAAAAACTGCCCCAGCCGCAGCCTCTAGAGGAGAACTGAGGCCTACGTAAAGTTTTGATTCAGGAAGCATTTTTTTTAATTATTAAGAAATTCACAACCGGGCATGGTGGCGCACACTTATAATCCCAGTGCTTGGGAGGCTGAGACAGGAGGATCGCGCACAGATTCGAAGCCAGCCTCAGCTACTTAGTGTGCACTCCTACCCCTGAGTCTGATATTTATTTAGAAACAGGGTCTCACTGAGTTGCCGAGGGCCTTGCAACTCTACTAGTGAGGCTCTCAGCAACTTAGTGAGACTTAGTTTCCAAATTAAAAAAATATATATGTCTAAGAGTATAGCCCAGAGGTAGAAAGCTCCTGGGTTCCATCCTCAGTAACACACACACACACACAAGAAAGAAACTCACTCCACACACACGAAAATGTTTAGAGAAAGACAGTAAAGACCCAGAACTTCAAAACGAATCCGAGTGTCTGGAATAAGCCCACGTCCGCCGCGGGCTCTGGGTTCCTCAGTCATGGGCAGGGAGCCGGAAGGGGCCACCTGGGGGCTCCTCGCACCCTCCCCGCTTTACAGGTGGGGACAGAGACCCGGAGAAGCCGCCAGCACGCCCAAGTGACAGGTTCACGCTGCCCCCAAGCACGCCTCTGATTTCTGCTGTGGGCAGGGATGTGTGGCTTCGGAGTCACAGGGCGGCTGCGGCCTGGGTCAGCTTGGCAAGTCACAGCCTCTCTGGATCTGTCTCCTTTTCTGAAAAACAAGGCAATAATTTCTTTATCCTGTGGCGGTGAGCAGAAGACCTGATGTGTGTGGAGTGGCTGGTGGACCGCCGGGCTTCACCGCGGCTGTGACCAGCCGGCCGGCCCAGCCTCCTTCCGCGCTGCTCCGAGATGGCCACACGGTGGCGCCCTCAGCCCGCGGGCTCAGCAAGGTTCGTGCCTCGGCTGCGAGGGTTACCCCAGGCTGGAGGGAAAAGGGTAGAGACCGCAGCACACAGGACTCCAGCCTGGATTACACACACACACACACACAGAGACTCTGGGCTCCAGAGCAGGAGAGAATACGCTTCTGTTATTTTTAAGCCATCATGTCTCTGGTCATTTGTCACAGCAACCACAGGAAGCTAAGAGAGATGTTTAAATTCTCCTGGTGCTCTCCGCTTGCCGATGTCACCCCAATAACCCATGGGATGGTACCCAAGGTCCCCACAATTTACCTGCCAAGCCCAAACTCCAGCATGACCGCTGCCCCCAAACACACAGGCTGTACTGTTCCTCCGCACTTTTGCTTTTGGTGGCCTTTCGTCTGAGCTGTTTTTCCTTCTCTGGGCCCGTGGACAACTCCTACACACCCTTCCAGGCCCTCTTTAACACAGCCTCTTCTTTATTCTTTCTTTCTTTTTTTTTTTTTTTTCTTTTGGTACCGGGGCTGAAACCCAAGGGCATTTGACCTCTGAGCTATACCCCCAGCCTTATCTTTATATTTTATTTGGAAACAAGGTCACCTTAAGTTGCTGGCAGCCTCACTAAGCCGCTGAGGCTGGTCGTGAACCTGCAATCCTCCTATCTCAGCCTCCCAAGTACTGTGGTTACAGGCGCGGGCCATAACACATCTTCCGCCTCCGTCCCCCTCAGCCCTCCGTTCCGCTCACTGGGTTTATTTCACAGCCTGCCTTATCTCCTGGTCTCTCCATCCCCAGCGCCACTGCCCTACCTTGGGCCTCCCACCTCTCACCAGGCCCCCGTGCCACCCCTCACTCCTCTCTGCCCCGGTCTGGCCCTCTAGCCCATCACCTCTCCATAGTCCCGGCTCTCCCTGCCAAATCACTCCAAAGCCCTCCATGGCTCCCTGCTTCCCTGAGGAGACCGTCCAGAGGAATGACCTTCAACACGCCCGTCCACATCTCTCCCCTCTCCAGTGTCCAGCGTATCCACCTGCTGCACACCTCTGGGCCTTCGCATGGGTGCTGCCCCCACCTGGAATGGCCCTCCCTGCCAGCCGGACATGCTCCCATGCCACGGGCATGCGTGCCCAAGAGAGCACCCGGCCTCCAGCAGGGAGGACAGCGGCCCCGCCACGAGGCTGGGTGCCGAGCCAAGCACGAGGTGACCCGCTGAACTCTCATAATGACCGGGGCAAAAGCCACCATCATTATGTCCAGGTGGGAAGAGAAGGCCCGGGGGACAAGGACCGTTCAGAAGAGGCAGCAGGAGAAGGGCACAGGGCACCGTCCGTCCTGGTGGAAGCCCCAGACGCCAAAACCTCCCGCGCCCACGCCAAGCCCAGCCCGATCGCGAGCCACTCTCCTCCATGGCTTCGAGTCTCCTGGCTGCCTCTGCAGGAAACATCCCAGCCCCACGGCGGCCTCCCTGCCAGCAAGCTCCTGGGAAAGCCACTTGGCCAGCGCCCTGGCACGGGGAGGGGGTTCAAAGCGAGGAGGAATGGGCGAAGGAGTGAACCGTTTCCAGGGAAATCGGGTCCTGGGAACGTCTCACCCTCCTCGAGGAGAAGAGTGGCTTATGCAAATTCTCTAGAGCCTCCCTCCCTCCCTCCGCCTCCCCGCAGGAGGACACCCTGCTCGCCAGAAAGTGCCCCAGGCTCTCTGGTGGCCCGTTTCCTGATTCCAGATGAAACCAGGGCTTAACTGTGGTGAATCACCGCAGCTGCCAGCCAGGGCAAGCTGGGTGTCGGTCGGGGCAGGTGTGGGGGCCGGGCTCCCAGTCACCTCCCCGACTCTGGCCATCCCCAACGAGGCTTAGAAAGAAGGTCAACGATACTCTCTAGGAAAGAGCCCCGCAAGTCCTCAGTGCCCCCACTCCCCACCCGCCCCGCCACCCCAGGCCCCAGGGCACCCACAGCCCAGACGGCTCTCGACACCCCCACTCAGGTGACTGTATTGACACCAGGAGCTGCTGGGTCCCCACCTCACAGGGGGGTGGCTGAGGACCACCCCCAAAGGAGCTAAGCAGAACAAGAAAGTTGCATCCCCAGTTCCTGGCCGCCCACGGGAGTGTAAATGGAACCCGCCATTTCTTGCTTCAAAAGTCACAACCTTATCAGGCAAAGGGGTAAAGAGTAAGGGGTGGGGTGCTCACCTATAGTCCCAGTACTTGGGAGGCCGAGACAGGAGGATCTCAGGTTTGAGGCCAGCTTCAGCACCTTAGTGAGAACCCACTGCAAAATAAATAATAAAATAAGGCTGGAGGTGTAGCTTGAAGGTAGAATGGCCCTGGGTTCAACCCCCAGTACCAAAATACATACATACATACATACATACATACACACACATATACCTGAACACATGACTACATAAATACATAAAGAAACCGGGCCTGGTGGCACATACTTGTAATCCTAGTATTTGGAGGCTGAGACAGGAATATCACAGATTGTGGGCAGCCTCAGCTACTTAGTGAGGCCCTCTGCCACTTAGTGAGACCCTGTTTCAAGATAAAGAATAAAAAATAGGTCTCGGGGAGGAGCTCGGAGGTAGAATGCCCCTCGGTTCCACCCCCAGTAAAATAAATAAATAAATGTAAGGACCTCCCATCCCCTATGCCAAGCCGGCCAGAGTAGTTTTACCAAGTGCCCCCCACGCCAGGTGGGCAGACTCAGAGCCCGTGTCTGCATTCAAATCCCAGGTGGGCACCTCACAGACCACCTGGCCTTGGACAAACTTCTTACCTCCACCAGAAAAAATGAAAGCGACATGAAGTGCCTAGTGCATCCTGGGATTGATAAGTTAACACAGACAAGACTTTGGAGCACAGGCCTGAACAGCCGCCTTAAAACAAAAAGTTATTTTGAGCTGGGCACGATGGCTCACACCTGTAATTCCAGTACTTGGGAGGCTGAGACAAAAGGATCACAGGTTTGAGGCCAGCCCCAGCAACTCAGTGAGGCCCGCAGCAATTCAGCAAGATTTTTTATTTATTTATTTTTGGGGGCGGTACTGGGGATGGAACCCAAAGGCATTCTATCTCCGAGCTACACCCCCAGCCCTATTTTTTATTCTTTATTTGGAAACAGGGTTTCACTGAATTGCAGAGGGCCTCACTAAGTAGCTGAGGCTGTCCAAGAACCGTGATCCTCCGGTCTCAGCCTCCCGAATGCCGGGATTACAAGCGTGCGCCACCACGCCCGGCTTAACAAGACTCTATTTCAAAATAAAAAATAAGCCAGGAGTGATGGCATGCACCTATAATCCCATTACTTGAGAGGCTGAGACCGGAGGACCACAGGTTCGAGTACAGCCCCAACAAGTAGTGAGACTCATCAACAAGATCTCATCTCGAGCAAGATCCTGTTTCAAAACAATAAAACAGCCGGGCGTGGTGGCGCACGCTTGTAATCCCCGCGCTTGGGAGGCTGAGACAGGAGGATCGCGCAGGTTCGAAGCCAGCCTCAGCTACTTAGTGAGGCTCACAGCAACTTAGTGAGACCCTGTTTCCAAATAAAGTTTAAAATAGGTCTGGGAGGATAACCCAGAGGTAGAAAAACCCCTGGATTCCACCCCCAGTACCACTAAATAAATAAATAAATAAATAAATAAATAAAACAAAACAAAACAGGGCTGACGGTGTAGCTCAAAGGTAGAATGCCCCTGGGTCTGATCCTCAAGTACCAGACACCCCAAATATGGCTGGGAGTGTAGCTCAGAGATTGAATGCCACTAGGCTTAGCCTTCAGTACCACAAAACAATTAAATAAATAAACAAACAAATAAATAAATAAATAAATAAATGGTCTTGAAGGAATGGCATCCCCAGGAGGAGCACACTTGCAGAGAGTCATGGTGTCAGTGGAGAGGAATGCTCCCCATGCCTGCAGGTAGAAGGCTCAGGCCCCCGCCTTGTCCAAGTCCCCAGGCCGGTCCCAGCCAGGCCTGTCAGTGTGGGGGAGGGAAGCCGGCATGTTTAGCCAGAGCCAGGGGGGTTCAGGCAAGTCTGGGAGTCCCTGGGGCTGAGTATCGGTCTTTGAGGACTTTTCTGGTAAAACGCCTTCCACCCACCTGTCAACGTGTGTCCCTGGAAGAGAACCAACTTTCTCTTTCCCTCGGCTCAAAACAACAACACTTGCAGGCTGGAAGGCCGGCCGGGGTGCCAGGTGGCTCGCTACGTTGCCAATTAATTACTCTCTCCCAGCACCAGCCTCGTAGGCAGTTACCCCCAGCCCCATCACACAGAGAGGGAAACCAAGGCCAGTAAGGTTAATAACGCCGCCGAGGTCACACAGCTGGAACTTGGCTGCGCCGCCCACGGCCTCGCAGGAGCTGGGAAGCCAGTGGTGGGTTGCTGGGGGCAGTGGCCACTCACAGAGGCAGAAGTGGGGGGCAAGGAGCCCCACGGAGCCCCTGCCAGCCCATCGCCCATTGAAAGCCCAGTCCTGACCAGTGACCGCCATCCCCCACCCCATCTCAGCCGCCACACATGCCTCCCCTTCCCCTTCCCTGCCCCTCACTCACTGGAAATGACACCCTACCCAGATTTCAGGATTCCGTATTGAAAGAGTAACCGGGCATGGTGGCTCACGCTTATAATCCCAGTACTTAGGAAGCTGAGACAAGAGGACCACAGGTTCGAGGACAGACTCAGCAAGTAGTGAGACGCTCATCAATCTAGCAAGACCCTTTTTCAAAAGAAAAATAGGGCTGGGGGTGTTGCTCAGAGGTAGAATGCTCCAGCCGGGTGTAATGGACCACGGGTTCGCAGCCAGCCTCAGCTAATTAGTGAGGCCCTCGGCAACTTAGTGAGACCCTGTTCCAAAATAAAGAATAAAAGCAGGGCATGGTGGTGCACGCTTGTAATCCCAGCACTTGGGAGGCTGAGAGAGGAGAATCGCACAGGTTCAAAGCCAGCCTCGGCTACTGAGTGAGACCCTGTTTCCAAATAAAGTATAAAATGGGTCTGGGAGTATAACCCAGAGGTAGAAAAGCCCCTGGGTTCCACCCCCAGTACCACCAAATAAGGAAAGAAAAGAAAAGAAAAGAAAAGAAAAGAAAAGAAAAGAAAGAGGAAAAATAGGGCTGAGGATATAGCTCAAAGGTAGAATACCCCTGGGTTCAAGCCCCAGTAGCCCCCCCAAAAAAAAAAAAAGTTCCTGGGTTCAATCCACAGTACCACAAAAAAATAAATAAAAATACATAAAAGAGAGGGAGGGAAAATAAATAATAAATAAATAAATAAATAAATAAATAAATAAATAAGAGAAGTAGAGAGAGAGGGAAGATGGCCTCCTCTGGGAAGCCCTCCCTGGCTTCCTCCCACAGCCCTCTGGGTACAACCGCCTCAAGTACCCACAGTGTTGTGCCCTCAGGGACGGTGTCCAGGGACTCTGAGCTGGGGGGTCATGTCAGGAAGGGAGACAGAGGACAGGAGTTACCTACATCTCCTAGGTTAGCTGAGGGAGAGGGGACTGGGCAGGTCTCCATGGGCTCTGCCTTCCCTGTGTGGTGATCTTTATGGGCTCGGGGCCGGGTCAATACCTATTGGGCAACCACAGAACACACTGGCCGGGCTGCGGGAGGGGGGGTGGGCAGGGTGTTTGCTTCCCTGGGACACCTTTGGCCCGCCCCACCCCCGTCTGCATCTGTCCCCTGGTACCTGGGGCTTCCAAGGTGGAGGGGCTGTTCTGGAAGTGAAGCTGCCCCTTGGCCAGAGGTTTCTCCACCACCACCACCTTGCCGTGTGTGTGTGTGTGTGTGTGTGTGTGTGTGTGTGTGTGTGTGTGTGTGTGTGACTGAGGACGGAACCCAGGGACATTTTACCCCGAGCTACACCCCCAGTATGTTTTCTTATGGCAAAACAGGCTAGCCAAGCCAGGTGGCTCACGCTTGCAATCCCAGCATTTGAGAGGCTGAGACAGGAGGATCATGGTTTGCAGACAGCCTCAACTACTTAATTAGGCCCTTTGCAACTCAGTGAGACCCTGTTTCAAAATAAAGAATAAAAAAATAGGACTGGGGGTATCGCACGGAGGTAGAATGCCCCTGGGATCCATCCCTGGCACCTAAAAATAAAAATAAGTTAAAATAAAAAAATAGAGCCGGGTGTGGTAGCACACACTTGTAATCCTAGCGCTTGGGAGGCTGAGACAGGAGGATCACACAGGTTTGAAGCCAGCCTCAGCTACTGAGTGAGGCTCTCAGTAACTTAGTGAGAACCTGTTTCTAATAAAATATAAACATAGAGCTGGGCCTGGTGGTGCAGGCTTGCAATCCCAGCATTCGGGAGGCTGAGACCAGAGGATCGCGGTTCGTGGACAGCCTCAGCTACTTAGTGAGGCCCTCTGCAACTCAGTGAGACCTGGTTTCAAAATAAAGAATAAAAAATAGGGCAGAGGGTGTAGCTCAGAGGTCGAATGCCTCTGGGTTTCATCCCCAGACCTGCAAAAAATAAATAAATAAAAATAGGTCTAGGAGTGTAGCCCAGAGGTAGAAAGCCCCTGGATTCCATTCCCAGTACCACAAAAATTAATTAATTAATTACAAAAAAAACAGGCTAGCCAGGCTGGCCTCGAAGTTGCCATCCTCCTGCCTCAGCCTCCTGCGCAGCTGGGACTCCAGGGGTGCCAGTCAGAGGCCTCTAGACCGCCCCACCTCATCCTCTGAGCCTGTGGGGGCCTGGGGGAGGGGGAGGCTGAGCTGCCCAGGGGGCAGAGGCTGAGGCCCATGGAGCCTGGCCACAGCTGGCGAAGGCTGCTGCCTCAGCTCCTCCCCATCAAAGCCAGGGAGGGCCTGGGGCTGAAAGAGGGTACTGGGCGGAGCACCCAGACTGAGGGGGCCCTGGAACCCGATGCTTCCTGTAGACTGTCACATTCAACTCCACAGCCGGCCATTACCCCCAGGAGGGGGAGGGGTGCGCCGGCACGCGGGGCCTCTCCTGGGAATGACACTGGAGGAGATGCCCCCCCCACAAGGCACCGCCCTGGGGGTCCTTGTATTCTCATAAACAGGAAGCCCCCCTTCACACAGGCCCCTGCCTTGTGCAGACACTGAGCTCTGGAGGCCCGGGACTCTTGACCTGCCTGGCTGTGCTTCCTGTTAGCTGGGCCAAAGGAGGGGGGGGGAGTGAAATGTCCTGGGGGTGCCACGAGGAAGGTCCAGTGCCGAGGAGGAAGAGCTGGTGGTGCTCAGGAGGTGAAAGGCCAGAGCAACCTGGCGCCTAGTAGGTGCTCAGGAAAGCATCAGCAGCCTAGGGCTGGGCGAGGAGAGGGCCCGGACTGTCGCCACCGGGCCAGCCCCCAGGGCTCAGTGTCCCCCTCATTGTCCCTGTCCGGCCCCGCCCTGCCCACAGCCGCCAGGGGCCAGGCCACTGTCTCAAGGCCCTTTATTTTTAAAATCCCTGCGGTGTTCCTGGCCGAAGCTGAGGAGCTGTGCCAGCCCAGCGCGGCCACAGGCCTGGGCTCCGGGCCCAGAGGCGCCGGGGGTGGGGCATCCGCCGGCCACAGCTGCTCAAGCAATCCCGGGAGGGCTGCTGGGCCAGCTGGCCTGCCCAGGCAGCGAGGGGCCCTGGAATGTCCACCCTGGGCCTCCGGGCCTGAGCCCTGGCCCTCGATGGACGGCAGTGGCCCACGAGGGACCCAGCTAGTTCGCACGTTGGACCCAGGGGCACACTTTTCTGTTAAAACCAATCTTTGTCTCTCGGTGTGCAACTAAATAGGTGCACAGCACGGCCCACGAGAAGAAAGGGGCCCAGCAGACTTGTAAGACGGGCTCTCTGTTCCCCAGGGAGACGGCTGCCACCCCAGAGGCCCGTCCAGTCCTGCCTCCCGCCCTTCTCAGCCGTGACCTCGGACAAGCCGTTGGGCCTGTCTGGGCCTCAGGCTGCTCTCCTGGAACAGGAGACAGTAAGAGCCACCCTGGAAGGCTGGGTCCCCTCTCCAACACGCCACCAGCCAGCCAGTCGCGGTCTCTGCCCTCACGGAGCTGGGGGAGATGATCCCCAGATGGAGCAAGGTCACAGCAGCCACATGAAAGAGGGTGCCGCTGGGGTGAGGTCCTATGGTCCTCTGAGAGCATGTGATGGAGCTGAGCTGGTGGCGGCCTTTCAGCTATGTGGGGGAAGAATGTTCTAGGCAGGGGAACCACGGTGCATAGGCCCTGTGGCAGGAGTTGGGGGTAACCTGAAACAGTGGCCATGGGGGAACTCGGGAACCCTCAAGGGCTGTGTGCCTGGGAGGAGGTGTTGTCATTACTCCCCTGTCACTCTGACGCCCAGAGGCAGCAGGGATGTCGGGGCGATTTGTGCCACCGCCCAGAACTGCCCCTGGGCTCACCCACTACAGAAGGCCAGGCCACACGCATGGGTCCTGCATCTACAAAAGGCTTTGCTGTGGCCCAGCCCACTTTGCCTTTGATCCTCCTAACAGCTGGAAGGCAATGCAGGCCAGGCCTATTATCATCGCACCCACCTGACAGAAGGGGAAACTGAGGCCGGAGGAGCAGGATGGTGGTGGTGGGTTCCTAAAATGACCCAGCTCAATAATGGCAAAGCTGGGCCATGTGACCAAGCAGCCCGGTTCACAGGCTAACCCGCTGCGCCCTGGTCCTCCCCCCTTGGTTACCCAGCCTTAACACCCCCCAAAAAAAATTCCTGCCTAGCCCCAGCCTCTGCCCAGCACCCACCAACCCCAGGAGTTCCTCTCCAGCACACAGACTCCACCAGGAGGTGCCAGTCACCCCCCCCAGGCTCCCGCAGGAGAAGAATGTGGCCGCCGCTCCCCGCTCCCGGGAGGAGCTCTGGCCAGCCAGCTTTGGCAGGAGACCCGGCTGAGTCAACAGAGGCTGGCAGAGTCCAGCTGCCCACCAAGGCCCAGTGAGAGACGAGAGGGGGCTGCCCACTCCCCTGGAGACCCAGCCTTCTGCTGCTCTTAACCCCTGCAGGCCCAGCAGGGTGAGAATCAATCCCCCTGCAGGAAGGCGCTGTGGGACCTCAGAGGGGTTACTTGACCTCTCTGGGCCATCTCCTCCGCTGGGAAAGTTTCTTCTTTGTGTGTGAGTGTGGAGAGAAAGGGTAGTACTAGGCATTGAACCTGGGTTATTCTACCTCTGAACTATACCCCCAGCCCGTGTGTGTGTGTGTGTGTGTGTGTGTGTGTGTGTGTGACTGAAGATTAAACCCAGAGGCAGTCTATCTCTGAGCTGCACCCCCCCCCACCAGCCTATTTGTTTGTTCTTAACTAAGTGTGGAGGGCCTTGCTAAGTTACCGAGGCTGGCCTTAAACCTGTGATCCTCCTCAGATTCCCAAGAACTGGGATTACCAACTGCTATACCACCACCTCCAGGCCCCAGTCCTTTTAACAATTTTTGTTGTTGTTTTGAAACAGAGTCTTAATAGGTTGCTGAGAGTCTTGTTAAGTTGCTGAGACTGGTCTCAAACCCAACTACCGGGATTCCAAGTGTGCGCCACCGCGCCCAGCCGTGAAAGCCTCTTCTTGCCCAGGAGGATGTCGTCGGAGTCTTTGTGAATGAATAAAGGTTACTCTGCGCGGAGAGCGGTGCGCCGTGGCAGCCTGTCTCTTGGAGCCGGGGCTGAAGATCCCGGAGTTCAAAGGCCTGGCCGTGCCCTGGTGCCAGCGCCGCTCTGCACTTAACGAGCGTGTGCTGCAACTTGACAGTCGCGTCCATGAAACGCCGCCGCAGCCAGTCCGAGGGCCGGAGCCCGCGCGGCCATGATGACGCAGCCCCAGCCGCATGGGCATGGCTCCTCTCCCACAAGGCCTCTTTGATGACGAAAATCTCTCTTGCAATTTTACAGATGAGAAGGTGAGACACTTGCCTGGGATCCCCGGCTGGTACCAGGTGGAGCCAGGTCTTCTGACATTGGAAGGTGGAGCATTGCTGGGCAAGGAAGAGCTCGCCTGTGACTTCAGCATCTGAGGAGGCTAAGGCAGGAGGATCACAAGTTTGAGGTTGGCCTGGGCAACTTAGGGAGACTCTGTTACAAAATAAAAAATAAAAAGGGCCAGGCGTGGTGGTACATGTCTATAATCCCAGCACTTGGAAGGCTGAGACAGAAGAATTGGCAGGTTCCAGGTCAGCTTTAGCCACTCAGCGACGTCCTCAGCAACTTAGTAAGTCCCTGTTTCAAAGTTAAAAAGGCTGAGGCTGAAAAAGCCGGGCGTGGTGGCGCACGCTTGTAATTCCAGCATTTGGGAGGCTGAGATGGAAGGATCGCAAGTTCTCGGTCAGCCTCAGCTACTTAGTGAGGCCCTCTGCAACTCAGTGAGACCCTGTTTCAAAATAAAGACTAAAAAATAGGGCAGGGGGTGTCGCTTGGAGGTAGAATGCCGCTGGGTTCCATCCCCAGTACTGAAAAAAAAATCAAAAGGGCTGAGGGTAAGGTGTCCCTAGGTTCAATCCCTAGTACCAAAGAAAGAAAGAAAAGAAAAGGAAAAAAAGAAGAAGAAAGGAAGAAAGGAAAGAGAAAAGAAAGGGCCAGCATCTAGGGGCGTCCCTGTGCAGCCCGGGAGGTGGAGGGGCAGGAGCAGAGGGCACAGATACTTGCTTTCTGTCCCGTTTCAGGGACACATTCCCAGCTGGCAGAGCCAGCTGCCTGCCCTCTGAGTTCCCAGCCACCCAGGGTTTATAAGTCGAGGCCGCCGCCACCACCAGTCAGGGACGCTGGAGCAATTCCTGCCCCGGGAGGAAGTGGGCAGAGCATGCAGGGTCTCTTCCCACACTCAGCGGCCAGCGGCCAGCACCCCCCGGTGGGGGTCACAGAGCCTTTGCCCTTCAGGCAGTGGGTACGGCAGGTGCCACAGGCCTGGACTCCAGCGCGTGTGACCACCGTCAGGCCTTTGCCCTTGGCCCAAGTCCTCGTCTGAACAATGGAGCTGAGGCTCGGGCACACAGAGCAGAACACAGAGCTGGCGGCCGGGATGGGGTCAGGAGATGCCCGCAAGCGCCTCCCCTCTCGCTGCCCTGCCCCTCCTCAGCAAGGCCGGAGGAAGCCACAAGCCACCAAGCATGGGGGCTGGGGTGTCCCTGGATGAAACGGGCTGGGCTAGAGCCAGGAGCACCGCGGCCCCTTGCTGGCCCTCGTGGGAACAGGCGGGCACGTGGGCGCTCCCTCCTTCATGAACACGGAAGGCCCCCAGTAGCCACAGACGGGCTTTTGTTAGAAGAAAACATCCATGTGTGGGGAACGGGCCCCCGGTGCGCGGCAGGGAGGAAGGAGCCCGCGATGGGCTAGGCTGGAGGAGGCCACGCTAAGACAGTGCGGGCCAGCCAGGCTGGCCCACAGCCCGCCCGCCTATCTCTCAGGCCAGGCTGGACCACAGAGAATAGACCATTGTTTCTGCTTCTCAAACGCATTTCCTGTCCCCCAGCCCCTCCTCTGTCCACCCCATCCCCCTCAAGTTGAGCACAAAGGTCTCTGGGAGACCCCCTCCCCACCCTTCCATCCAGGCCAGGAATAGCCTGGCCCAGCCCTGAAGAACCCAGGCCCATCACCCAGGCCCACCCCCCAGAGACAACGGGGTCACCTGGGCCTGTCCTCTACTGCTGCCCCACCCCACCCCCTCCGTCCATCCATCCATCTGTCCTCCTCAGGGGTGGGGCGAGAGGAACTGGCCCCACATCCTTCCTCAGCCCCCCTGTCCAGCTTCTTGTTCTCCAGGAGAAAGCTAATCACTGTGTGTTGGGGGGGGTCCCTCCCCACCCCCATTTCCCTGCAGACCAGGGGGCTAGGAACCAGAGTTGAGTGGGCTCCGCCTGAGAAATCTCTTCCACACGCGGGCCCTTTTCCCAGAGCCTGGAATTCCAGAGGCGTTTCCGGCCTGACAGCTGTCTCCGGGAGTCAGCCTCTCCCTGGGCCTCTCGCCACTCCCTCCAGAATACCCTGGAGATTAACTCCGGCCCTGACCCTGCTGCTCCTGAAAACCCATCCAGAAACTGCCTAGGCCAGGGACTCATCTGCCATCACCGGCCCCAGGCCAGGCCGTGACTCCCAGTCACCGCTCACCCGACACCCCGGCCACACGCCCGTGCCAGACACGTGCACTTAGTGTGCCCAGCCTGGCTCTCACCCTCTGGTTTGCACAGCTGTGCACAGCTGCATCTGAGTAGGGCCTCGCCTTCCCTCTGCAGGCAGCCTTCCTGGGACCCCCTTCAAGTACCAAGAGCCTGTCTGACTCCCCTGCTAGGCCAGGAGCCAGCACATAGTAGGCTCTCAAATGGAAGTGTGGAAGCCCAGGACTCCGCCACAGCCTAACCCCGGCAGGTCCGGCCCTCGCGGCCTCAGTGTCCCCAGGAGCATGCTGAGTCCTGGGGCTCTGGGGAGGGAAGCAGAGGGCTGAGGCCCCTTCCAGCTCCTGCCCCCCAGAACAGTGCCAGGCCTCAGGTGCACAGAGGGGAAAGCTGTCCATCAGCACCCAGCTGGGCGGCCCCTGCAAGGACCCTCAGTGGCCCCAGGGGCTGTGATCCCTGCCTGGTGGCCCAGCGTGCCATGCCCCGCAGCGCCCCCAGCCTCCCCCACCTGAGCTTGGCATCGGTGCTACTCCCTCCCTTCCTGGCTCATCTTCTGCCCTCCTGGGTCACGGGCGGGGCCCGGCAAGCCTCCCAGTCTGGGCTCTGGCTCCCTGGTGCCTTCCGCTTCTGTTCTGACCCTTCACCCTCCCCAATCCCCTGGCCTCTCACTTCCCCATCAGACTCTACGCCTCCTGAGAGGGGCAACTGCATCCCCCCGCCACTGCCCCGAGCGGTACAGGCTCAGGGCTGCCCAGCAGCAGCGACTTACTCACCCTGCGGTCAGTGGATCTGCCCACGAGGGAAGGGAAAATGTTAACGGCGACAACAGGAGGCACCCTTCCTTGGCCGCTGCTGCAGGACAGGCGGCCACCTCCCTGGCTCATCACACACTGTCCAGCCGAGGCCAAGGTGGGAGGTGCGTGCCCAAGTTCACCTGCTGGTGAGACAAAGCTGGGTTCCGACTTCATCTGTCCAACTTGGAAACGCATCCGGCATCCTAGAAGGGAGAGGACAGGCCAAACCTATCATCTCAGCACTTGAAAGACTGAGACAGGAGGATCACAGGTTTGAGGCTGTGCACAGCCACTTAGCAAGACTCTGTTTCAAAATTTAAAATGCCGGGCGTGGTGGCGCACGCTTGTAATCCCAGCATTTGGGAGGCTGCGACTGGAGGATCACAGTTCGCAGACAGCCTCAGCTACTTAGTGAGGCCCTTCGCAACTCAGTGAGACCCTGTTTCAAAATAAAGAATAAAGGCCGGGCGTGGTGGCGCACGCTTGTAATCCCTGCGCTTGGGAGGCAGAGACAGGAGGATCGCGCAGGTTCGAAGCCAGCCGCGCGCTGGCTTAGGAGACCCTGTTTCCAAATAAAAATGTAAAAATAGGTCTGGGAGTGTAGCCCGGAGGTAGAAGGGCTTCCAGAAACCCCAGTACCACCAAAAAAAATAAATAAATAAAAAATAAATAAAAAATAAAGAATAAAAATAAATTGGGCAGGGGGTGTAGCTCGGAGGTCAAATGCTTCTGGAATCCATCCCCAGACCCGCAAAATAAATAAATAAATAAATAAATAAATAAATAAATAAATAAATAAATAAAAATAAAAGAGAGGCGCTTGGGAGGCTGAGACAGGAGGATCACACAGGTTCGAAACCAGCCTCAGCTACTTAGTGAGGCTCTCAGTAACTTAGTGAGATCCCGTTTCCAAATAAAATATAAAACAGGTCTGGGAGTATATAGCCCAGAGGTAGAAAAGCCCCTGGGTTCCACCCCCACTACCACCAATAAATAAATAAATAAATAAATAAATAAATAAGAAAGGCTGGGTGTTCAATTCCCTGTATTAGAAAAATTAAAATTAAAAAGAAAGAAGGGCCAGGCATGGTGGCTTGTAATTCCAGTATTTGAAATGCTAAGACAGGAGGATTGTAGGTTCGTGGCCAGACCTGGCAAATTAATAAGGCTTTCTGTAACTTAGTGAGACCCTGTTTCAAAAAATAAAATAAAATAAAAATAGGGCTGGGGGTGTAGCTCAGAGGTAGAATGTCCCTGGATTCCATCCCCAGTACTACAAAAATAAAGATAAAAATTAAAAAAGAAAGGAGAGTATGGAGTGTAGTCTCCGTGGCCCTGATGCCAGCCTCCCGTAAGTATAACAGCGCCCCTGGGGGACTGGGTGAGACCCTGTTTCAAAACAAAAACAGAAACAAAAAAGGACTGGACGTGTAACTTGGAGGTAGAATGCCCCTGGGTTCAATCCCCGGTGCTACTTGGGAGGCTGAGGCAGGGAGCTTGAGACCAGCTTGGGCAACTTAGAGTCTGTCTCAAAGTAAAATTTAAATTGTGTGTGTGTGTGTGTGTGTGTGTGTGTGTGCATGTTCCTGGAGATTGAACCCAGGGGCATTCTAGCTCCAAGCTAAACCTCCAGCCCTTTTTAAAATTTTTTTGTTTGGAAACAGTCTTACAGGTTGCTTAAGCTGGTCTCTATCCTGTGATTCTCCCACCTCAGCCTCCCAAGTACTGGGATTATAGGTTAAATAATATTTTTAAAATATGGAGCTCAGTGGTAGAGCACCCCATTTCAATTCCCACCCAAAAAAGCGGGGGCAAAAATTCCCTTCTCGCAGATCGAAGGGGACAAAGTGTCTGGCACACGGTTGGGAGGTTCTCGGCCTCCGGGCTGGGTACAGAGGACGCAGCTGGTGTGGATCAGGTTGTGACCACTCCCATCAGGACTGCTTTCCAGCCCTTTCTGTGGGGCTTGCAACACTTCTGCAATTATTATACCCATTTTATAGATGTAAGGCTTAAGGCAGGTATAGTGGCGCACCCCTGCAATCCCAGGCCTTGGGAGGCTGAGACAGGAGAATTGCAGGCTCAAGGACAGCCTCAGCAAGTAGTGAGACCCTCATCAACCTAGAGAGACCCTGTTTCAAAACAAAAAATAAAAAGGGCTGGGGTATAGCTTGGAGGTTGAATCCCCAGTACCAAAAAAAAAAAAAAAAAAAAAGTGGGGGTGGGGTGAAAAACTCCAGGCTTAGAGGAGCCCAGTGCTTACTCACGGTCAGCCACTGGGCCAGGATTTGAGCTCAGGGCCCTGGACACTGAACCAACTGCTTCCAGTGCCAGCTGCCCAGGGACCCTCTGACGGAACGATGTGCCTCTTACTGTCTCACCGATGACCTTTGAGAGTGGCGGCAGGTGCTATTAATAATTTCACTGGGAGCCAGGCGCAGGGGTACATGCTTGTGATTCTGGCATTTGGAGGCTGAAGTAGGAGGATCACGGGTCAGAGGCCAGCTGCAGCAATTTAAGGAGATTCTTAAAAAGAAAAAGGTTTGAGGCCAGCCTCAGCAAGTAGTAAGACTCTCGCCAAGCTAGCAAGAAAGCAAAATTAAAAAGGGCTGAGGGTGCAGCTCAGAGGTAGAAAGCCCCTGTGCTCAGTCTCCAGTACCAATAAGAATAATAATTACACTGGGGCAGTAGGTGTCCTAGGCAAAATGTGAAGTATGGCCATCCTGTCAAATCATTGAATCCAGAAGCATTCTACCTCTGAGCTACACCACCAGCCCTATTTTTTTTTGGGGGGGGGGATAGAACCCAGGGGTATTCTACCTCCAAGCTACATCCCCAGCCCTGTTTTTTATTCTTTATTTTGAGACAGGGTCTCACTGAGTTGAAAAGGGCCTAAGTAGCTGAGGATGTCCGCGAACCACCATCCTCCTGTATCAGCCTCCCAAATGCTGGGATTACAAGCGTGCGCCACCACGCCCGGCTTCTATTTCTTTACTTGCATTTTGAAACAGGGTCTTACTAAGTTTCAGAGGGCCTCACTAAGCTGCTGAGGTTGGCTGCCAACCTGTGATCCTCCTATTTCAGCTTCCTAAGTGCTGGGATTACAAGCATGCACCACCACACCTGGTTCTACTTTATTTCAAAACAAGGGTCTCATTAAGTTGCTGAGGCTGGCCTCGAACCTGTGATCCTTGTCTCAGAGTGTGATATTACAGGTGTGTTCCACCCTGTAGGCTTTTGCCTTCTGTCCATTATAATTTAAATCTGGCTGAGCGTGGTGGCACACGCTTGTAATGCCAGTGTTTGGAAGGTTGAGATTGGAGGATTATTCGCAGCCAGCCTCAGCAACTTAGTGAGACCCTGTTTCTAAATAAAAGAATAAAACAGGGTTGGAGTGTAGCTCGGAGATAGAACCTCTCTGGATTCCATCCCTAGTACAACAACAACAATAATAATACCTGAACTCAGGTGTCATCCCCCTGGGAAACCTTCCTGAGCCCTCCCACCCTGAAGACTGTGTTAGGGACCTCTCTGCCCCCCGGTGGTCCCCAGGACTTCCTGCCTGCCCTCAGGGAGCTCACAGTCAGAGGGGAGAAGACCTGGTCACACAGGAGGCAGAGTTCAGAGATCTACTGCACCTCCTGGGGATACATATCATTAGATCCCAGGCACTGCTGATTCCCTGACCCCAGTGCCGGTCGCTCAGTGAAGGTTTCTGAGGTTTGACCTCGTTTACCTGTACAGCAAACCTAGGTGCTGATGGAGCAGGAAACACTAATAACATAACACCTGACGCCTGCTTAGATTATCCCACTTTACCGGGAGGGAAACTGAGGCACTGAAGGATAGGTAGTGGTGAGGTGTAAAGAGCCGGGACTGCTCTCTGTAAAAATCCTTGGCCACCGCACTCCAGCACTGCACGAGTGCCTGCCGGAGGCAGGAGCAGGTGTGATAGGGTCCGTCCTGCGGGCATCGCCTGGCCTGTGTTTGGTGAAAAGAAAGGAATGGGGGTTGGAAGAAAGAGTGGGCACCCCCCCCTTAGAAAACTCAAGGTCTGCGGGGCTTGAAACAGGAGGATCTGGGTTTGCGGACAGCCTCAGCTACTACTAAGTGAGGCCCTTTGGAACTCAGTGAGACCCTGTTTCAAAATAATAAAAAATCGGGCTGGGGGTGTGGCTGGAAGGTAGAATGCCCTGGGTTCCATCCCCAGTACCGCAAAAAACAAACGATCAAAAACCCCAGGTCTAAGGGCTCTGGAGGCTTCCAGTTCCCCCACTCCCGCGGACAGCGCTGGAGACGGCCAGGCAGTCGTCGGCCCGGGCACCCCGGTGCCTCGCGGGGAGCCCCCGGGGAAGGGGTGGCCGGCAGAGGGCGGAGCGGCCCCCCGGGCGCCCCCTGCAGCCCGGGGCGGTGGACAGCGCCGGGAGGGGGCGGCGGGGCGGAGGCAGCGCCCACACCCCGCCCCCGCCCCATCCAGCGGCGGCCCGCGGCCCGCGCGGCGCAGACCGGCCCGGCGACTCTGCGCTGCGCACGGAGCGGCGGCCCGGGCTCCCGCGGGAGGTAGGAGCGGCCGGCGCGGGGCTGGGGTCCGGGGGCGGCGGGGTCCCGCACCCTCCCTGGCGCTCGGGGCGGTGGGGGGGGGCGGCTGCGGGAGGCGGCGGTGCCAGCGCCGGCGGGAGGGAGCGGCCCGGGCGCTCGGAGTTTGGGGGTTGCCGCGTCCTGGCGAGCGGGGGGCAGAGCTGGAAGGGGGGACCGTAAAGCGACCGCGGGAGGAGGGGGCGCGGAGCGGGCTGTCTGCGCGCCTTCCTGCGCGGGCCAAGGAAAGGAAGGACGGGGAGGGGGCGATGTGCCGGAATGCCGGGCCCCTCGGTGGAGGGCCGGGAAGTGGGGGGGGGGGTGCCAGGGAGATGGACCAGCCACCCTGCCCCCTCCCCAACCTCTGCATTCCAGGCCGAGCAGCGGATGAGGTCATCCCGTCCGGTTCCCCTCGGGCCAGAGGGACCCTCCACATTCTTCCTCCCCTGGCCCCCGGGTTGGGGGGGGTGTTTTATGGTCAGCCCTCCCCGGACTTCCCATCCCGCGGCGCCCCAGATTGCTCTGATTTTACCCCAGCCTCATGCCAGGCCTGCGAAGTTTGAGGCCCATTTTCTAGGTGGGGAAACTGAGGCCCAGTGAGGGGCAGAGACTAACCGGCTGGCCAAGGACTGGGGGTCCCGCCCCCAGCACCTCTCTCGGCCCTGTCACTTGGCGATGTCATGACCCTTCCGAGTCTGGAAGTGTCTCCGCAGCAGCGCGATTACCAACTGCCTGCTCCCCCTCCCAGCCTCGGTTCCTCTGGCTTCCACCTCTAAGCGGCTGGATATTTCAGGGCAGGAGACTCGGGCCTTGGCCCCTAATTCCAGCACCAGAACAGATGTGGGGCGTACCCCTCGCAGCCCAGCAGGGGTGGTGCCACCCAACTGGACACCCCTGTGGACTGGAGCAGTGGCCTTGGGGCTGAGGGGAGCCCGGCCTGTGGTGGCCCCAGGGAGCAGCCGCCCCCACCCAGAGCTCTCCTCCACTCTGGGGGTGGGGGAGGCCCCCCAGGCCACCTGTGCTTCTGCAGCAGCCCTGTGGGATCCTAGTGTCCTTGTGGTCATTGCTATTAAGTGGTCCCTAAGTCCACCCTCAGGCCTCACTGTCCTCTACAGGGTAAACTTTGGGGACACTGAGGCTGCTTGGCGACCACTGTGCCCAGATGACAGGCGTAAGTCTGCCGAGCCAGGTGGCCTGCCCCAAAAGGCATGCCCAGCAACTCTTCCCCCTCCCGCCAGCCTCACCCCGACCCCCAGGGCATTCACTGCTGACGTTGGCAGAGTCCCAAGGAGGCAGGCAGGCTCCCAGGCCCTTGAGGTTTTGCTCTGGGACTCTAAGTCCGTCTCCTTCCTCAGCCCTGTTTCTCCTCTGTGAAATGGTATTGTGGGCATCAACAGGTGGTGTTGCTGGGCTGGTGCCCCAGGATGCCCAGTGCCCTGCTACTCCATTGCCAGGTGGGGCACACCCATTGGCCAGCAGTGTGCTGTGGTCAGTAACCAGCGGCTGCCACCAAGCGTCCCTGGACTGGAAGCTGTTGGCCTAAAGGTGCTGGTGGGAGCCCAGTGCTCCTGCTCCAGGATCAGAGGCCTCTTTCTCCCTCTCCCTCCCTCCCCTGGAAGGAACATCTGTCCCGTTCTCCATGGGGCAGACAGGCACCAGTAGCTTGCCTTTCCATAGCCCCGCAATGGGCGCAGGGTGGGGGGCTAGTATTTGGAGGTGCCCAGAGGCACTGGGGAGATGAGCTCATTACAGGATTGGAGAGGAAGCCAGTGTCCCACGTCAGAGTGGCCATGGGATGGGGTGAGGACAGGAGCCCCTTTTGCCTGGAGAAGCAAGGGCCACCTCAGAAGTCAGGAGCTGGGGGTGTGGCCACGGGGCAAGGGCATTTGGCCCTTCCACATGGCATTTCCCAGAGTTACACCCACCCCATCTCTCACGCCCCACAGTTCCTTCACCCCGAGATTCCCCTTAAGCTCCACGGAGCACAGGAACCTGGCCGGCTCTGTCCCAGCCACGTGACCTTGGGGGAGCCTCTTTCCTCTGAACCCTGGCCCTCCCTGTAAAATGGGCCAGCCCGGCCTTGGGGGCTGTTGGAGAATCAGATGACCTCATGGGATGGTTGGCCAACTGCAGAGAGCTTCAGAACTTCAGCAAACATTCCACGAGGGCTTCTTGGAGCCGGGGGTGCCAGGGAAAGGGATGATTCAGAAGCCCCCCCCAGGGGGAGGAGCCAGGGCTGGGGGAGGGTCAGACGGTGGGGAGGGAAGAGAATGTGGTCAGAAGACAAAGCCAGCTTTGTCCCATGCCTTCTTTGTTTTTTATCTTGTTATTTAACCTATTTTGAATTTCAAATAACACATGGAGGGCAGGGCTGAGAAATTTTTATGTTTAGAGGTGGCAGCAAAGGTTCGAAAAACAAAAAAAAGAGGTGGAGACTCAGGTCTAGGTGTGCCCTTAGGAGCCCTTATCAATCTTATCAGCTGGGGGCCCAGGTCTGTGGCGCAAGGGACTTGCCCAAGGTCACACTGTCAGGACACCGGGTCCCCAACCTACCCTCAACCCTTGGAGGGTGGCACACCGGGAGGTGGGATCCTGCCATGTGAAGGTTATCACAGAGCTGCGATTAAACTGGTATTGATTGGCGCCGGCCACGTGCAGAACCCAGGCTGAGTCCTGGCAGAAAGAGGCTGGAAAATCCAGGCAGCTGCCCCACCCTGAGTGTGCAGCCCATCTGAGGCCGCCCGCCTGCACAGGCCAGTCCTGGGCTTAGGTGAGTCAGAGGCCCTGAGTTCAAGCCTCAACTAGTTCTTCAGATGCGACCTTGAACAAGCTCCGCCCCCTCTGGGCCACGGAAAACCAGAGGTTGGATCCCAGGATCCCAGGTGCCCTCCAGCCCAGACTTTCTATGATACCGTGGGGGAAGGGGAGACGGTAGGAGCTGGGGAGGGTGTGGTAGAGATGGAGAAGGAAGAGAGGGCGCGGAATAGCTTTTGACACCTGCCAAGCAATAGCCAAAACTTGTTCCCTGACAACAAGGTTCCTAGATCAATCCGACAGCCTCGGTTCTGCTCAAAAGCCGTGTTTGCCCACAGGATCCCTTTTCCAGGAAGCACCTTGAAGGAGCGCGGTTCTGAGGAGCCTCTGCGCCCGACTGTTTACCGGGCAGTTCACAAAGCCTTGGCGGGATGCCTCCTGGCTTCTCTGGGTGGAAGATTTTAACCCCAGAGAAAGGAGGCGCCTTGCTCAGCGTGTGCCAGCAGGAGGCAGTGTTGCCCAGGGGTCTGGGCTTTGGGGCCTGCTTTACCATTTCCATTTCCTACTGTGAGGCCTCAGGAAAGTCCTGTCCCACCTGTGCCTCAGTTTCTCCTCCTGTAGTGCCTCCCTCGGTCTGAGCGAGTGACGTGGGGATGCCCTTCCCACGTGCTTCCTAAGTGCCCTGGGTGGCCCTCGTTTATGTCCTTTATGTTCTCTGCTGCTGTGCGTGGTAGTGTGCAGCTTGGTGGGTATTTTTTGACCCGCTCAGTGGACACCTCCGTACAGACAACTGCAGCCTGATTTCTATCTCCGTCCACACTTCCTGAACTCCCTTCCGTGGCCTCGCGCGGCCCGTCCTCCTCTGGGCCGGCTTCCGTTCCTTGTCGGTCGGCTGTCTCCGTCCGTGCTGTCGGACGTAACCGTTTGTTCTCTTGGGCTGTTGTTTGGACCCAGGATTTCCTCCTCTGCACCAGGCCTGCCTCTCACTGTCCTGTCTGTCTTCCCAGGTCTCCGCCCCTGGGCAGGAAAGGGGCCGCCCACATTTGAAGCCCCCTCTGATGCCTTCTCTGCCGGTCCACCAGCAGCAGCATCCCCAGAGCTGGGAGCCTTCAGGAGAGACCAGCGCGGACGCCCCGCAGCCTCAGCACTGAGGCCAGTCCTTAGGAGAGACGAGGGGTGACCTCCCCCCACCTGCCACTGAGAGGAAGGGGCTGAGAAGGGACCCTGGACCCAGCCTGCCTCCCTCCCTTGGCCCAGGGCTGGCATGGACTGGCGGTGCTGAGCAGCCAGAGCCGATGCCTGGCCCCCAGGGGGCCAGAGCAGCCCCCACCATGAGCCTGGGCAAGCTCTCGCCCGTGGGCTGGGTGTCCAGCTCACAGGGGAAGAGGAGGCTGACCGCAGACATGATCAGCCCCCCACTCGGGGACTTCCGCCACACCATGCACGTGGGCCGAGGGGGCGATGTCTTCGGCGACACCTCCTTCCTTAGTAACCACGGTGGCAGCTCCGGAGGCACCCACCGCTCGCCCCGCAGCTTCCTGGCCAGGAAGCTCCAGCAGGTGCGGAGGGTGGGAGTGCCACCCCGGAGGATGGCTTCTCCACCCGCGCCCTCGCCAGCTCCGCCCGCCGTCTCCCCCATCATCAAGAACGCCATCTCCCTGCCCCAACTCAACCAGGCGGCCTATGACAGCCTGGTGGTGGGCAATTTCAGCTTCGATGGCAGCCCTGCCGCCGTCACAGACGGCCGCTCCAGTTACGGTGAGAGCTCGGGTCATTTGCCCATTTTCCAGTGCTGAGTCTGGGGCTCAGAGGGGTTGGTAGCTCTGCCAAGCCCCAAAGGAAACCCTTCAGCCCTGCCCTTGTCTCCCTCAAGCACACTGAAGTTGAACTGGAAGAGGTGGATTTTGAGTTCCAACTGCCCCTAACTTGCTGTGTGATTCAGACAAGCCCTTCTCCCTCTCTGGGTCCTAGCCCCCTTCAACTAACGCAGCCCCCTACTGTCAGATGATCTCATGGAGAGGGTAAGAGCCTAGGTGCACGCTTGTAATCCTGTACTTGGGAGGCTGAGACAAGAGGATCGTGGTTCATGGCCAGCCTCGGCTACTTAGTGAGGCCCTTGTTTCAAAAATAAAGAATAAAAAATAGGGCTGGGGGGTGTAGCTCGGAGGTAGAATGCCCCTGGGTTTCATCCACAGTACCACAAAATAAATAAACAAATAAATAAATAAAGAGGCTGGGCTCTGGGTTCTAATCCTGACTCCGCCAGTTCCCAGCAAGCCCACTGACCTTTGAGCTTAGGTCCTTGCCCGTATATTGAGTCCCTCAGGGCCCTTGCTAAAACTCAGTGAGATCATCCAGGTGCTGTGTGAGACTCAAAGTCTGGCACGTAGTAAGGGCTGGCTCGGGACCCTGGAACCATTATTGTTACTTGGAAGTTTTCTGCAACTGTGGAGAACTGTTCGCACAAGAGTATACCACCTGGGCCCTGCTGGGACAGCTCTGCTAGGGGCTGTGGGCTGGTGCTGCCACCTGGTGGCCAGGCCCTGCCGTGCAGTGTCGCCCTACCGCAGCTGCACCTGGGGCTGCGCAGAGCTCTTCTGGAGACACTAATCCCATCACTCAGGCCTGGTAGTCCTGGAGGCAGGGGCTGGACCAGGTGACCTTAGGAGGACACGTGCCCGACCTTGGAGCCTGTGATTTCTCTGCAGTCAGACCCTGGCTGCTGGTTCTGCCGAGTGTCCACAAACCAGTCACAGGCGGCGGGGCTCCCCTGCGGCCACCTCTCTGCCAGTGACAAGGCAGGGAATCTGACCCCGGCTAAGTTCACATTGGGGACTGCCCCACCTGTCAGACTGTGGCCTTGAGCGAGGCTGGTTTTCAGCCCCAGCGAGGCCTCATTTCCTCTTCTGAGCACAGGAATGAGGATGGTGATGACCTTCAGTTCCTAGGGCCACACAGACCACGGGGCTCCCTCTGTTAGAAAGGTGGGGGAAACTGAGGCCAGACGGAGTAGCGACTGGCCAGAGGCCACACAGCAAGCCAGGGTTGGTCCTTGCTGGTTAGAGACCCCGGCTCTGACCCATCCCCGTTTCTCTTCCAGGCCTGGACTCGGGATTCTGCACCATCGCCCGCCTTCCCCGCCTGGAAAAGGCTAGCGACCGAGACCGTGGAAGAGACAGAGACAGAGACGGTTCCTTTCCCGCGGAGCCCGAGCTTCGCCGCTCAGACTCTCTGCTGTCCTTCCGCCTTGACCTTGACCTTGGGCCTTCCCTCCTTAGTGAGCTCTTAGGGGTCATGAGCCTCTCGGAAGCTCCTGCAGCTGAGACCCCAGTCCCGGCTGCAAACCCTCCAGTTGCTGCCACAGACCCTTCTGCCCCTGCCACAAACCCTGTAACCCCTGCCACAAACCCTTTGGCCCCTGTTACAAGCTCCCCGGCCCCCACTGTGAGCCCCTCACCCCATGGACATTTCCCCAATGGGGTAACTGCTGGGCTGGGCCCAGTGGCTGGGCCAAGGGCCGGCCCTCTGGGAGAGGGTTCCCGAGTACCCGCCGGCGCGGCCCTCGGCAGGCACTGGGGAGCCGGCTGGGGGGCCAGCCGCCACTACACCGAGATGGATGCCCGGCGGCAGCTGGCGGAGGTGCTGCCCCAGGCTCGGGCCTCCTGGGAGAGCCTGGAGGAGGAGTGGAGGGAGCCCCCGGCGGACAGCAGGGCCCCGGTGCCCAGCGCGGTGCAGGCCAGCACCTTCAGCTTCGCCGATGCCGAGGAGGATGACGAAGTCAAGGTGTGAGCAGCCGCAGGGCCGGGGCCCTGCCTGCCTCCCGAAGAGCCTGGGGAGAACCAGCCCCTAAGCCCCCAGAACTGGGTCCCGCTGGACAAGACGTGGGAGAGCCATGCTGCCCCCCAAGCCCCACGATCTCTGAGGGCAGGCACGAGAGGACAGGAGTGCAGCCGCGTCCTGGGACCTTGGTCCCCAGTGCCCTGCGGAGCTGATCGGTCTCCCCCAAGGATTCTCTGGGCCCAGTAGCCTTCTCCTGGCCTCACCCCATGCCACCCCCACTGCCTGAAGGGCCAGCCTCACAGTGCGGCCTTTGTGCCCCAGGAAGCTGCCCTTGAGAGGGTGGAGAGTGTACCACACAGAGCCATTGTCTCCTCTCCCAGTGGGGCCCGGGGACCCCCCACAGCACCCCCAAGAGCCCCATCCCAGGCTGCCTACCCAGTAATCTCACTTGGCCCAGAGAAAGGCCGGATCCTGCCTTCCTGTGTGCCCTCGACCTGCCTCTGGGACCTGATTTTAAAGGCTTTTTTATAAAAGTGTCCTGCAAGAGGCAGGGACAGCACCGGCCCCCCTGCTGAGATGCCTGGCGGGGGGGGCCTGGGAGCTCGGAGAGTCAGGGGCCTCCCTCCAGGCCCCCAGCCGGGGAGGGCCGGAGGTAATGAGTAACCCAGCCGGATGCCCAGCGATAAGAGGCCCAGGTGGAGCCTTATCTGCTGTTCCTGTACCGCCCCTGCCCCAGGTGCCTGGAACCATGTCTGCCCCGCGATGCCCTGGGGGAGGGCAGCAAGATCCAGTGTCGGGACATGTCCCAGCCTCCCCTGCCCGCCTCTCTGGCAGTGCCATGTTCTCCTGCCTCCGTTTCCCCCTCTGTATCACTAAGAATCCAGGAACATTAAAACGCATGGAAAGAGCTCACACTTCCCGCCGCAGAAGGATTCCAGGAAAGATTTATTTTGTTTGCTCTTGGCTTTGAGGGACAAAAATGGGGTCAGAGGGGCAGGAACAGCAGGTGTGGGGCCTGCACCCGGCCCCCAGGTGTCCACTCAGTCGAACTTGAAGGAGGAGATGTGGAGCCCACCCTGTACGCTCAGGTCGCTGACGCCCAGCCGGTTGGGGAAAGTCACGTGGTTCCCATCCGGCAGCGCCACCTTGAATTTATCACCGTGAAAGGTCACGCTGATCTGCGGGAGGGAGGGTGTCAGGTCAGGAAGGCAGGAGGTGCCCTGGGAGCCTCAGGGTTGGGGCAGCGCTGGTGGCTTAAACTGCTGGCGCCCTCTGGGCTTTCCTCGGATTCCTTCCAGGTCACAGACCCCTTTCTCCTTGGGCCTCACCTTGACGTCTGTCCCCGGGCTGAAGCACATGTGACTGTCTCTTTCCTCTTTTCCCCAACTGCCGTCCAGTGAGTTGCAGACAATGGCGTTTTCCTTGAAGCGAGGGTTGAAATGCAGGGCTAGCTTCTCTGAGCCCTGGCCCAGGTTAATTACAAAGCTGCGGGACAGGGGTGACAGGTGAGATCTAGGGGCCAGCCCTGGGTAAAAGAGCTTGAGTCAGAGTGCCTGGGTTAACCATAAGCTGGAAGAACATCAAAAGAAATGTGGTGTTTTTTTTTTTGGGGGGGTGGGTTTGGTTTTTATTGGATACTAGCGATTCAAGCCAGGTGTGTTCTACCTCTGAGCCACATCCCCAGCCCTATTTTATTTATTTATATTTATTTTTGTGGCACTGGGCATGGAACCTCTGAGCCACATCCCCAGCCCTACTTTTTATTCTTTATTTTGAAACAGGGTTTCACTGAGTTGCAAAGGGCCTCGCTATGTAGCTGAGACGGGCCGCGAACCGCAGTCCTCCAGTCTCAGCCTCCCGAATGCTGGGATGACAAGTGTGCGCCACCACGCCCACTGCCCTATTTTATTTTTTATTTTGAAAAAGTCTCACTAAGTTGCCAAAGGGTCTAGGTAAATTATTGAGGCTGGCCTCGAACTTGCGATCTGAAACGTTGAAAATAGAGTTAAGGAGTTTAGGAGGGAGGTAAAAACACCAACTGGGTTATCAGAGACCGCTGCTGTATTCGGACCCAGCCTGGCACCCTCCCGGGAGTCAGCCGGCCATGGGGAAAGTGACCGGTGGGCCACACATCTGGAGAGTTGCGCACAGTCCTGATTGGCCGGCTGAGTCACGTGGTGGATCGGAGGCATGGCCGTTTTATAGGCCTGCCGATTCTCTCGCGATCTCGTGTATATCTCGCGGCACCTGTAGTCACGCGGTATCTCTGCTTCTGGATTCAAGGGTTCCGCCTC
The DNA here is from genome assembly GCF_963383645.1 of Muscardinus avellanarius. NCBI lineage: Eukaryota > Metazoa > Chordata > Mammalia > Rodentia > Gliridae > Muscardinus > Muscardinus avellanarius. Next base: position 11,278,243 of record NC_137797.1, on the reverse strand, counting down.
CTGTTCCCACTGCGAGATCACGTTGGGGAGGGGAGGGACCCGACTTATCAGGATCCTTCTGTCTCAGCCTCCCAAGTAGTGGGATTACAGGTGTGTGCCACTATGCCTGGCTCAAAGAAATATTTTGAGATCTGTGCCTTAAAACAAGGGAGGTGGTGAATGATCAGCTGTGGCTGTTCCGTTTGGACCAGGGACCAAGGCTGTTGACAGGAAAGTAACTAGTAGTGAGTTTAAGAAATTAGGGTGTCAGCCGGGCAAGGTGGCGCACGCTTGTAATCCCAGTACTTGGGAAGTTAAGACAGGAGGATCGCGGTTCGAGGATAGCCTCAGCTACTATGTAGGCCTTTTGCAGCTCAGTGAGACTGTTTCCAAATAAAGATAAAAATAGGGCTAGGGGTGTAACAGAGGTAGAATCCCCCTTGGTTCCATCCCCAGTACTGTCAAAAAAAAAAAAAAAAAGAAAGAAAGGGGTGTCTACCCTAAGGAGTGAACCACCATCCTGAGATACCTGAAGACATACTAAGTTTGACCATAAACGTTAGCCAACCTCAGGTGGTGAGCGTCCTGTTACGAGAGGCACACAATCAGGCTGTCTGTGGCTTCTCAGCAGGAGCACCACAGGAGCCTGGGTTGAACCCTCAGGGGCATTCTGGGTTCTGGGTTCCTTCACTGGGGAGGTCTGGACCAGGGATATTTCTGTGTTTCTGCAAACTTAAGGGACCGAGGTAGGAGGAGTCAGCTCTGCCTCGGCCCCTGCTCTGTACATCTGCCCACCCCTTCCCACCCCAAAGTGGGAGGAGATCAGTGCCAAGGAGTGCTGGAACTGGCCTCGCTGGAGAGTCTGGCGGGGCTGTGGATGCAGGCCTGTGGCTCTACCGCAGAGGCTGCAATGAGGCCTTTGGCGCCCCCTAGTGGCTGCCCCTGAAAGGTGGTCAGGGCCCTCCAGCGGAGTTAATAGGGCTTCTCCACCTGCCCCCTCAGTGGCCGCTGGGGGCAAGGAGCAGCGCATGGTGTCCGCGCTGACATTTGCAGGTTCCCAGCCTCGCCTCGATGGGAAGGGAGCTCTTAACGGGGTGAGGATGTCAGGGCGTGGCTTTGCGGGCGGAGCGTGTCAGGGGCTGCCCTGCCCTCCCCTCCTGCGGCAGCCCTCCCCAGCACTCACTTGTCAGCGTCCTCCAGGATCTTGCCCTTGAGCTTCAAGGTTGACCCGGGTTTCATGTGCATGTTTGAAATCTCAAATTTCCCCTGTGCCAACAGAGAAACATCACACTGAAGAACTCAAGTGCCCCCCTCCCTGCGAGGACCACACGTGAGCATCACCGCTTCACACCCGCACGGCACATTAGCCCTCTGCGCTGACCGCTGTGATCTCCTTCACCCAGCCCAACTAGAGAACAAGGACCAGGAGACCCCAGCCCAGCCGGGGAGTTTGTCCAGCTGAGGAATGGGGTGAGCAGCTCTGCCGACCCCAGCTTCCCAGTCTCAAGCAGGCAGGCGGGCTGCCCTTAGCAGATCCTCAGAAACACGGGCATGTTTGGCACAGAGAACGGCTACCAGAAGCAAGCAGGTCTCAGCTCACCCAAAACTAAGGAGCTACAAATCTTTGAGCCAGGCACGGTGGTGCATGCCTGTAGTCACTGCTACTGAGGAGGCTGGGGCAGGAGGATTGCAAATTTGAGGTCAGCCTGGGCAACTTGGTGAGCTCCTGTCTCAAAATAAAATATACAGAGGCAGACAACAGCCTGGGGACGTAGTTCAGTGGCAGAGGAACTCTCGGGTCGATCCCAGTATAGGGGGAAATCTGCCAAACTTTGAAAGTCCCCTGTCTGAACAGAGAAGTGCCTCGCCAAACCTTACTTACCTTATCTGTGGTACAGGCTGTGTGTGTGTGTGTGTGTGTGTGTGTGTGTGTGTGTGTGTGTGTGTGTTTTGCTGGGGATCGAACTCATGCATTCAAGGCAAGCACTCTACCACTGACCTACATCCCCAGTCCTTAGATCTGCTTATTGAGAAAATAGAGAGCCGGGCGCGGTGGCGCACGCTTGTAATCCCAGCACTTGGGAGGCTGAGACAAGAGGATCTCAGGTTTGCAGCCAGCCTCAGCTACTTAGGGAGGCCCTGTTTCAAAACAAAGAATAAAAAAATAAAACAGGGCTGGAGGTATAGCTTGGAGGTAGAAGGCCAAGAGCATTCACAGCTCCTGGGTTCCAATACCAGACGCTTCCTCCACTGGCACGATGGGAGGGGCTCTCCCAGCCGGGCTTTCAAGGCTCATTACCCAAGACTCAGCGAATGCCCCTCTTTCCCACCCATGGCTGGAGGGGCTGAGCCGACCAGGGTCAGCACCCAAGACTTAGAACGACAGGGAAAGCACCTTTGTATGTGGGATTTTTGGCCACTGACACATGTCTGGTTTGGTTTGGTTTGGTTCAGGAGGGCATCCTCTGAGAAACCAGAACCAACTCACCTGACCTGGGCTTTGTGGCAGTCAAGGGCACCGCACGGGAGGGCCATGGTACTCTCCCACTAAGAAGGAGGAAAGTGGCTTGCTGGTTCTCGGGGCTGCCCAGCCCTCCAGCCCTCACCGAGCAGGGCCTTTTTTTTTTTTTTTTTTTTTTTGCACTGGGTATTTTTGGGAACCGGAGGTGGTCTACCTCTGATCTATACCCCTAAACCTTTAAAAAAAATTTTTTTTGAAACAGAGTCTCTCTAAATTGCTGAGGCTAGCCTCAAATTTGTGATCCTCCAGTTTCAGCCTCCCAAGTACTGGGATCACAGGCATGGGCCACCACATCCAGCGGAGACAGTGCATTGTGAAAGGGGGTAAGACGTGCTGCTAGCCCGGGAGGGCGGAGCCACAGGTGTGGGTCAGACACAAGATGTCTCAGGGTGGTGATCCGAGCCTGCAACCACGGGCATTAGGAGCTGCAGAGCTCTCTATGGTGAAGTGCGCTGTGGACCTAGAGCGGCTGCTCTGGCCTCTACCTACTAGGTGCTAAGAACACCCCTCCCCCAGCTGTGACACCCCAAAACTATCTCCAGCCAGGCATGGGGACGCACGCTTGTAATCCCTGCATTTGGGAGGCTGAGATAGAAGGATTGCGGTTCACAGACAGCCTCAGCTACTTACAGAGGCCCTTTGCAACTAAAATAAAGAATAAAGCTGGGCGTGGTGGCGCATGCTTGTAATCCCAGTGCTTGGGAGGCTGAGACAGGAGGATCGCACACATTCAAAGCCGGCCTCAGCTACTTAGTGAGGCTCTCGGCAACTTAGTGAGACCCTGTTTCCAAATAAAGTATAAAATAGGTCTGAGAGTATAGCCCAGAGATAGAGTATAGCCCAGCATCACAATAAATAAATAAATAAATAAATAAATAAATAAATAAAATAAAATTTAGGGCTGGAGGTGTGGCTCAGAGGTAAAATTCCCCTGGGTTCCAACCCCAGTACCCCCACACACACACACACACAAAACAAACAAAAAAAAACTGTCTCTAGACAATGCCAGAAGTCCCCTGGGTGGCACCTCCCTGCTTTGGGGAAGGGGGGGTTAGAGGCTGGAGGCCTAAGCCCTGGGGTCTGTGCTTAAGCGACTGAAATTCCCCTTCAGCCTCTCACTGGCGAGCAGAGGTGGCTGTCCCTGGGAGATGAGGTTATCCCTCGAGAACAATCACAATCCTTCCCAAAAGAGACAACCCCCCACCCACCCACACACACCCAGCACCTGGCTGCTCCCTGGAGCCGGCCCCACCCTGCATCCTGGGACAGTGTGGGTGGGGGAGCAGGACCAGGATGGGGAGAAGCCCCTTCCTTGCACCTGCTAGGGTCTGCCTGGCTGGCACAAAAGGACCCAAGCCCCCCAAGGCTGGGGGTGGGCCGCTGCAGAGCAGGGGGCCAGAATGGTTAGGGTCGAGTGAATTTGGACCAACTGGACGTGCAGGTACAGAATCCTTGTCCCCACTCAACCCATTCTAAGACCCAGAGAGATATGGGAGGGAGCAGGGCAGGGGAGTCCAGGCCCAGGGAGAGCTGGGAAGTGGAGGCTCTGCTTCTAACAGCCAGGTAGCCTGGGGCCAGCTGCACCCTCCCTGGGCCTTTGCTCCTCAACATATGGGGTTAATATCTGAATTAAATGCTCTCTTCAGGAGACAAGAAAGAGAGGGACAGGTGGGTGACCAGAGGAGACAGGTGGGGGAGGCCGTGGACCACAAAGGCCTCCCTCGGAGGCCGGGCAGCGTTACGGCCCTTCCATGAGGGACCCCCGCCATGTGCACATCCTGTGTGGTGTGCCGCCTGCCCTGGCTTGGACGGTGTCCCCCCAAAACTCATATCTACCCTGACCCCACAATGTGACCTGGCAGGATGTGGGGTCTTTGTAGCTATAACCAAGTTAAGATGAGGTTGGCTGAGCTGGTTTCGGTGGGCCAGAAACCCAGTACGACCGATATCCTTCTAGGAGGGAAGCCTGGACACAGAGGCACAGAGGGGAGGCTGTAAGAGGGCCGGGAGAGGGTGACATTTGCAGCTGCAAGCCGAGGTGTGCCAGCAACCCCAGGACGACGCAGGGAGAGATGAGAAAGGGCGCTCTCCTAGGGCGCTGGAGAGCACAGCCCCGCCAGCCGGAGCTGGACTTCTCTAGACCCTGAGAGAACAAAGGCTTTAGCCCCCCCGCACACACGTGCGTTGACATTTTGTCTCAGCGGCCCTAGGAGATCTCAGAGGATGCCATCTGATTCCATCCCATGGATGGGAGGGGTTACGGCTCAGAGGGGGGGGCAACTTGCCCAAGGTCACATCGCAGGGTGTGGTAGAGCCAGGTGGGAAATCAAAGAATCACGGGCCTCCAAGAGGTCCCCTTCGATCCCCTGGAATTTGCAGATTGTGACTTTAGTAATTTAATCCCGGAGCCTCAGTTGCTTTTTCTTTACTAGGGATCAAACCCAAGGCTTTGCAGACGCTGAGCACAGATCTGCCACTGAGCTATGGCCGAGCCCCTCTTCCCTTTCTTTCTTTCTTTCTTTCTTTCTTTCTTTCTTTCTTTCTTTTCTCCTTCCTTCCTTCCTTCCTTCCTTCCTTTCTTTTGTTTTCTCCTTCTTTCTTTTTTATGGTACTGGGAATTGAACCCAGAGGCATTAGACACCCCCAGCCCTATTTTATTTTTTATTTTGAAACAGAATCTCACTCAGTTGCTGAGGGCTTCGCTGAATTGTCGAGGCAAACCTGTGATTCTCCTGTCTCAGCCTCCCAAGTAGTGGGATTACAGATGTATGCCACGGAGCCGGCTCTTCCCAACCCTCCCACCCCCGGTACTGGGATCAAAGCCGGGGTGATCTACCACTGAGCTACATCTCCAGCCTCTTTTATTATTATTATTATTATTATTATTATTATTATTATTATTATTATTATTTGGTGGTTCTGGGGTTCCTGGAAACCCTTCTAACTCCGGGCTACACTCCCAGACCTATTTTATGCTTTTTTTATTTTTGGAAACAGCGTCTCTTATGCCAGCGCGGCTGGCTTCGAACCTGTGCGATCCTCCTGTCTCCTCCCAAGCGCGGGGATGACAAGCGTGCGCCACCACACCTGGCTAGTTTTTTGGGATTACAAGTGTGCACCACCACACCTGGCTAGTTTTTTGGGATTACAAGTGTGCACCACCACACCTGGCTAGTTTTTTGGGATTACAAGTGTGCACCACCACACCTGGCTAGTTTTTTGGGATTACAAGTGTGCACCACCACACCTGGCTAGTTTTTTGGGATTACAAGTGTGCACCACCACACCTGGCTAGTTTTTTGGGATTACAAGTGTGCACCACCACACCTGGCTAGTTTTTTGGGATTACAAGTGTGCACCACCACACCTGGCTAGTTTTTTGGGATTACAAGTGTGCACCACCACACCTGGCTAGTTTTTTGTTTTGTTTTGTTCTGTTTTGTTTTGTTTTGTTTGTGGTACTGGCAATTGAACCCAGGGGCATTCTACCTCCGAGCTAAACCCCCAGCCCCATTTTTTAGTTTTTATTTTGAAACAGGGCCTCACTGAGTTACAAAGGATCTCACTAAGTAGTAGCTGAGGTTGTCCTCAAACCGCGATCCTCCTGTCTCAGCCTCCCAAATGCTGGGATTACGGACGCGCACCACCACACCTGGCTCTAGTTTTTTTTGGGTTTTTTTTTGACAGATTCTCACTAAATCGCCCAGGCTGGCCTTGAACTTGGGATCCTCCTGCCTCTGCCTCTAGGGTTGCTGGGATTATAGATGTAAGCCACTGTGCCTGGCTATCTTTATAAAGCTCAATAGTTGTCAGCAGTCATTATTATCAATATTATTACTTGGTACTGGGAACTAAACCCAGGAGCATTCGCTGGGCACGGTGGCGCACGCTTGTAATCCCCGCGCTTGGGAGGCTGAGACAGGAGGATCGCGTAGGTTCGAAGCCAGCCTCAGCTACTTAGTGAGGCTCTCAGCAACTTAGTGAGACCCTGTTTCCGAATAAAATATAAAATAGGTCTGGGAGTGTAGCCCACAGGTAGAAAGCCGCTGGGTTCCACCCCCAGTACCACAAAACAAACAAATAAACAAACAACAACAAAAAACCCAGGAGCATTCTACTTGGGATCTACACCGCAGCCCTTTTGATTTTGAAACAGGGCTTCCCTAAATTGCTGAGGCTGGCCTTGAACCTCTGACCTCGCTGTCTCAGCCTTTCAGGTACTAGGATACAGAGGCGGGCCTGTGGCTTAGGGAGCAGAGAGCCTCAGTACAGGACTGTGGAGCCCATCTGTCCAACTACCTTGCTATGCAGATGAGGAAACTGAGACCCCAGAGAGGGCAGCAATAGTCCACCAAATGTCCCAGCCCACCCCGCCCAGGCCGTGGGGCTCCGGGCCTCCTCACCACCATGGCGACAGTCCCAGCAGCGCTTCCAGAGGCCTGTGCTCAGGGTCCTGCTTTATGGTCAAGTTATTATATCCCAGAATATTATATATTAACTTCCTCAAGGTCATAAATGAGGACTTTAACCCCTTAGACCCAAGTATCTCCCGGAGTCTCCGGGTGCCAAGGCAAACCCGGAACCCCACCTTGCCCTGCCCAGCTACAGCATCCTCCTCCTGGCCTCCTCCATCCCAGCCTCCACCCCCTCAGTGCTCCCCAGAGCCTCAGAGGCGGCCCCAGCCCTGCCCCCGCATAAAGAAGGACAGCCTGGGTTGGGCAGACCAACCAGCCTTCCCCACTGAGCCCAGCTTCCTCTACCGCAGAGAGAGGCTGGCTCTGTAAAAAAAACAGCCCCAGCCTTTAATTTTCTGATGTCGTTTAGAGAGTCTTGTTCTTCTCCCCCCACTGAGGGCTTTTCTTATTGTGCATGTTAGGTTTTAAGAAGCATGGGCCGGGCGTGGTGGTCCACGCTTGTAATCCCAGCACTTGGGAGGCTGAGACAGGAGGATTGCGCAGGTTCAAAGCCAGCCAGGCAAATTAGTGAGACTCAGCAACTTAGTGAGACCCTGTTTCCCAATAAAATAGAAAAATATGTTTGAGGGTATAGCCTGGAGGTAGAAGGCCCCTGAGTTCTAGCCCCAGTACAAAGAAAGGAAAGGAAAGGAAAGGAAAGGAAAAGGAAAGAAAGAAAGAAAGAAAGAAAGAAAGAAAGAAAGAAAGAAAGAAAATAAATCAGGCTGGGGATGAAGCGCAGAGGTAGAATACCCCTAGGTTCAATCCCCAGTAACATACACACACACACACACACACACACACACACACACACACACATCTACAATTAACTGTTAAAAATAAAGGAGGCCATGTTTGGTGACACATGCTTGTAATCCCAGTACTTGGGAGGCTGAAACAGGAGGTTCCCAAGCTCGAAGTCAAGCCTCAGCAATCTGGTGAGATCCTGTTTCAAAATTTAAAAATTATGGCCAGACATGATGGCACGCGTCTGTAACCTTGGGAGTACTTGGGAAGCTGAGACAGAGGCTCACAGGTTCAGCCTGAGCAACCTAGTGAGGCCCTATCTCGAAATAAAATAAGGCTGGGGGTAAAAGGCACGGAAGGAGAAGATCCCTGGTTCGGTCCTCAGAACCACAAAACAAAACAAAAAAATTAAAAAATATCTTTACCCGGGCGTGGTGGCACATGCTTGTAATCCCAGAACTTGGGAGGCTGAGACAGGAGGTTCGTGACCAGGCTCAGCTACTTAGTGAGCCTTCTGAAACTTAGACCCTGTTTCAAAATAAAGAATACAAAACTAGGTCTGGGGGTGCAGCTCGGAGGTAGATGCGTCTGGGTTCAGTCCCCAGGACGACGCGCACGTGCACGCACAGTAAAGAAGGAAGTGGAGGGCTGGGTGGATGCTGGAGAGTCCAATGCTTCTCCTGTATCTCTGTCACTTATGTAATTGTTGTGTTTACTACAGACAAAGATATTAAGAAGAAAAATGATCCCTCATATCTCCACCACTGGGGGGGGGGGGCAAAATGCCCTCTCCCCCGGCACAGCTCCTCGTTGGCGCTTTGCTGCGGATCTGTATTATAGACAGCCTTCTGTCTAAGCAATTGTTTTTCCTCCTTTGTTCAGGACACATCAAAGCCCATAAGCCTATATTTCAGCACTCTGTTTCAATGGCCATGAAATAGTGTACTTTTTTTTTTTTTTTTTTTTTTTTTGGTGGTGGTGGTACTGGGGTTCCTGGAAGCCCTTCTACCTCCGGGCTACACTCCCAGACTTATTGTATATTTTTATTTGGAAACAGGGTCTCCTAAGCCAGCGCGGCTGGCTTCGAACCCGCGCGATCCTCCTGTCTCTGCCTCCCCGACGCGGGGATGACAAGCGTGCGCCACCACGCCCGGCGATAGTCTACCTTTCGATGGCTAAACTGACCGAACCAATGAGCTCCTTTGGAACATTTCCATTCATTCTAAATCTCCGCTATTAAAATCGCCTCCGCATTCAATCTGTTTGCACGCAGAATTCATCAGCACGCCGACAGCCCCTCGGAAGCAGGTTTCCGGAAGATCTCTGGCGCTCGGCTTTGGCGGGTCAGAGCGTTTTCCATCCGAGTTGGCGGCAGCCACTCCGGCTGGGTGCTGGGGGACCAGCCCCGCACAGAGCCCTCTGGTGCCAGGAGCGGGCGGGTGGCTCCCTGCCCAGTGCTCACAAGGGACGCCACCTCAGTCGCCCCGCCAGCCCGGAGGAGGGAGTGATTTCCTTATTTAACCACAAGGAAATGAACCCGTTCTCAATCTTTCTCCAGGGGCACAGCAAAACTAAACGAGATAAGGAGTCTGAAAAAACGCAGTGGCAACCGAAACCGGAGCCGACAGAAACTGCACCTTTTCAAGGTGCTATTTTTCCGATTATGAAAAATCTGGCTCCTGGTACAAGGTTTTAGACAACGTGCAAAGTTGGAAAATTTCAAAGTTCACTCATTCGAAAGGAATGCTGGGGCTGGGCACGTAGCTCGGTGGCAGCGCGCCTGCCTGGCGTTTGCAAGGCCCTGGGTTTTGTCCCTGGCACCCCGAAGAGGAAAAAGAAATGTTTAAAGACAGGAAAATAGAACCAAGCTTATGACTTGTGTCTTTGGCTGTGTGTATATTTTACCTCAATGAAAGATTTTTTGTTCAATAGAAAACTATAAAAGAAAAAGCAACAATCCCAGTACTTGGGAGGCTGAGACGGGAGGATTGCAGGTTCCAAGCCAGCCTCTGCAATTTAGTGAGCCTCTCAGCAACCTAGAAAGATCCTGTTTCAAAACAAGTAGAACGTCTCTGGGTTCAATCTCCAGTACCCTGAAAACAAAATACCTGTAACTCCCTGATATTCGCATCTTCAGCCTTGTCCTCTTACCTTGGTTCTCCTCCTCCTCCTCTTCCTCCTCCTCCTCCTCCTCCTCCTCCTCCTCCTCTGCTAGAAATTGAACCCCGGGGCATTCTACCTCTGAGCTATATCCCCAGCCTTTCTTATTTGGTTAGTTAGTTAGTTGGTTTTGTTTTGTTTTGAAACGGGGTCTTCCTAAATTGCTGAGGTCTTACTAAGTGGCTGGAGACTGGCCTCGAATCTGCAATCCTCATATCTCAGCCTCCCAAGTACTGGGGTTACAGGCACGCTCCATGGCACGCTCTGAAGGCTCTTTTCCGCTTTACAAAGCACTTTCTCCGGCCCTCATCTTTACTGTCATCTGTTTTTCAGGGGGAAAGCAAGGGTCCCAGGCTGGATAGAGCCAGTGAGCTGCGCGGCCGCCTTGCCCAGCAGCTCCCCGCCCCGTGACACCAAAGCAAGCCGCACCGCTTCCTCCTAGCAAGGGGCACCTTGAGCTGCAGCAGCGCACCCTTCAGCTCTCCCTACGATGGACCTGGAGGTGACCCCCGAGTCCCTGGCTCCCGTAGTCACACCTCTGCGTAATCAACTCCCCAAGGGCGGCTGGACCCCGGGACTTGATTCTACCAAGAACGTTGGAATAGCCGGGCATGGTGGCGCACGTTTGTAATCCCAGCATTTGAGAGGCTGAGACAGGAGGGTCACAGTTCGCAGCTAGCCTCAACTATTTAGTGAGGCCCTTTGCAACTTAGTGAGGCCCTGTTTCAAAATAAAGAATAAAAAATAGGGCTGGGGATGTAGCTCAGAAGTAGAATGTCCCTGGGTTCCATCCCCAGTACCAAAGAAAAAAAAAAGTGCTGGAAACGGACCAGCGTGCCGCCGCCCTCCCAGCGGCCGAGCTCGGGGTGTCTGTTCCCCCTCAAACTCCTGTCGAAATTCAGCTGCCAATTGTTAACGACTGTAACGGTGCTGAGGGCTCTTCTCCTCCATTCAACTAAAACTGGTTGAAAAGGGAGATTAAAATTAATAGGAACCGGGGCTCCGTCCCCCTCTCCGTCCCTGGTCTTTAAACCCCTGGGCTTTGTATGGGCTATCTTATCAGCATTGCGAAGACATCGAAGACATCGGCTAGTGACTTATTTCTTAGGCAGGTGGTGCCTCTTTGTCTCCGGGAGCGCACTTCCTGAGGGCAAGGGGCAATCATCGATCGCTCACACCTCTGTTGTGTTGGGCTGTACTGGGTGCACATCAGCTGTGGGTGCTTTGAAGCGGCACCTGGAGTTGACCTTTCCAGACCCCAAAGAATAGGAGGGGAACAGGCGTGACTGCAGCCAGTTGTGGCTGTGTGTGATTTCTAAGAACAAGGAATGAGGCAGACAGGAAAAAAGGAAGGAAGGAAGGAAGGAAGGAAGGAAGGAAGGAAGGAATAAAGAAAGGAAGGAAGGAAGGAGAAAGAAAGAAGCAAGCTAGGTGTGGTGGCTCATGCTTAATCCCAGCATTTGGGAGGCCGAGACAGGAGGATCGTGGTTCGCAGCCCAGCAGCTCCCCGCCCCGTGACACCAAAGCAAGCCTTAGTTACTCAGCTACTTAGTGAGGCCCTTTGAGACTCAGTGAGACCCTATTTCAAAATAAAAAATAAAATAGGGCTGGGGGTGTAGCTCAGAGATAGAATGCCCCTGGGTTCCATCCCCAGACCCGCAAAAAAAAAAAAAGAAAGAAAAAGAAAAAAAAGGAAGGAAGGAAGGAAGAAAAAAAGAAAGAAAGAAAGAAAGGAAGGAAGGAAGGAAGGAAGGAAGAAAGAAAGAAAGGAGAATGGAAGGGGATGGGGTGTAGCTCTGAGGTAGACTGCCCCTAGGTTCAATCTCTAGTTTTTTTGGGGGAAAAAATAGGGCTGAGAGTGTTAACTCAGTGCAGAATGTCCCTGGGTTCACATCCCAGTACCACACACACACACACACACACACACACACACACACACACACACACAGTGGTGGGAAAGTGAGGTTAGTACTGTCATGAAGGGAAAAATCTTGAGGACGGGCTTGGGGCTGGAAAGCAGCTCAGTCGTGGGCACCTGCTTGGTGCGTGTGAAGCCCTGGGTTCCACTCCCAGTACTGAAAAAAAAAGGCAGATCCAGTCCAGTTCCCTCCGCGTCCCTACCCACCCGCTTGCCTTCTGCCATGATATGCCAAAGCACACAGCCCGGGGCCATGGCAGCCGGAACCCGGGGCCAGAGAACTTCTATTGCTCATCTCCCCTGCCTGGGCTGTTCCATTACAGAGGCAGAAAACGGATGCAGGCAGGAACACCACAAGGAGGCTGTGGTCACCTGGCGTGGGGGCGCAGGCCTGTAACCCCAGTCCTGAGGAGGCTGAGACAGGAGGATCGCAGGTTCAAGGACAGCCTCAGCAAGTAGTAAGAGTCTCATTCACCTAGAGAGACCCTGCTTCAAAATAAAAATTAAAAGCTGGGCGTGGTGGCGCACGCTTGTAATCCCTGCGCTTGGGAGGCTGAGACAGGAGGATCGCGCAGGTTCAAAGCCAGCCTCAGCTACTTAGTGAGGCTCTCAGCAACTTAGTGAGACCCTGTTTCCAAAATAAAATATAAATGGGCCTGGGAGTATAGCCTGGAGGTAAAAAGCCTCTGGGTTCCACCCCCAGTACCACCAACAACAACAAAAAAAAACTTTCAAAATAAAAATTAAATAAGAGTCGGGTGTTGGCAATGCACGCTGGTAATCCCAGTCCTGGGGATTACCATTAAGAGGTTCAAACCTGTGATCCTCCTGTCTCAGCCTCCCAAGGGCTGGGATCCTAGGCGGTGTCACCACGCCCAGCTCCTATTGTGATCCTATTGTGACTTCCATGCGAGGGCACTTCTGCCTTCATGGGCCCCTTCCCACACACACGCACATCACGTGTGCATATCTGTATACGCACACACGTAAGCCTCTTACAGCTTCATTGAACTGACTCGTCAATAGTATAAAAGAAAACATGTTTTTTCAAATTTAAAGTTCTTTTTTTTTTCTTCTGATTTTCCAAAAACTCGAACCATTTTGGTGTCAGGGGCTCAGGCACCTTCCTGCTGAGCCCAGTGGAGAGGTTGGTCCTGTGGCCGCTGGTGTTGCCCCGCTGGCCACCTGCTCTGCTGCTGGGGACTTTGGTCCTGTCTTGCCTGTGACCCCAGCCTACCCCTCCTCTCGTCCTTCTCCTCCCCAAAAGCAAACAGGCCCCACCTTGGTGGTACCAGGATCCCCAGAGGCCTCCTTCAGAGCCCTGGAGGGGGCCGGGAAGCGCGCTCAGCGGCCAGTGGGTAAGTGTCAAGCCCCACTCTGTCGTCCACAAGCTGAGTGGCTGTGGCAGGTCATACACACCTGTTTCTTTATATTTATTTATTTATTTATTTATTTATTTATTTATTGTGGTACTGGGGATGGAACCCAAGGGCATTCTACCTCTGAGCTGCGCCCCCGTACCTAGTTTTTATTCTTTATTTTGATAAAGGTCTCACTAAGTAGGTGAGGCTGGCTGCGAACCTGTGATCCTCCTGTCTCAGCCTCCCAGGTACTGGGATTACAAGCGTGCGTCATCACGCCCAGCCATTTCCTTTATTTGTTATAGGAGCTAAAATACCTTTGTCCTAAACTGAGAAAGTGAAGACCGGTGGTGAAGAAAAAAAATATTATTTTTATTATTTAATATATATTGTGTATATATATATATATATATATATATATGTCTATATATATGGTTTTGGGTAGTACTGGGGATTGAAGCAGCCTGAGCTGCACCCCAAGACCTATTTTATTTTTTATTTTGAAACAGAATCTCATTAGGATGCAGAGGGCCTAAGTTGCTAAGGGTAGTCTCAAATCTTGAATCCTCCTGTCTCAGCCTCCCGAGTGTTGGAATTACAAGCATGTGCCACCATGCTTAGCTACTGGGGATGGAACCCAGGGGCATTCTACCTCAAGCTACATCCCCAGCCCTAGTTTTTATTCTTGATTTTGAAACGGGGTCTCACTGAGTTGCAAAGGACCTCCCCAAGTAGCTGAGACTGGCCGCGAACCTGCGATACCCCCGTCTCAGCCTCCCGAGTACTGGGATTACAAGCGTGCGCCACCACACTGGGCTGCCTATTTTATTTTTTTATTTTGAAACAGGATCTCATTAAGTTGCGGAGGGTCTTGCTAAATTACTGAGTCTGCCTTACAGTCTGCCATCCTCCCGTCTCAGCCTCCCAAGGACGGGGAGTACAGGTGTGTGTCACCACACCCAGTTTGAGAGGGTTTTTGTGTGTGTGTGTGTGTGGTACTGGGGATGGAACCCGGTGGCATCTATCTCCAAGTGACACCCCCAGCCCTATTATTTATTTATTTATTTATTTATTTATTTATTTGGTGGTACTGGTGAGAGAACCCTTCTACCTCCGGGCTACACTCCCAGACCTATTAATTAATTAATTTATTTATTTATTTATTATTTGTGGTACTAGGGTTCCTGGAAACCCTTCTACCTCTTGGCTACACTCCCAGACCTACCATATATATATATATATATATATATATATATATATATATATATATATATATATATAAATTTTTTAAATTTGGAACAGGGTCTCTTAAGCCAGTGAGGCTGACTTTGAACCTGCACGATCCTCCTGTCTCCACCTTCCAAGTGCAGGGATTACAAGCATGCGCCACCACACCTGCCTTCATTATATATTTTTAAACAGGTTCTTACTAAGTTGTAGAAGGCCTCACAAAGTTGCTGAGGCTGACCACCAGCTTGCAATCCTCCAGTCTCAGCCTCCCAAAGTACTGGGATTACAAACATGCACCATTAAAGAGAGGTGTGGTGGTGCACACTTGTAATCCTAGTGCTTGGGAGGCTGAGACAGGAGGATTGCAGGCTCACAGCCAGCCTCAGCTACTTAATGAGGTCCTTTGCAACTTAGTGAGACCCTGTTTCAAAATAAAAAATAAAATAGGGCTGGTGGTGGTGCTCAGTGGTAGATGCCCCTGGGTTCAATGTCCAGTACCAAAAAATAAAATAAAATAAAGAAAAAGAAAAGCCTTTAACCTACATAACATGTGGGGCACATACTAGATGCTAAAAAAAAAAGTTCCCAGGTATAGTGGGAAATGCTTGTAATCCCAGTACCTGGGAGGCTGAGACAGGAGAATCCCAGATTCAAGGCCGGCCTCTGCTTTTTAGTGAGACCCTGTTTCAAAATAAAGAATAAAAAAGTAGGGTTGGGGGTGTAGCTCAGAGGTAGAATGCCCCTGGGTTCCATCCCTAGTAACACACACACACACACACACACACACACACACACACACACACACACGAATTAAAAATAGGACTGGGGTGTAGCTTGGATATAGAATCCCCCTGGGTTCAATCCCCAGAAATCCAAAAATAAAATAAAATAAATGTAAATGTATATGTCTGCCTTCCTTCCAGGAAGAAGGCCGGGTGGTCCACACTTCACCTGAGATGAGGAGGCCAGGCAGCCACGGAGGCCGGGGACATTCTCAGTGGGCTGCAGGTTGCACTAATGGCCAGCACCTGAGTGTGAGGAGCACACTCTTCCCGCTCTGGGGAAGACACGTCCCCTTGGGAAGCCAGCATCCATCCTCCCTGTGGACCGAGCCCGAGTGAGAAGACAGATGCTGGCAGCTGGCATCAGGGAGCTGTGACGGCCAAGCAGCCATCACCAGATGGGGCCGGTCTGCCAGGGCCCATCTGCGCACACAGCGGGCCCTGAGTCCCCTCACTAGAGCTGGGCTCAGGACACGTGCGCGCCAGTATCCACCCACCCAGACCAAAACTCCTTCCGACTCCTACAGTCCTTGTGTGCACCAGCCTCAAGTGCTAGGAAGCCTGCCTGCAGCTGTGTGTCCTCGGACAACCACCTCATCTCTCTGGGCTTCAGTTTGTCCACCTGAAAGTTGCAAACTGAGCGTGGCTGTGAGGAGCCGTGGCCCTCGGGAGAGGGCGTGTGAGGTGCCGGCCCCGTGCCAACCACGCGCAGCGCCGTTATCACTGTTAGAGGGATCCCCAGGCCCATGCAGACGTGCGGCTCGGCTCCTCCAGCTCAGACGCGCCCACCGTCTCTCTGCCCAGGAGCTTTGCTACAGCTTGAATGTGTCCCCAAAAGCTTATGTGTTAAAGTCAGGTGTGGCGGCGCACATCTGTAATCCCAGTCCTCGGGAGGCTGAGGCAGAAGGATTGCAGATACAAGGCCTGTCTTAGCAAGAACCTGACTCAAACAAGATAAAAGGGGATGGAGGTGTACCTTAGGGATGGTATGCCCTTGGGCTCCAACCTCAGTAAAAAAAAAAAAAAAAAATAATAATAATAATAATAATAATAATAACAACAACAACAACATAGTAAATTAAAAAAAAACAGCTGGACGTGGTGGAGTTCTCTTGTAATCCCAGTATTTGGGAGGCTGAGACAGGAGGATCTAGGTTCATGGGCAGCCTCAGCTACTTAATGAGGCCCTCCACAACTTAGTGAGAACTTGTTTTAAAATAAAGAATAAAAAATAGGGCTGGGGTATAGCTTGGAGGTAGAATGCCCCTGGGTTCAATTCCTAGTACCACAAGAAAAAAAAAAAACCTGGGCATGGTCGTGGCCCCTTGTCATCCCCACGCTTTGGAGGCTGAGACAGGATGATCACACAGGTTCAAAGTCAGGCTCAGCTACTTAGTGAGGCTCTCAGCACCTTAGTGAGACCCTGTTTCCAAATAAAAATATAAAATAGGTCTGAGAGCATAGCACAGAGGTAGAAAAGCCCCTGGAACCACCTCCAGTACCACAAAAAAAGAAAAGAACAAAAGAAAAGATGATTTGATGTGTGTGTGTGTGTGTGTGTGTGTGTGTGTGTGTGTGTGAAAGAGAGAGAGAGAAAGAGAGAGAGAGAGAGAGAGAGAGAGAGAGAGAGAGAAGAAGGAGAAGAAGAAGAAGAAGAAGAAGAAGAAGAAGAAGAAGAAGAAGAAGAAGAAGAAGAAGAAGAAGAAGAAGGAGAAGAAGAAGAGGAGAAAGAAAGAGAGAGACTTAGAGACTTAGGATGTAACCCAGAGGCATCTACCTCCAGGCTACATCCCCAACCCTGTTTTATTTTTTATTTGAAACAGAGCTTCACCAAGGTGATGAGAGTCTCACTGTCCTCAAATCTGCGATCCTTCTGTCTCAGCCTCCCAAATGCTAGGATTACAAGCATGTGCCACCATGACTCCCAGCCCTTTTTAATTTATTTTTTTGTTTTGAAATAGGGCCTTGCTAGTTTCCTGAAAGCCTCAATAAATTGCTGAGCAGGCTGGGCATGGTGGTGCACACTTGTAATCCCCGCACTTGGGAGGAGGAGACAAGAGGATCGTGCAGGTTCAAAGCCAGCCTCACTGACTTAAGAGACCCTGTTTCCAAATAAAAATATAAAATAGGTCTGGGAGTGTAGTCCAGAGGTAGAAGGGTTTCCAGGAACCCCAGGACCACAAAAAAAAAAAAAAAAAAAAAAAATTGCTGAGGCTAGCCTTGAACCTTTGATCCTTCTTTCTAGCCTTTCAAATACTGAGATTACAGGCATGTGCCATCACACCTGGCAGCTGATTTGAAAAAGCATATTGTCAGCTGGGTGTGGTGGTGCACTTTTGTAATCCCTGCGCTTGGGCAGCTGAGACAGGAGGATCACACAGGTTCAAAGCCAGCCTCAGCTACTTAGTGAGGCTCTCAGCAACTTAGTGAGACCCTGTTCCCAAATAAAATATAAAGAAATAGGTCTGGTGTCAGGCATGGTGGCGCACACTTGTAATCCCAGCACTTGGGAGGCTGAGAACAGAGGATCGCGGTTCGCGGCCAGCCTCAGCTACTTAGTGAGGCCCTTTTCAACTCAGTGATACCCAGGTTCAAAATAAAGAATAAAAAATAGGGCAGGGGGTGTAGCTTGGATGTCAAATGCCCCTGGGTTCCATCCCCAGACCCACAAAAAAAAAAAAAATAGGTCTGGAAGTATAGCCTGGAGGTAGAAAGCCTCTGGGTTCCACTCCCAGTACCACATCACACACACACACACACACACACACACACACACACACACACACAATCATATTGTCAGCTGGTGATACATGCCTGTAATCTCTGAAACTCAGGAGACTGAAGCAGGAGGACTGCAAGTTCATGGTCATCCTGGGCAACATAGCAAGATCCTGTCTCAAGATAAAAATAAATAAATAAATAAAAAGGGCTGGGGATGTAAGTCAGAGGTAGAGAGCCTCGGGTTCCATCCCTAGTACCACACACAAACACAGAGAAAATCATGGCATCATGGCACCCCTGGAGTTTATCATGGAAACTTACCTTCCCTGATTTTCTTTTCTGGGCCCAGCTTTGCCATCATTTTGAGGTCCTGTCACAGAAGCAACCAGCAGTTTTTAGGCTGTTGCCCGCGGATGGGTTAGGTGTTTGGAGAAAGAAAGCATTTGTCTCCCCCTACTGGCCACTGAGAAAGTAACCTGAAAGAAGGAAAATGGCTCTTCAATTGCTAAACATCTACCTCAAAAACGGACAACATCTTGGCATGGAGCTGCACATCTGTAATCCCAGCACTTGGGAGACTGAGACATGAGGATCACAGGCTCAAGGTTGGGCTCAGCAAATTAGAGAGACTATCAGCAACTTAGAGAGACCTCGTTTCAAAATAAAAAATAAGCCGGGTGTGGTGGCGCATGCTTGCAATCACCGCACTTGGGAGGCTGAGACAGGAGGATCGCACGGGTTCGAGGCCAGCTTCAGCTACTTAGTGAGGCTCTCAGCAACTTAGTGAGACCCTGTTTCCAAATAAAATATAAAAAAGGTCTGGGAGTATAGCCCGGAGGTAGAAAGCCCCTGGGTTCCACCCCCAGTGCCACCAAAAAAATAACAAATAAAAAAATAAAAAATAATATAGGGCTGGGAACATAGATTGGAGGTAGAATGCCTCTGGGTTCAACCTCCAGTAACAACAACAACAAAAAACAAAGACAAATAAGGCCAGGTATGGTGGCACACACCTATAATACCAGTACTTGGGAGCTGAGACAGGAGGATCGCAGATTTAAAACCAGCCTCAGCAACCTACCAAGGCCTTGTTTTAAAAACAAAAAAATAAAAAAGATCTGGGGTTAGCTTGGAGGTAAAATGCCTCTGGATTAAATTCCCAGTACGGGGGAGAGAGGGAGGCCAAATTAAGATATGCATGTGATTAAAAATCACTTCACATGGCTCAAAAGGAATCTTTAGGAAGAATCAAATGTTCCTCTTACCAACCCCTAGTAAGGATTAGGGTTTGGTAAGTTTCCCCTCTTACCAAACCCTAACCCCTAACCCTAACCCCTAACCCTAACCCCTAACCCTAACCCTAACCCCTAACCCTAACCCCTAACCCCTAATCCTAACCCCTAACCCTAACCCCTAATCCTAACCCCTAACCCTAACCCCTAACCCTAACCCCTAACCCTAACCCCTAACCCCTAACCCTAACCCCTAACCCTAACCCTAACCCCTAACCCTAACCCTAACCCCTAATCCTAACCCCTAACCCTAACCCCTAACCCCTAACCCTAACCCCTAACCCTAACCCCTAACCCTAACCCTAACCCCTAACCCTAACCCTAGGGACACACGTAGCCATAGCCTTTCTGTGCTTCCTTCCAGGAATATTCCATGCACCATCAGGCGAGTGCTTGCCATACACACTAATATATATAATTATTTATATAACATATACATATATATGGGGGTTCTGGGGATTGAACCCAGGGGTGTTCTACCTCCAAGCTACACCCCCGGCCCTTTTTATTTTTTTCCTCTGAAATAGCGTCTCACTAGGTTGCTGAGTCTGTCTGTTGCAGAGACTGGCCTTGAACCTGCAATCCTCCTGTCTCAGCCTCCCAAGTACTGGGATTACAGGCGTGCGCCACCGCGCCTGGCTCGTGCACGCTCTCTGTCCCTTGGTTTTGCTCTCCTAACAATGTATCTCGGAGACTGTTCCATGCCCACCTTTGGCTGTCTTCAGCCAGTCCCAGACCGGTGGACATTTAGGCTGCTTCTAATCTTGGGCTTCAGGATCACCCTTGAACGCAGTCCTCAGCACAAGGACGACGGTTCCCAGGGGACGCGAGCGCACTGGCTTTGTGTACACACCGTCCCTTTAACGGCGACAACCTCTGGAGTCCCTACTGCTAATCTCTATGTTACGGAGGACCCAACGAAGACTCAGAGAGGGGAAATAATTTGCTCAAAGTTGAAGTAAAGGAAATCAGAACTTAGGTCTCTGGGCTGCGCTGATGGCAATCCATCGGCCCCTCTGCGCAAATTAGAAAAAGACCCACCCCACCCCGGGGTCCGGGATTTGGCCGCCAGAGGCAGGATGGATTTCAGGACCTGCGTGAGCCGGCTGCTGTGTGCGGCACGCGCTTGCCCACCCTGTCCCTGTGGCCCGTGGGGTTGCTGAGCTGTCACCTAAAGGTGCCGGGCGAGTTCAGCTCTAAGAGACTGAGGACAAAGCGATAGATGTGAGTTGGACGAAGGCCACGGCTCTGCTTTCGTGCATTCCACTGTTCAGTCCCCGTCTCCGGTGCCTCTGCTTTGGGCAGGGGCCCAGGATATAATGGGAAGAGGTAGACCTGGCCCCTCACCCAACCTGGCCTCTGCTGACTTAAAGAACCGTGGGCTGGGAGGCAGGGACAGGGAGCGGGCTGGGGCGGCGCCTGCTTGGTGACTTTGGGTAGATCGCTGCTCTGGGCTCAAGATAAGCTTGAACCAGCACCTTCCAACACAGGCGCAGTTGTTTTGCAGAAAGCCTCAGTGGACCGGGCATGTAGTAAGGGAGAGTATGGCCACGGAAAACTGGAATTATGGGTTGGTTGGTTTGTGGTACTAGGGATTGAACTCAGGGGAGTTCTACCTCTGAGTTACACTCCCAGCCCTATTTTATTTTTTTAGTTTCGAAACAGAGTCTCACTAAGTTGCGGAGGTCAGTCTCAAACCTGAGGTCCTCCCTTCTCAGCCTCCCAAGTACTGGGATTACAGGTGTGTGCTACCATGCCTGACTTATGTTTTATACGTACATGTGTGTAAAGGTCTCAATCAGAGATGGGTTTACCATGAAACTAACAGCTTAAATTCGAGGGCCCCTCACTGTCTTGGGAGGAGCCCTAATAATGTGTCCATAAGGTTACACGTCATACGATTTGCAAAACCAAGAGAGCTGAGTCCCGATACGCGAGGGCAGCCATCTCTTTCCACTGACGCGCTCTCAGTCACACTTGCCCTGGCGAAGGGTCAGAGCAGAGGGTCAGAGCATGTTTGAGATCTGACGAATGGGAGATTGTGTTAGATACACAGCTAGTTGAATTTAGTGGGTAATAGTTAGAAGGTTCTTAGTCATTTCTAAGAATAGTTACCTAGCCAGGCGTGGTGGCGCACGCTTGTAAACCCCGCGCTTGGGAGGCTGAGACAAGAGGATCGCGCAGGTTCGAAGCCAGCCTCAGCTACTTAGTGAGGCTCTCAGCAACTTAGTGAGACCCTGTTTCCAAATAAGGTATAAAATAGGTCTGGGAGTGTAGCCCAAAAGGAGAAAAGCCCTTGGGTTGCAGCCCAATACCACCAAGAAAGAAAAACAAAGAATAGTTACCTAAGTACACAGCCCCAATATAGAAATGGCTTCTAGAAGCTGGGCACAGTGGCGCACGCTTGTAATCCCAGCATTTGGGAGGCTAAGACAGGAGGATCATAAATTCCCGGCCAGCCTCAGCTACTTAGTGAGGCCCTTTGCAACTCAGTGAGACCCTGTTTCAAAATAAAGATTAAAAAATAGGGCTGGGGGTGTAGCTCAGAGGTGGAGTGCCCCTGGGTTCCATCCCCAGTACAGCAAAAAGAAAAGAAATGGCTTCTAGAAACGACCCTGCGTCCTGACCCAGCAGGTGTCCTGAGGAAGGGGCAGGGCCAGGACTCGCTCTCTGACCACCTCAGTCATGGGGCAAGCACGGGAGGAGAAGCAGAGCCACAGTGTATGGAGCTAAAAGCTAGTGTGTGTGTGTGTGTTAAATTGTGACTGATTCAGTTTCCACTGAAACCTAGTTACAACAGAACTGCAGCCTATCGGGAGTCTGGTTAACAATGCAGCTCTGTGATTGTGACTGCACCGTGCGCTGTTTATTTTTTGTTAGCAGTCAGGTGCAATAGGACGTTTCTGTTGTAATGCACAAACCTGTAACAGTACTGTAGTCAGTATGACGTCAAATGAAAAAAAATTTTATTTTTTTGGTACTGGGGTTTGAAACCAGAGGTATTCTACTTCTGAGCTATGCCCCCCCCCTATTTTATTTTTATTTTTTATTTTGAAACAGGGTCTCATTAGGTTGATGAGAGTCTCGCTATTTGCCGAGGCTGTCCTAGAACCTGGGATCCTTCCGTCTCAGCCTCCAAAGTACTAGGATTACGTAAGCATGCGCCACCTCGCCCAGCCAAATGAATGCTTTTCGTTGGTTGGTTGGTTCACACTGTAGATTGAACTCAGGGGCATTCTATCTCTGAGCTACACTCCCATACCTAATTTTTTTTCTTTATTTTGAAACAGTGTCTCACTAAATTGAGGAGGTCCTCACTAAGTAGCTGAGGCTGGCCAAGAACCCGCGGTCCTCCTGTCTCAGCCTCCCATGTACTGGGATTACAGGCGTGCGTCACCACACTTGACTTAAATGAATGCTTTCTATATAATGACACATAGGGTTATATCTTAGCATGTGACTAACAGTAATAGATTCTCAAACTAAGAAAAACATTTCTATTTTTGTTTTATTTATTTATTTTTTGAGGGTCTGGGGATGGAACCCAGGAGCATACGACCTCCGAGCTACACCCCCTGCCCTAGTTTTTATCCTTTATTTTGAAACAGGGTCTCACTAAGTTGCAAAGGGCCTCACTGAGTAGCTGAGGCTGTCCGCGAACCACGATCCTCCAGGTTTCAGCCTCCCGAATGCTGGGATTACAAGCGTGCGCCACCATGCCCAGCATACATTTCTAAAATTATATATATGCCGTATGTGTGTGTGTGTGTGCTATATCCCAACCCTATTTTTTATTCTTTATTTGGAAACAGGGTCTCACTAGGTTGCAGAGGGCCTCACTAAGTAGCTGAGGCTGGCTGCAAACTGCAATTCTCCTGTCTCAGCCTCCCAAGTACTGGGATTAGAAGTGTGTATCACCACGCTCATAACAAATATATATGTATTAAAATATATATTATATATAATATATAAATTATATATATACATATATATATTCAACCAAACTAGAAGGCTGACTTGTTTTTCTCTCTGGAAAATAGAATAAAATAATTGCTACGTGAAGAGCACGCAGCCTAAAATTGTAAGAAAAAATGCATTGTGGTAGCGTGTCAGGTAGAATCTTGTTCTGATTAAATGATTATGCTATTTGTCAGCTTTTTGAAGTTTGTCATTTATAGGAATTTACTCTCACAGTAAATAAATACATACTTTTTCACCGGATGTGGTGGTGTATGATTGTCATCCCAGTACTTGGGAGGCTAAGACAGGAGAATTAGAGATTTGTGGCCAGCCTCAACTATTTAATGAGGCCCTCTACAACTTAGTAAGACCTGTTTCAAAATAAAAAATAAAAAATAAAAAATAGGGCTGCCAGTGTAGCATGAAGGTAGAATAGCCCTGGCTTCAATCCCCAGCACTGTAATTAAATTAAATTAAATTAAATTAAATTAAAGCCAGGCCTAGTGATACACGTTTATAAACCCAGTACTTGAGAAGCTGAGACAGGAGGATCGCAGGTTCAAGACCTGCCTCAGCAACTTAGTGAGGCCCTCTACAACTTAGTGAGACCCTGTTTCAAAATAAAATAATATAGCTGGGCGTGGTGGCATACACCTGTAATCCCAGCATTTGGGAGGCTGAGACAGGAGGATCAAGGTTCACGGACAGCCTCAGCTACTTAGTGAGGCCCTTTGCAACTTAGTGAGACCCTGTTTCAAAATAAAATAATAAAATTGTGCTGGGGGTATAGCTCGGAGGTCAAATGCCCCTGGGTTCCATCCCCAGTACCACAAAAACTAAATAACTAAACAAAAATAAAGGACTGGGGGTATATCTCAGAATTAGAACACCCCTGGGCTCAATCCTCAGGACCAGGAAAAAGGAGGATTTTGGTGTGTAACTCAGAAGTAGAAAGCCAGTGCCAAAAAGAAAAATAAAATAAAAATAGATCCCCAAATTGTTTACAAACTTTAAGCGCCACAAAACTTGAGTTGCACCTGGTCCTGTAAAGTGCATTTCCTACAGTGGGTGCCTGTCAAAAAAAAAAAAAAAAAAAAAAAAAGACTGAAAAGCTCTGGGTGAGGCAGATGAGCTCAGAAATGCCTGCCAGCTCCAGAACTCCCTGAATCTCTGCTCTGTCCCCTCGCCCAGCAGCTGTGAGCCTCACAGAAGGACACGGAAGCCCTCTCCGGGAGCTTCTCCAAGTCCCTCCCGCCGTCCTGGGAGCCCTTGTCCCGCAGGGAGGCGGGAGACAGAGTGCCAGTGTGCCGGGCTGGCCGGAGCCTGCGCAGAGGTGGAGACAGGTGCTGGGGGCACTTCTGCTGGGGAGGGAAGGGCCGGGGCGGGAACTGAGGGCCTCTCCTGGAACAGCAGTCCTCCCTGTTTGGAGCCTTCCTGTTTCTGAGACCAGACCTCACTGTGCTGCCCAGGCTGGCCTCGAACTCCTCTGTTCAAGCTGTCCTCCTGCCTCAGCCTCCTGGGGAGCCGGGTCTATAGGCACAGCGCCACCACGCCTGGCTTTGAAGCTTTCTTTACCGGGAACGCATTATAGGTGTTCTGTGTTTCCTTCCTGCCTGCTTATAGGGAGGAACCCAGGGGCATTCTACCTCCAAGCTACACTCCCAGCCCTATTTTTTGTTCTTTATTGTGAAACAGCATGTGACTATTTAGAGAGCCTCACTAAGTAGCTGATCCGCCCAAGTATTGGAATTACAAGCATGAGTCCCCATGCCTGGCTCCCCCACACCGGGGCCTTCTGTCTCTGAGCTCCAACCACAACCCCTTTTATTTATTTTGAAACAGGGTCTCACTAAGTCACTGAAGGTTTCCCTAGATTGCCGAGGCTGGCATGGAACGTGTGATCCTCCTGTCCACTCCAAATCCTGAGATTACAGACAGGAATGTGCACTGAGCCCAGCCACAAGTTATATTACACTCCACTAACCCGAGGCTCCAGAGGCGGTGGGACTTGCCGAAGTCATACAGCAGTGGCCCTTCCTGCCCTGCACACCCTTCCCTCCAGCAACACCATCCTTCTCGGATTCTTTGGTCTCACTGGGTTGCAAACAAGGAGCCTCACTAAGTAGCTAAGGCTGTCCTTGAACCGTGATCCTCCTGTCCTTGAACCGCGATCCTCCTGTTTCAGCCTCCCAAATGCTGGGATTACAAACCTGCGCCACCACACCCGGCTTCCCTCTTGGATTTTTTTTTTTTTTTTTTTTTTTTTTTGGTGGTACTGGGGTTCCTGGAAACCGGGCTACACTCCCAGACATATATATTTTAAATATATATATATATATATATATATATATATATATATATATATATTTTTTTTTTTTTTTTTTTTAAACAGGGTCTCTTAAACTAGCAAGGCTGGCTTCGAACCTGCGCCATCCTCCTGTCTCCGTCTCGCAAGCGTGGGGATTACAAGCGTGCGCCACCACGCCCGGCCCTTCTTGGATTCTTAAAGATGTCATTTCCTACCGACTGTCCTCCTCCGCCACCCCCACCCCCACCCCCACGCGGGGAGAAAACGCCTACTGGTTTTTCAGGTCCCGCTGCCTCCTGCCCTTCCTGTCCCCTCTGCAGGATACCTGGTCTCATGCTCCTCTGCAGCACTTTGGAAAAACCCATCAGGATCTGCGAAGGCAGCGCTAGCAGCTCCCAGGTTGACTGTGGCACTAACCCCGATCTGAAATTATGTCGTCCCTCCGTGTGCTTAGATTACTAGATGCAAACTCTGCGAGGGCGACGCCTTGCCGCTCCTATTCGCCCCTCTATTCCCTGGCACAAGGTGGGCGCTCAATAATTATTTGCTTTTGTGTTAAACCTGTACCCCAACAGCACTCTGTAAACTCCAAGTCCTAAAGCCCGCGAAGGAATAAAAGGAATTTACCGGTCAGCCAATTAGCGAGGGGCAATATTTGCATGTTGCATTCCTATTGGTAAAATCTGGGGTCCTAGCTTCAATCTGGCCAGTGAGGCGAGGGCTACAGTACTGGCCTCTGTGGCCACACCCATCCTTCCCTGTGAAAAGGCGTGGGGGTTGGGGAGCGATAGCAAAGGGAGGAGGGGTACTCACCTCCTGGAGACCCTTCGCTTCTCAGACTCACACTTAGATGGGCATAGTTTAGTTATCAACAGGTGGGGTACACCTGAGCACCCAGAGCTGGGAGAAACTGGTGTTAAAAATAAGAGCAGAGAGCCGGGCGTGGTGGCGCACGCTTGTAATCCCCGCGCTTGGGAGGCAGAGACAGGAGGATCGCGCAGGTTCGAAGCCAGCCGCGTGCGCTGGCTTAGGAGACCCTGTTTCCAAATAAAAAAAGTATAAAAAATAGGTCTGGGAGTGTAGCCCGGAAGTAGAAGGGCTTCCAGGAACCCCAGTACCACCAAAAAAATAAATAAATAAATAAATAAGAGCAGAGAGACAGAGCAGAGTAGTAGTAATTCCGCTCCTTGGGAGGCTGAGATAGGAGGATCACAGGTTCAAGGACAACCTCAGCAACTTAGTGAGAGTCTCATGGATCTAGTGAGTCCCTAGTTCAAAAACAAAATAATAAAGCCGGCCATGGTGGTGCACGCATGTAATTTCAGCATTGGGGAGGCTGAGACAGGAGGATCATTGTTCACAGACAGCCTCGGCTTCTTAGTGAGGCCCTTTGCAACTCAGTGAGACCCTACTCCAAAATAATAAAAAATAGGGCTGGGGGTGTAGCTCAGAGGTAAAATGCCCGTGGGTTCCATCCCCAGTCACACACACACACACACACACACACACACAGGCATGGTGATGCACGCTTGTAATCTGAGCATTCGGGAGGCTGAGACAGGAAGACCACAGTTCGCAGACAGCCTCAGCTACTCAGTGAGGTCCTCTGCAACTCAGTGAGATCTATTTCAAAATAAAGAATAAAAAACAGAGCTGGAGTGCAGCTTGGAGGTAGAATGCCCCTGTGTTCCATCCCCAATACCTCAAAATAAATAAATGAATAAATAGTCACACACACACACACACCCCATTTCAACTGGGGTGTGAGTGTAGCTCAGACATAGAATGTCCCTGGTTCAGCCAGGCATGGTGGCGCACGCTTGTAATCCCTGCGCTTGGGAGGCGGAGACAGGAGGATCGCGCAGGTTTGAAGCCAGCCGCGCTGGCCTAAGAGACCCTGTTTCCAAATATAAAAGTATAAAATAGGCCTGGGAGTGTAGCCCTAAGGTAGAAGTGCTTCCAGGAACCCCAGTACCACCAAAAAAAAAAAAAAAAGAATGTCCCTGGTTCAATCTCCAGTACTGGGGGGGGGGGGTAGAGAAAGGTCAGGGACCACTAATCATCCATCTACACTAGGCGCTCAGATGTGGGGGTGAATTTGCATCACCATGAAAGCTCTTCTCAGGCCTGCGGTCCTTGGCAGCCAGAGCAGGCAGGCAGGGCAGCTGGCAGGCAGGGCAGCTGGCAGCACAGGTGAAGGACCCCAACTTGGCAGCGCGTTCCTGGGCCATGCCGCAGAGTCCAGCTGCATTCTTCACTAGCTCACAGGGTGTGTGTGTGTGTGTGTGTGTGTGTGTGTGTGTGTGTGTGAGAGAGAGAGAGAGAGAGAGAGAGAGAGAGAGAGAGAAAGAAAGAGAGAGAGAGAGAGAGAGAGATTGAGATTTTAACACAGGCGGTCACTTCAGAGATCGCCAGCAGACCGCAGCACCTTGGAAATCGAGCAGAACCTGGTCCCGGCTTCCCAGTTACGTCACAGTCACGATTTTCTTTAGCCTTTCTGGACCTCAGTTTTTCCCTCTGTAAAATGGGGAGGCTAATAGCTACCTCAAAGGACTGGTATGCTATCTATGTAAAAGTTGTGGTTCGCCACTTTCAAGTCCAGAAATGGGAATGAAATACCTTTATTACATTATCAGAGCAAAGGCAGCCATACAAGCTGTCACAGGGAGATCCCTACCTGCCCGCCCCAGGCCCCAGACCTGAGACAAGCCCAATGAGCAAGTTCATTTTTCTAATGGCCGCAACCGTCCCCCTCCCCCAGGAGATGGCCCAGTTCCCCTTGGACCAAATCTTATTTTTGCTGTCCTATTATCCCAGGCAATCCAGACTTTTTTTTTCCCCTGGGTAAGCCTTAATTGCAAATCACCAATTAGTTCACCTTCTTTAACACAGGCATTTAGATTCGTGCTAAATTTATGTTTCCTTCTATCCTGTGGGCACTGTGAGGTCTGGCTATTATACCTGGCAGGAGAGGACCGAAATCAAAGGAATCAAAAAATGGTCCAAAAACAAGAAAACCACCCCGACCATTGCCCTGCCCCAAGATGACCCGGTCACTAGCCCACCAACCAGCGTCACGTGACGTACCACTACTTCCTTGACCCATAAAAGCCCCTAGTACGTAAGGAAGGGGCTCCTGACTCGTGGGCTCTCATTCCCAGTCGCACACCCCCAGCAGGCTCTACCCCAACTAAAGCCTCTTCTAGTCTGTTGGGCTATGTTGTCCCATAGTCCTCAACACATCTAAAGGGCATTGTTGCCAATAAAGATAATGTATTAAGCTGGGCATGGTGGCGCACGCTTGTAATCCCCGCACTTGGGAGGCTGAGACAGGAGGATCGTGGTTCGTGGGCAGCCTCAGCTACTCTGCAACTTAGCAAGTCCCTGTTTCAAAATAAAGAATAAAGCTGGGCGTGGTGGCGCACGCTTGTAAACCCCGCGCTTGGGAGGCTGAGACAGGAGGATCGCACAGGTTCAAAGCCAGCCTCAGCTACTTAGTGAGGCTCTCAGCAACTTAGTGAGACCCTGTTTCCAAATAAAATATAAAATGGGTCTGGGAGTATAGACAGGAGGTAGAAAGCCTCTGGGTTCTACCCCCAGTACCGCCAAAAAAATAAAAATAAAATAAAAAAATAAAGAAAGAATGAAAAATAGGACTGGGGGTATAGCTCAGAGATCAAATGCCCCTGGGTTCCATCTCCAGTACCGAGAGAGAGAGAGAGAGAGAGAGAGAGAGAGAGAGAGAGAGAAAGAATGTATTAAATGTACAGAGAAAAAAGTCCAGTATGGTGGCACATGTTTGTAATCCCAATACTTGGGAGGCTGAGACAGGAGATTACAGGTTCAAAGCCAGCCTCAGCAATTTAGTAAAATCCTCAGAAACTTAGCAAGATCCTGTTTCAATAATAATAATGATAATAATAAAAAGGCCTGGGGGGTGTAACTCAAAGGTAGAATGCTTCTGGATTCAGTCCTCAGTACCAAAAAATAAAAAAATCAGCTGGGCATGGTAGTGCATGCCTGTAACCAGTACAGGAGGATCACAAGTTTGCAGCCAGCCTCAGCAATTCAGCAAGGCCCTCCACAACTTAGCGAGACTGTTTCTTTTCCTTTTTGTGGTACTGGGGGTTGAACTCAGGGGCATTCTACCTCTGAGCTATACCCCAGCTCTATTTTATTTTGAAACAGGGTCTCTCTAGATTGATGAGAGTCTCACCACCTTGAACCTATGATCCTCTTGTCTCAGCCTCCAAAGTACTGAGATTAAAAGCGTGCATCACCACCCCTGGCTTAGGGACCTTGTTTCAAAATAAAATAAAATAAAATATGGCTGGGGACATGGCCTAGAGGTAGGAATGCCCAAGGTCCAATCCGCAGTACCATCAAAAATAAATACATGTACAGAGAAATAGTTGAATTCAATACTCTGTAAGCCTTTTATTCTGTGAACTTTATTGTACAAAACCTGGCTGGCTTATACCATGTGACCCAGTCGATTCAGGAAACATGGGCCTCTCCCTGCCCCCGCCATGGGGTACACGCATTCCCTGGACGCTGCATCCTCTGATCTCTGCTCTGTTCACTCAGCAGCTCTCCCTGGCATCATGGTTCCTGGGATCCAGCATGGATTTTGGGTCGGGACTCAAGCTGGAGTTCGAATTCTGCTTCTGTGCAACCTCAGGACCTGTGCACTGGAATTCTTCACTGGCTCCCCATGGGATTCTGACAGGGATCAACGCACTTCCTACAACCAGCTTCTTCTCAGCTTAAATGCCATGGGCTTAAAGGAGTCCAGGCCCACAGGCCCTCCGCTCTCCTCGCACCAGCCTGTTGGGGCCCTTCCTAATTGCGTTTCGTTCGTTTTCCTGTTTCCCATTCTTTCAAGGTAGCCGGCTCCTGGAATGGAGGTATTTTTTGTGTGGTTCTGGGTACCAACCCCAGAGCCACAAAAAAAGTGACTTCTGAGCTGGATGTGGTTGCACACACACCTACAATCCCAGTCCTCGGGAGGCTGAGACAGAAGGATAGCGGGTTTGAGGTCACTTAGCATGACCCTCAGCAACTTAGTAGAGACTCTGTTTCAAAATAAAATTTAAAAAAGGGCTGAAGTGTGGCCCAGAGGCAGAACATACCTGGGTTTAATCCCAGTACCAAAAAAAAAAAAGTGACTTCTGGGCTGGGTGAAGTAGTGCATGCCTATAATCCCAGCAAGCTGAAGCGGGGAGAATGCAAGGCCAAAGCCTGACTGACCTATTTAGTGAGATCTTATCTCAAAAATAAACCAATAAATAGAGCCAGGCTGGTGGTACATGCTTGTAATCCCAGTGCCTGGGAGGCTGAGACAGGAGGATCACAGGTTCGCGGCCAGCCTCAACTACTTAGTGAGGCCCTCCAAAACTTAGTGAGACCCTGTTTCAAAATAAAGAGTTAAAAATAGGGGTGGGAATGTGGCTGGGAGGTAGAATGTCCCTGGATTCAATCCCCAGTACTGCAAAAGAAAAGGGTGGGGTGGGGTGTATTTTAGTGGTAGAGCACCCCTGGGTCCAACTCCCTAAGCTCCTGAAAACAAAAAAGCGATTTCTGGGGCTGGGGATATAACTCAGTGATAAACCAATTGCCTCCTAGGGTTCAATCCCCAGCAACACACAGACACAGTGACTTCTGTCGGCCTGGATAGGCCCCTACATCAATGTGGTAAATACGGTTTCTGTCCTACTTTCGTAACAATTCATTTGAGTAATAAACAAAAAAGAGCCCCAAGTACACATTTTGTTACAGCTTTTATTGAGGGAGGCAATAAACACATATACCCCTTACTTATGTCATTTTAATGGCCTGCAGAAGAGAATTTAGATACTAGTCAGCGGAACAGTGAGTTTGGAGGGAAAAACTGACCCAGATGAGGTCACTGCGGTTCTGCAAGGTCAATCGAGGTCACTCGCCTAGGCGCTGGCTGGAGCAGAACCCCTTCGCCCGATTCCCCGGGCTCTGCCGCTTTAACCCTTTCTGGCCTAGGGCCGCAATAGAGGGCACCGCGGGCGGGTTCCCCAGGATCGCCAGGGGGCGACCGAGAGCAGCGACAGGCTCCCCCGCGGGCAGTTCCCGGGTCTGGAGTGGAGACCGGGTGAGGAAGCTCAGCTAGCTTTCTCCTGTGTGTGTGGAGGGTGCCAGCGACCGAACCTAGGGGCATCTACCTCCGAGACACACCCCAGACCTACAATTTTTTTTTTCCGTTTTGAAACCTTAGGGCCTCGCTAAACTGCTGAGGCTGGCTTCGAACTTGCCACCCTCCAGTCTCTGCCTCCCAAGTACTAGGATGACAGGTGTGTGCCGCCAGGCCCGGCTCTCCCTACCTTTTCGCACCAGGTCTAGCTGGAGAAATCCGACAGTCTCAGAGCAAAACATCGCCTCCTCATCGCCCAGTTGAGGACGCCCTCTTCCCGCGCGACCTCCGAGTTCGGGGAAAGAGCCCCTCCTACGTGGCCACTACCCCGTCTCCCCATCACCTCGCGTAACAAACTCCTGGCCTTGTTCTCCGGCGCCATCAGAGCACACAACCACAATGTCTGCAGACTGAACGCGGGCGGCGGCCCGGGGCGCAGGCGGGCACGGCTGGGGCGCAGGCGTCCGCGGTGAGGAGTCAGGGCCGAGGCTCGCAAAACGCCAACACCGCCGCCCGCACCCCGTCCGCGCCAGCCACCCCGCGACCCGGCCCTTTTAACGCGCGCTCCACCTGCGCCCCGCCGGAAGTCCCCCTCGGGCTCCGGAAGTGACGTCACCCAGCGCCATGGCCCCGGAGCGCCCTTCCGGAAGCGGTCACAGGCCTCTCCGTGACGCAGAGCGAGTTAGCGCGTCCCGCGGGGTTCCCATGGTGCTGCCCGCAGCCCCCAGCCCCTCCGCTTCCTCTCCCGCCTGAGCGCCCGGCGCGGCGAGGCGGGCGGCGGGCCCATCGCGGCGGGGCCGCGCCCGGGGGAGGGCGGCGCGCGCGACCGCGTCTCTATGGTGCGCCGCGCCCGCGCGTCGGGGCGGACGCGGCCCCTTTAACCGGCGGAGGGCGGCGCCGAGGAGGTCCCGCGAGAGCTGCGGGGGGCGGCGCCGAGGCGGGGGGCCCGTGGCGGATGGAGCCAGCGATGGAGCCGGAGACTCTGGAGGCGCGAATCAGTGAGTGTCCGGGAGGGGCGCGGGCCGGACCGGAACCGGAACCGGGGGCGCGAGGCAGGCCCCCTCCCGGCGGGGCGGGGTGCGCGGCGCCCCCTCCTCACGCCCCGCCCCCGGCCCAGGAGGGGCGGTGTCCCGAGTCAGCCCCCGGCCGGGCGTGGAGGAGGATCCCGCCGGTGGGAGTGGGCGCCGCCCATCCGCGCGATTCCAGGGCCAAGACCTCGGGACTGAGAGGAAGACCCCCCAAGCCCCACAGGTCCACAGGGCTCCGCCGAAGGGCCGCCCCGATGTCTTTCCCGAGAGGAAGCGAGCGAGCAGTCCCCAGGGCTGCACCGCAGACCCGAGCGGAAGGGACCCTACTTTCCTCCGGCCCCGAACCTTTCACTGTTGGGCCCTATGTGGAGGTGTTCGCTCTTGTCCGATTCCTAGAGCCTGCAACTACTCTGAAATTTGCTTATTGCTTCGTGCTGGAAGGGGAGGGCCCCCTGGCCCATCTAATTCCCCCGTCCTCCATCTCTGGTCCCATTGTGAGAAATGCCAAAGCCCTACAGCCTCGGGAGGGCCCCCTCAGACTCCGCAAGTAAATCCAGGTTTACCGTCACTACTCCTGGACCGGTGTTCATACTCTCTACCTCCATCCAGGCCTCTGCACCTCTTTTCCAGTCTCTCCTTAGAAACAGCTTCCTATTAGCCTGGCCTCCCAGCCCCCATACCGTCTCCCTGAGCTCACAGTCCCACAGTACTGAGGCTCCTCAGCTCCCGCAGTCCCACTCCTGGACTGTGCCCCTGAAAGCCAGGATCTGCTTCTCCACGTCTAGTGACAGCACTCTCCCAAGGCTTTCCCTCCTGTTGGGCCCTTGTCTGTGCCAAGTCCTCAAGGAAGCCTCTTAGACTACCCCAGTCCAGCCTCCTGGACTCTGGCACACCACGGAGCTTTGCAGGGTGGTTTGGGGTGGTGACCAGCCCTGTTTAAGTCGGTCTTGAGCAGAGCTGGACCCTGAGGCTGGCCTCCCAACCACACCATCCCCAGGGATATTTCAGAGTCATCAGTGGCAGGGGAGGGAGAGGTGCAAAGGAGGCACTCGGCAGCCATTGACTGTTCCAGAATGCCACAGGTGTCTAGAACTCGGGGGATGGGCCGAGCCCTAGCTGACTGATCTCAAACTTGCCACAGGACGTAAGCTCTGGGTGATGCAAGTCTCAGGTGGAAACCGGGGACGTAGCTCAGCGACATGGGCCAGGCCCTGGGTTCTATCCGCCGTACCTGGAGGGGGCAGGGGCAGGTTGAACAACAATGGGGATTTTCAGAGAAGCCAAAGAGTCCAGAAACTGGAGGAAGTTGGGGATGCCTGGGTTTGGCCGGACCTTGATTGATCACAGCTGAGACTGTTCTCTTTTTCTCCCACTTTATATCTGTTTCCTCTTGGGGGTCAGAGGAAGAGTAGTTTCTGCTGGGGTAAACGATGGTATCATCACCATTGTGGAGTGAGGGTGGAGTTGCGCCCTGTTGTGGAACACCTCCCTCCTCAGTTCCTGTCCCCTGCTGCCTGCCACGGAAGGCACTCCCCCAGCCATCATGGTGGGACCAGGGCAGGGGGTCGTAGCTCCTGAGACTCAGACCCTCAACTTGAAGCCAGATGCAGGGAGAAAGCTGCTGTCTCTGAGGCCAGCACTTCCTCTTCGCTGGCCTCTGACTCAAGAGCCGTCTCCGCAATCAGCTTCTCTGCTCTTCCTCAGGCTCACATGTCCTTGACGCTTTAAGAAATTGCCTGTTGGAGGGTCCCCCAGCTGGATGACATTGAGTGGACAGAGCCTCCCCTATTCTCCCCCTTTTTTGGTGTGGTACTGGGGATTAAACCCAGGGGCATTCTACCTCCAAGCCATACCCCCCAGTCCTATTTTATTTTGAAAAAGAATTTCACCAGGTTGATGAGAGCCTCGCTACTTGCTGAGGCTGCCTTGAAACCTGCGGTCCTCCTGTCTCGGCTTCTCAAGTACTAGGATTGTAGCGTGCACCACCGTGCCCAGCTCCCCCATTTTCTTCTACCTCCAGACTGGTATTCCCCAAACTTTGGCGGTGTTGGGGAAAGGCAGAGTAGATAGGCACAGAGAAGAATCTGTAGACAGGAGGAGGGAAAAGGTTGTATTCCTGGTATCCCCAGGGCGTAAGCAGGGGCTTCTGTTTGTCTGAGGGACTGGAGTGTGCTGCTTGCCTCCTGGGACAGAGACTCGAACACAGGCAGGAAACACTTCCTTCATTTCTCTGCTCAGCGCTGGCTCCTCTGGGATCCCTCCAGGAAGTAGCCCACCCCACAACTGTACTGTGCCCCTGCCCCTCTATTTTGCTTTTTCGAGCCTCCTGACAGTGTGCGATGTTGTGTTTGTTAGTCTTAGTATTTAGTGTTTCTCTTGCTGGGCCAGTGAGCTTCAGGAGGCTGGAGTTTGGTCTTGTTCACTACTTGAACCCGGCACCAGGATATTTATTGAATAAATATGAACTGTGTGCATGGCTACCAGGCACTAGGATCCCAGGGCTCCGGGCCCTTGCCACAGCCTAGGGCCCCAACTAAACAGGCACCACATGCTGGGGCCCAGCCTCTGCTGTCTACGGGTCCTGCTCAGCCCAACTCCTGGCTGTGCTCCCTCCACGGGCCGGCTCTGTGGTGCTCAGACCTGGGCAAGCAGGCTGGGGGCCGCAGAGCTGGGAGGCCCGCCGTGGCCTGGCCACGCGCAGAGCGTTCTCTCATCAGAAGTCAGTCTGTATTTCACTGTGACTTTGCAAGTGGGGAAATGGAGGTTCAGGGAAGTTAGGTGACCTCCTTGATTGTTGTTTAGCCGACATCGGGGGTCAGAGGGATGGCCTCTGGGCTTGATTACCATCCCTCTCCTGGCCACTGCCAGTTCTGGATGGAGACTTCTGGGGCTTGCCTTGAAGCTGGCTCATTCGTGCATGCATACATTCACTGGCAAAGGAGAGATGGGTGTGTGCAGTGTGAAGGCAGGCTCAGGTCCACAGTGGAGGAGTCTGGGGGACTCGAGAAATCTCACCTAGCATGGCTGTCTTGGGCAGGAGTAGAAGGCTGTGCCACTCCCACTCCGGGAGGAGAGGAGCTTCTGCGCCTGCGTGACAGTGAGGCCCACGCTCCCTCAGAGGTCCTCTACGCTCCACCTTGTACTCAGTTCCCCACGTAGCTCCTGGCGCAGCCTGCAAACTCGTCAGAGGCCAGCGCTCCCGGCACGTTCGATGCTCCCCAGCCCGGCCTCAGTGTTTGGTCTTCCAGGCAGCCTGCCCTGGCCGCAGGCTGGCCTGAGGCGCCTCCGCTGGGTCCTCCCAGCTGCTCTGCCTCCGCCTGTCACACTTTGTTGACTACCTGGCTTCTCTTGGCTCACTGCCTCGCCACACGGCTCCTTGAGGGTGGGACGGTATGTTTATTCCTTACGCCTGGATCTCCAAGCACACATTCCATGAGAAGTGTAGGGATGCTGTTCTCAGGGGCAGAATGAGAAGGGGTGAGATTGGCCCAGTAGGGTTACAGCTGCAGGGAAGGGAGATGTGGGGAGGAGGGAAGGGGCCCCGGCACCGCCTCTAAACGTGGCATGTTGGTGGGAAGCCGAGGAGGACCAGTGGCCTCACGCTCCTGGGCAGGAGGTGAAGGGGCGGCCTCTCCTGGAGGGAAGCACCGGGCTTCTCTCCCTGCTGCACTGACCCGTCTTCTCCGCAGACAGAGCCACGAGCCCCCTGAACAAGGAGCTCAACTGGGCCGGCATCAGCGGCTTCTGTGAGCAGCTCAACGAGGACTTTGAGGGGTAGGAGCCCTCCCTGCTGCCCAACACCCGACAGAGGCAGCGGCCGACCTGGGATTGGCCCATCCCAGGCTTCCCAGCATGCTTTGTGGGGACCCGCCTGAGAGAGGACAGCCCTTTGCTAAGGGAGAGCCAGAGCGCCACATTGACCCCGAGTACCTGTCCAGAACGCACATTCTCAGGCTGCCACCACCCTCTGGTGCGGGCGTGGGGCGGGTGGTGCTGAGGCTGGGAGCCACGGCTCCGTGTCCACTTCTGCCCCCTGCGTCGGTGCAGGTGCTCCCCCCGAGCCCCAGCCCGCAGTCAGGCTGCCTGGGAGCAAATCCCATCCCTTCTCTTAGCCGAGTAATGGCGGGTGAGTAATGGATCCACTGAGCCTCGGTTTCCCACTGTAAAGTGGGGGAGAGCGTGCTGCCTGCCAAGGAAGCTCTTGGAGGTTTCCTGCCCGCCTCAGGAGGGCGCCTTGCCTGGCCGTGTCGCTCTAGACGGTAGCTACTATTACCACCTCCACCTCCACCGTGAAGCTGCTCCGTCTTCCCAGCAGAGCGTCCTTTGGCACACTGAACTCCCGGCGATGAGCGCCTGTTACTCATGGCACGTCGCTGTGCTTCGCTTCCAGCCTGGCCCCATGGCAGCTGTAGTCCTCTGTCCATGTTGTCTCTGCCGCAAGCTGAGCACAGGACATGTGGTTCTTAAAGCCAGCCGAGCAGCCCCGCGCCTTTGGAAGGTCCTTGCCTCCGCTCCTGCCTGGCCCTGCCCTCCACCCTCCCCAGGTCCCCATCTGGTCCAAGGAGGGCACTAGGCCTTTGCCTCGGCCTTGAGGAGCCGCCGAGGCTGAGGTCCCGGCAGGCTGGTGCAGTGACCTCCCTTGGAGTGACCCGGGCTCTTGGCAATCCTGGCTCTGTTGTTCCTCCCATCCAGGCCTCCACTTGCCACCCGGCTGCTGGCCCACAAGATCCAGTCTCCGCAGGAGTGGGAGGCGATCCAGGCCCTGACGGTAAGAGGAGGGGGCAAGGGTGCCAGGTGCCGTCTGTTCCCAAGCCAGGCAGTGGCACCAGGGAGGGCCAGTACCGAGGTTCTTGGGATTCCAGAAGGGTCTGCTTAGATAAGCTCAGGGGAGTTGTGACCAGGTGGTCCAGGATGGAGATCTGAGGGTCTCTTAGCAGCCAGTGGGCTAGCTGCCCACATTCTTTTTTTTTTTTTTTTTTTTTTTTTTTTTTTTTTTGCAGTACTGGGGATGGAACCCAGGGGCATTCTACCTCTGAGCTGTACCCCCAGTCCTATTTTTTATTCTTTATTTTGAAACAAGATCTCACTAAGTTACAGAGGGCTTCACTAAGTAGCTTAGGCTGTCTGTGAACCGCAGTCCTCCTGTCTCATGCTTCCAAATGCTGGGATTACAAGTGTGCACCACCCTTCTCGGCTTTACACTTGGGAACTGAACCTGGGTGTTTGTTTTGCCTCTGAGCTACACTGCCTCGGTCCTTTTTATATTTTGTTTTGAAACAGGGCTTTGTTGTCCTTGAGCCTGTGATCCTCCTGTCTCAGTCTCCCAAATGCTGGGATTACAGATGTGCACCACCACACCTGGCAGAGGCTTAAGGCTCTGCTTCATTGGGTTTTTTGTTTTGTTTGTTTTTTGTTTTGTTTTGATTTTTTCTTTGCAGTGCTGGGATTGAACTCAGGGCCTTGTGCATGCTAGGCAAGCACTCTACCACTGAGCTGCACCTCTCACCCACACTTAGGCCTCTACAGAGGCCCCTAAGATCCACGGGTTTCCCACTCCAGCTATACGGTGCATGCTTCCCGAGAGATGTAGTAAACACAGGTTAGGCCAGTATGGTGGCACATGACTATAATCGCAGGACTTGGGAAGCTGAGACTGGAGGATCACAAATTCAAGGCCAGCTTCAGCTACTTAGCAAGACTCTTGTTTTCTTTCCTTCCTTCCTTCCTTTTTTCTTTCCTTATTTATTTACTTTGTGTCAGGGAGGAGTATTGGGAATTGAACCTCCAGGCTCTATCCTAGCCCTTTATGTGTGTGTGGTACTGGGGATGGAATCCTGGGGCATTCTACCTCTGAGCTACACTGCCAGCCCCTTAGCCCTATTTAATATATATATATATATATATATATTTTTTTTTTTTTTTTTTTGCGGTACTGGGAATGGAACCCAGAGGCATTCTACCTCCAAGCTACACCCCCAGTCCTGTTTTTTATTCTTTATTTTGAAACAGTCTCACCGAGTTGCAAAGGGCTTTACTAAGTAGCTGATGCTGTCCATGAACCATGATCCTCCTGTCTCAGCCTCCCAACTACTAGGATTACAAGCATGAACTACCCGGCTGCCCTTTTTTTTTTTTTTTTTTTTTTTTTTGAAATAGGGTCTTGCTAGGTTGCTGAGAGTCTTACTAGATTGCTGAGGCTATCCTGGAACCTGCGATCCTCCTGTCTCAGCCTCCTAAGCACTGAGATTACAAACATGTGCTACTACTGTGCCCAGCAGAAGAAAAGGTTTTGGTTTTTTTTTGTTGAGGTACTAGGGATTGAACCCAGGGGCATTCTACATCTGAGTTACACCCCCAGCCCTATTTTTTATTCTTTAATATGAAACAGAGTTTCACTAAGTTGCTGAGGTTAGCTGCAAACTTGTGATTCCTTCTGTCTCAGCCTCCCAGGTACTGTAATACAAGCATGTGCCACCATGCCCAGCTAGTTTTTGTTTTGTTTTGTTTTGTTTTGTTTTGTTTTGTGGTACTGGGGATTGAACCCAGGAATATTCTATCTCCACGCTACAACCCTAGCCTGATTTTTTTTTTTTTTTTTTTTTTTTTTTTGCGGGTCTGGGGATGGAACTCAGGGGATTTGACCTCTGAGCTATACCCCTGCTGTTTGTTTTTTTTCCCTTTTTTTTTTTTTTATTCTTTTTAATTTGAAACAGTCTCACTAAGTTGCGAAAGGCCTCACTAAGTAGCTGAGGCTGTCCTCGAACCATGATCTTCCGGAATCAGCCTCTCAAATGCTGGGATTACGAGTGTGCGCCACCACGCCCAGCGTGATTTTTTTTATTCTTTATTTTGAAACAGGGTCTCACATCTCACTAAGTTGCAGAGGGCCTCACTAAGTAGCTGAGGCTGATGCAAACCTGTCTCAGCCTCCCAAGTACTGGGATTACCAGCATGCGCCCCCACGCCCGGCTCAAAAGTTCTTAATAATAATATTTTTTGTGTATGTAGTACTAAGAATTGAACCCAGGGATATTTACCTCTGAGCTACACTCCCCACTCCCAGCCCTATTTTCTTTTTTTTTTTTTTTTTTTTTTTTTTTGTGTGTGTGTGTGTGTGTGTGTTACTGAGGATTGAATCCAGGGGCCTTCTACTTCTGAGCTATATCCACAGCCCTATTTTTTTATTCTTTTGACCCAGGGTCTCACTAAGTTGTGGAGAACCTCACTGAGCAGCTGAAGCTGACCAGAAAACTGCAATCCTCCTATCTCAGTCTCCCAAGTATTGGGATTACAAGTGTGCACCACCACAGCCAGCCTTTTTTTTTTTTTTTTTTTTTTTTGAAGCAGGGTCTCCCTACGTTGGTGAGAATCTTACTACTGGCCATGGCTGTCCTTGAACCTGCGATCCTCCAATCTCAGCCTCCCAAGTACTGGGATTGCAAGCATACATCACCACGCCCAGTATAATAACATATTTACTTTGTTAGTTTTTACTTCAGATATACTTGAGTTTTGTGATTTCACAGACACGATTTAGGATAAGTTGTTAGTGTAAATTTAAGTTTTAAAAAAGAAGAAAAACAGTAAGAAAATTGTGTCCGAGTGGTACTCAGATGTGGTCCACGCCATGGATGTTGGGCAGTGTGGTCACTGTATGCCCCATGACCCCGTCCCCCAAGGGCTGGTAGCCAGTCTCGAGGCCTCTGGGAGCCTCAGAGAATTGTGTCCTCGTGGTCATTCTGTCACTGGGCTTCTGGCCCTGGCCAGGGTGTCAGCCGCCCTCTGACCCCCACCCTGCTTCCCATCCAGGTGCTGGATGCGTGCATGAAGAGCTGCGGCAAGAGATTTCACGACGAGGTGGGCAAGTTCCGCTTCCTGAACGAGCTCATCAAAGTCGTGTCTCCCAAGGTGGGCGTCCTCTGCCCGAGCTCAGGGCAAGGAATTAGAGGACCCTGGACAGGCCTCCCCGAGGCCCACCTCAGCCCCGGTAGAAGTCAGACCCAGACAGACATGCTCCTTTTTCCCGGGTCCCTTCCTACCTATGCCCAGGAGGCACGCAGCCCTGCAGCTGCTTGGTACGCAGGGGGACCTGATCCCAGGGACGTACGCAGCTGGTTAGCGGCTTACCCAGCTCATCCCTGCAGACCTGCCCGCAGCACCCCACCTAGTCTCTGGCAGGTTTCCCCATTCTGATCACCCACGTGTGGCCCCCTTGGGCCTTGGCATCCAAGGCCACAAACCTGAGTGCTGAGCCTCTGGTCTGGCTTAGGCGGACTCCCACAGACGCTGGACGTGTTTGATGTCCCTTCCCCCTTTGCCATTCCTTGTGGAACCCACCCTCTGCCAGGGCTGCTGAGTGGCTTGTCTGCTCCCCATTCTCCTCCCACAAAGGGCTGGTGTGCGAGAGCCACCTCTCCCGGCTGGCTTTGCCGCTAGAGCTGATGATGGGGCCCTGGGCCTTGCAGTTCCACCTTGCCCCTTTGCTGGGCAACGAAGCCTCTGGCTCGTCCCGCCCGAGGACTCGAGGTTAGGCCGCCCGTGAGCCGGCGCTGCACAGATGCCGAGCCCTGCGCTCTCTGTTTCCCTCTGCCCCCGCCGCCGAGGGGAGACTGAATCATGGGGCTGACACCACATGCAGGGGGCAGAGCTGGGGGTGAGTCAGCCAGTGCCAGACCAGTCAGGCAAGGGTGTGCGGACCCTGGAGGCGGAGGACTTGCGAGGGGGTCTGCGAGGGGGTCGGGGGCAGCAGTTGGGGTGGGCTGAGTGCCAGGCAACATCAAAGCAGTCCTTCCCTGTGCCCTCAAAGTACCTGGGCTCCCGGACATCAGAGAAGGTAAAGAACAAGATCCTGGAGCTGCTCTACAGCTGGACGGTCGGCCTGCCCGAGGAGGTGAAGATCGCAGAGGCCTACCAGATGCTGAAGAAGCAGGGTGAGGCGCCCGAGGGCATGTGGCCAGCCCCCTCCCCGCCCCCAGCTGGGCTCTGGGAGCTTCAGGGGTTCCTGGGCTGGCAAGGCCAGGGTCTACCTTTAATTCCTTGAAAACATAGCCGGAGAGACCCATTTGTGGCTTTGCGTCTGAGGAGTTTGGATAGAGAATAGATGGGTTTGGGTCAAGATCCCCTCAGAGTGGTTGCAAAATAAGGGTGCCCTAATCTCCCCCATGCAGTCCAGCATGGTAGGTCAGGGTGAGCTGCTCAAAAAACTCAGAGCCAGCACTTGAAAAAGAGAAAGTCTCCCTTCTACCCTTCCCTCCCTCTCCCCCACCTCCGCCCCAGGCCAGAGACCCATTGACAGCCTTTGTCCACCCCAGGGATTGTGAAGTCTGACCCCAAGCTTCCAGAGGACGCCATCTTTTCCCTACCCCCTCCGCGGCCCAAGAATGTGATCTTTGAAGATGAGGAAAAATCCAAGGTAAGGCTGCAGGGAGCGTGTGGACCCCGGGGTTAGTGAGTTCTGGCCCTGGCTGCCCAGGCCTCGGCCTTTGGGGCACAGGCTCATGCTGAGCATGGCCCCTGTGGGGCGACAGGCAGTTTATTGAGCACTTACTGCATACTGAGTGCTTCTTACACAGTGTCCCTGCGTTTGATAGATGTCATTAGAGTGGGTTTGAGGAATTTATATATTTCTGTGCCTTTTAATAATGACTTATTAAAGCCGGGCGTGGTGGTGCACGCTTGTAATCCCAGCATTCGGGAGGCTGAGACTGGAGGATCGCGGTTCGCGGACACCCTCAGCTACTTAGTGAAGCCCTCTGCAACTCAGTGAGACCCTGTTTCAAAATAAAGAATAAAAAATTGGGCAGGGGCCGGGCGTAGTGGCGCACACTTGTAAGCCCCATGCTTGGGAGGCGGAGACAGGAGGATCGCACAGGTTCGAAGTCAGCACGCTGGCTTAAGAGACCCTGTTTCCAAAAATAAAATAGGTCCAGGAGTGTAGCCCGGAGGTAGAAGGGCTTCCAGGAACCCCAGTACCACAAAAAAAAAAAAAAAATTGGGCAGGGGTTGTAGCTCAGAGGTCAAATGCCTCTGGGTTCCATCCCCAGACCCGCAAAAAAAAAAAAAAAAAAAATGATGATGATTTATTAGCTTTCTGTTAAGGAAGCGCGTGCTCATGGGTAAGGGCAGAACAGGAAGAGGTAAAATTAAATTGAGGACCACCACTCAGAGGTTGAGGTGAAAGCCTTAGCCCCAGAGGGCAACCACTGTTGCTTTCTCCCATGTCCTCCAGCAAAGGGGTTTCAGAAAGCCGTAGTAACATAAAACTACTGTCTCCTGAGGGCTTAACTTCTGCCAAGATCTGGGGAGAATATTTTGTGTGTAATGTCTTAGTTGTCTTTGCCACCACCCATTAGGCGTCACCAAGTTCTCAGCACCCCACAGAGAGCTTTAGCATCTTTCCTGGGCCTCACAGCCAGGAAATGAGAAGCTGGGACGTGGCCCCCACCCCCGTGCTGCCTGTCTCCACAGATGCTGGCGCGCCTGCTGAAGAGCTCCCACCCCGAGGACCTGCGAGCAGCCAACAAGCTCATCAAGGAGATGGTGCAGGAGGTGACAGCTGGGCCAGAGCAGGGGGGCAGAATGGGGTGTGGAGCTGGGCTGTGTGCGGGAAAATTCACCGCTCTGCCATGCCCCGCTAGAGGGCTGTCAGCAAAGAACTGACAGATGCCCAGGGGCCAAGGTGTGGAAGGAAGAATTTCCCAGTTAGCCAGACCTGACTTGCCTCAGAAGGGTTCTGCAAGGCTGGCATCTGCTCCGTAAACATTAGAAATGAGCCGGCATGGTGGTGCTCACCTGTAATCCCAGTATTTGGGGGATCAGAGTTTCGAGGATAGCTTCAGCAGGCTGTGACACTCCTCAAGCTAGCAAGACCCGGCTTCTAAATAAAAATGTAAAAATAGGACTTGGGGTGTGTGGCCCCTGGGTTCAATCCCCAGCAACACACAAAGCAAGTAGAAATGAATTGGGATTAGGGGTGGAGTTTAGGGGTGGATTCTGGTATATTTGAGGCTCTGGACTCAATTCCCAGTACCACAAAAAGCGAAGAAAAAAATTGATCATTCTTTAGGCTGGGGTGTGGCACAGTGGTCTCTAAGGTCCTGGGTTCAATCCCTAGCACCCACATGCACGCGTGTACGTGCACACACACACACACATGCATACATGTGTATTATACATATACACATACATGCACATGTGTATATAGAGGTAGACATGTATATGTGTATAAAGACAGTAACACATGTTTAAAGTATAAGTAAATCTATTTTGGGGGTACACACCATGACTTTTATTGGTGAGGGTAAGTCATCAAAGAAGTTTGCAGATCAGTAGTTGGTAGCACAGGTGAGAAGAGCCCAAATATTTCATCTTGTTCCCCAGGTTTGGGGTTAATGATAGTGAACTAAAAGGTTAGGGCCAGCTGGACACAGTGGCACACACCTGGAATCCCAAGGCCAGCTGGACAGTGGCACACACCTGGAATCCCAGCTGCTCAAGTGGCTGAGGCAGGAGGATCACAAGTTCAGGGTCAGCTGGGGCAACTGAACAAAACCTTATCTCAAACTAAA
The DNA here is from genome assembly GCF_963383645.1 of Muscardinus avellanarius. NCBI lineage: Eukaryota > Metazoa > Chordata > Mammalia > Rodentia > Gliridae > Muscardinus > Muscardinus avellanarius. Next base: position 11,234,052 of record NC_137797.1, on the reverse strand, counting down.
ATTATTTTAAAGGGCTGGGAGCATGGCTCAGTGGTGGAACAGTTGCCGAGCCTATAAGAGGCCCTATGTTCAATCCCAAGTAACACACGTACACAGATGCGCACAGTGGGCAAAAGGCTCTTGTAAGGCAGACACCCCTCATGTCCAGGGTGCCACTCATCCACCTAGCAGGTGCCCCCCAGCTGCTGCCCAGTGTGACTAGATCATCAGATTTTTTTTCCTTGGAAGATAATCCAGAAGCCTGGATTGCCTGGGCCCCACAGAAGCGGCCATTTCAAAATCTCTTAATGGGAAGCAGTCCAGTCGAGGGCAGGTTGCCAGGGATAAGCTGGGGTCCCGGACGGACTCTGCCAAGGGCCCCTCTCAGGCCCCTGTGCAGCCTGGATGTGCACCCACAGGACCAGAGGGAGAAGTTTGGGGTTTGTCTTGAAGGGCCAAGTGGGGCCCTGACAGAAGAGCCAGGCCCCTTTCCGGATGACCGCCTGGCAGCCCAGCACATGCACTTTGCGATCTGTGAGGGAGGGGCACGCCTAGTGAGCGTGAGCAAAAGGGTGAGGGATGGTGGGCTCGCCACAGCCGCCATGATAGGCCGCATCTGCACATATAGTGGGCAGTACACTTGTTTCTGGTTTTTCTTGCTGACCATGATGGTCCCTGGTCACTGTCAAGTATAGGAGCCTCCTTTCAGGAGACTCACTTAGGAGGAAAGGGCTACTTAGAGCACAGGTGAGGGTCCAGGGCCTGCTCCTGCAGGAGCGCCTGGCAAGGGTGTGGGAAACAGGGTTCCTGGGCCATCCCTGGAGAGGAGAGAGAGAGAGAGGCGTGCACACGCCCCTGTGTAATACTAGGGATTAAACCCAGGGGCACTCTATTTCAAGCTATATCCCTGGCCCTATTTTTAGTTTTAAAATGGTCTTGTTAGGTTGATGAGCCTACTTGCTGAGGCTGTCCTTGAACCTGCAATCCTCCTGTCTCAGCCTCCCAAGCACTAAAATTACAGGTGTGTGCCACCATGCCTGGCCACCCTGGAGATCGTGATGAGCTCACGCACAGGTCTGGGGCCTGGAGGTAGAACCACAGGGCTGGCAGAGGGCTTCTGGGACCAGCGTGCCCCGTCTGGATGTTGGGCCTGCAGGGCGTGCCAGGCTCCTGTCACACCCGGCCGCCCTCCAAGCCCCAGCAGGCACACTTGAGGTGAGGCGGGTCGCGCTGGCTCCGGGCCGGCTGGGCTGATGCAGGCCCTGGGCTCTTTGCTGCCACCACAGGACCAGAAGCGGATGGAGAAGATCTCGAAGCGGGTAAGCGCCATCGAGGAGGTGAACAACAACGTGAAGCTGCTGACGGAGATGGTGACGAGCCACAGCCAGGGTGGCGCGGCCTCGGGCGGCAGCGAAGACCTCATGAAGGTGCGCCCGCCTCCTCCCCACCCCAGCCTTCCCAGAGCCCTGCCGCCCTGACCCGCCCGCCCTGCTACCCCCAGGAGCTGTACCAGCGCTGCGAGCGGATGCGGCCCACACTCTTCCGCCTGGCCAGTGACACAGAAGACAATGACGAGGCCTTGGGTGAGCCTGGGCACTCGCTGGGGTCAGGCCCAGCCCTATCCTTCACCTCCTCCAGCCCTGCAGGTGCCTGCAGTTGGGGGAGCTGCCACCAGGGGGCCCCCTTCCCTAGCACTGACAGGGTCTCTCCACTGAGAAGAGCAAGGGCTGCTGCCAATGCCCTCAGAAGACCCTGCAAGCCAAGCCCCTTCCCAGGCATCTCATTTACTACCCACAAGCTGCGCAGTGTCCTCATGTCTTAGCGGGGCTCAGGGAGAGGAACTAGCCTAGGTTGCCACACAGCTGGCAGAGAGCTGTCTGCCTGTGGACACTGCCTCTAAGATAGAGCTGGAGACGAAAGCCTCCACAGCTCCAGGGCTGAGCCTCTGGCTTCTGCCGGGGCCACGTCCTTCCCCTCTCCTGTGTGTGTCAGCCAGGGCCCCTGGGCAGCGTCCAGAGCCATCTCCCCTGCAGCTGCGGCAGCTCGCCAAGCACTCCTCGGGGCCTGGCGCGGAGACAGGGCTCACCTGTGGCTGCTCTAAGCCCCGGCACCACGGAGGCCGCTGTGCAAGCGCCTAGTCTGCGCTGGCCTAGTCTGTTATGGGCCTCAGGTACAGCCGTGGCCTCGGCAGGCCAGAGCCGCCTCGTAGAGCTTGCAGCCGAATGAAGAGACAGACGTGTGTGAACAGCGGCAGTTTGCTGGACAGTAGAGAGAGGCTTGGCGGAAAATAAGCAGGGAGGGAGCGAGGTTCGCGGACAGCAGGGAGGCCTCCCTGGGGCACCTTTAGGTGGAGACCTAAGAGCAGTAAGGGGTGAGGAAGGAAGGGATGGGCATCTAGACAGCAGCGCCAGTGCGGAGGCCGAGGGGGGCCGGCCAGGCAGTGGTGGGCGAGCCAGGGGAGGGCGCATGGTGAGACAGAGCGTGGGATGCCCTGGCCCCTGCGCACCTCTCCACGCTTCTTCAGCCCGGCCCCTCCCCTCCTGCCCGTCCAGCGGAGATCCTGCAGGCCAATGACAACCTCACCCAAGTGATCAACCTCTACAAGCAGCTGGTGCGGGGCGAGGAAGTCAACGGCGATGCTGCGGCCGGCTCTATCCCTGGTGAGAGGCCGTGGGGCGTTCCGGGAGGGAGCGGGCAGTCTGTGCCACGCCTGCAGCTGCGGGGGAGGAAGTCTGGCTGGAAGGGAGGAGCCAGGGGCCCAGCAAGGACCGGCAGAAAAAGGAAGGCTTCCCTCCCTCCCTCCCTCCCCCTCTTTCTTTCTCTCTCTCTCAATACTGGGGATTGAACCCAGGAATAGTCTACCTCTGACCTGTACCCCCAGCCCCATTTACTTTTTATTTTGAAGCAGAATCTCACTAAGTTGCTAATGGCCTTGCTAAATCGCTGAGGCTGGCCTCAAACCTTCTGTCCTCCTGTCACAGCTTCCCAAGTACTGGGGTTACAGGTGGGCACCACCATGCCCAGCCTTTTCTTTCATTTCGTAAATGTGGCACCTGTGTGGAGCTAGATGACACGCCAGGGTTTGATTTATCAGAAAGCAGGAGGAAAGAGCCAGGCGTGGTGGCACACACTTGTGTCCCTGCTGGACCAGTACTTGGGAGGCTGAGACAGGAGGATCATAGGTTCACGGACAGCCTCAGCTGCTTAGTGAGGCTCTTCGTAACTTAGTGAGATCCTGTTTCAAAATAAAGAATAAAATAGGGCTGGGGGTGTAGCTCACATCAGGGAAAAACAGCACTTGGGGTCACAGCAGAGGTTAGACATGTCCTTGGTAGGAAGAGGGCCGGGGTGCTCCACAGAAGCAACAGAATGTAAGCAGGGCCGAGGGATTGTCAGCAGCTTGCAAAGTAGAGATAAGGAAATAGTCTTGTTTTGCACAACCATATCTCGGTGAGCGCGGGGTCACATATGATGGTACCGAAAGATTGTGTGATCGCGTGACATCGTGGCCGTCTGAGTGCCCTGTACAGTGTTCATACTAAAGGCAGATTTCTCAGAACGCGTCCCTGTTGTCAAGGGAGGCATGACTGCAATCTCAATAATTCCACCTTATGCTGAACAGAAGGCCCAGCCAGCAGATTCCATTCAGGGGCTGCGAGGCTGCGGAGAAGTGGGAGGAGCTGAGAAGGGCAGGTGGGCCCCACCCCTGCTCTCTGGGCACGAGTGTCCACCGGCCTGCCTGACTCTCCTTTCCCACCCAGGGAGCACCTCAGCCCTGCTGGACCTCTCCGGCCTGGATCTCCCTCCTGTGGGCACCACCTGCCCTGGCGGCCAGGCCAGCCCCGAGAAGCCCAGCACCTCCATGTCCCTGCTGGATGACGAGCTCATGTCTCTAGGTGAGGGCGGGGCGGGCGGGAGGGAGAGCAGGGTCAGCCTGTGAGGATCAGCACTGGGGATCAGGGAGAAGGAAGCAGCCAGGCCCGACAGGGCCGGCCACACCGGGCTCTGGCTGCCTGAGGGAAAGCCCGGGGACTCCCTGCAAGCGCTGGAGCCCAGGATTGAAAGCCACGCTGGACTCCAGCCGCTGCTTCACCTGGGAGCAAGATGGGGAGCTCTTCACTACATGGCACCCAAAAGCTCCGGGGCAGACGAGGCCAGAACCCAAGTGCTGCTGGGCCAGGCTTGGTACTCTAGAGCCGGCTCAGGGCTTCAGAGCCGGGCAGGGGGAGGACCGGGCTCAGCCCCGGGAGAGGTGGAGAGCACCCGGCCAGCAGAAGCCCCACCTGAGGCCTCCAAAGCTGAGGCGCGAAATAGCAGCCTCCTCATGAGAGCTTCAGGAATTCAGAAGAGATAGGTGAGAGGACCCCACCGAAGGATGCGAGGACAGGCAGCTGCACCAGGAGCCGCTGCGTTCTCCCTGGCGGAGCTGGAGTTGGGGACACGGCCGCAGACCATAGGCCTGGCACGGGTGAGGCCTGGGCTCTGGCTTCAGCACCTGGAGGCCGGGCAGGTCTGCACAGCACCCGGAGCACTTCCTTCAGCACAGAGCCTGCTGCCCTCGGCCCCATTCTCCAGATGTGGGTGTCCACATGCTGAGCCCCTGCCGTTCTTCCTGTTCACTTGGAGTGAAGGAGGGAGAGGAGGGGAGGTGGTCGTCCTCAGAGCTGGCACCTGCCTGAAGGCCAGCCTGCGGCCACTAGCTGCCTGACTCCACTGGGTCAGGGTGACGGGTAGAGGAGGCCCAGGGGCAGCTCACGCGGAGCGTCTCACAGGCAGGCCAGCCAGGGTGGGTGGGAACTAACACCGAGAGGGCAGGCCCGCCCCAGCCCTGCTGCGCGGGAAGCAAGCCGTGCTGTGCATCTCCCGTCCCGGCTTCCAGCCCCTGCTGATTTCTTCTCAAAGGCAACAGAAAAGGAGCAGGGACCAGAAGTGCAGGGCCGCCCCCTCCAGGGCTAGAGGGAGCCTGGTCCTCTGCTGTCCACGGCCTGTGGCCTGGCCAGAGAGGGGCTGGCGGGCAGGG